>NW_026562376.1:10352500-10690000 GCF_027474105.1 Poeciliopsis prolifica | reverse complement strand
ATTTAAATGTACAGTACAAACTTTGTTTATGAAAATATTTATGTCTTGTCCTTCTTCTTCACCTTCACACTGCTCTAATTACTCTCTCTTGGCTTTTTCTCTCTTTGTCTCCCTCTCTGTTCTTGTGGTGTCTCCTGTTTCTATTCTTCTTCATGTCCTGTATGTGTTTCCATTTGCCATGTCCTAAACTTTTCCCTCTCACCCTGAGTGCCCTCTTATCCAGCCAAAGTGAATCACAGTACTCTTCCAAGGAGTGGAAGGGAGAGCTCATTACTCTCAAATAGTCCTTGTAACGTTGACGAGCCTCTGCAGTATGATGAAGCTCTGCGACATCTTCACTGAGCTTGGGTTTTCTGTCAAGTTGTCCATGTGTGAGAAACTGCAGCGTGAGACGAAGGAGAGTGTGTGTGAAGTGTGTGTGTTCCTGAGCCACACAGAAGTATATGCCAACATCAGAGGCACGAAGGGAGCGAATTAGAAGTCCTCGGTCTGTGTGGACGACACGATCGTCCAGCCTGACCTGGGAGGGAAAAAGAAACATGACAGTGACTCATTAGAGAGACCGAGATGAAAAGATCACATTTGTTTCCAAATAAAGAAAACTCAAGAATTCTTCTGCTATGAAAAAAAAAATACTGCACTCAATATGGCATTAAATTTGAAAGTGTATGTAATTTAAAAGAAATCTATTTTTATAAGTTTGCTTTTGTGATACACTAATGAGTTTCCAACTACATTTATAATGGACAACAACAACCTGAGATCAAAATACTGCTTAAATAGAATTTGTCAGAAAACAATAATGAACAATGGTAAAAGATCTCAAACACAATGCAATATGCCCTGATTTGAAGAAATAATAAAACAATAAAAATAAATTTAGTCACATTATGACCAATCTCAGTTTTAGAAGGGTCATAAAGGCTTTGGGACTGAAATTAATCACTGAAAGCCATTATTATCAAATGAAGAAAACCTGGAAAAAGTGGGGAATTTTTACGCCAAGCCCACCAAATTGGATCCAACATTGTTTTGATGACTAATCCAAGAGGTCAGAATAGAAACCTCAACATCTACAGCAGCCCAGTCTTTAGGATTCTGCCGTTCTTTACCCTCCAGACGATTAACAAAGTGGTGTTGCTTCTGTCTCCACCTAAAGCAATGCAGCAGTGTTAAAATGACCATGAAGGAGTATTAACAAAGAAAACATTGAATGTCAAAGTTATATTTTTCCTTCCACTTACCAAATCTTTATGCACTGATTGGTGTTGGTATGTGACATAAATCACAATAAAATACATACATATTTTCAGCGATTGAAGGGCTGCAACGTGTTATATTACCTACTCCATCACATCGTTGTGTTCCAATACACTGCAGTGACTTGGCAAAACATGAGTTTTTTCCAAACATGTAAAAGTATTTTTCAATTTAAAACAATTCAGTGTTTGTGTCCTCATTTTGGGTCTCTTAAGCTTTTCCACAGTCTGAAAAAAAGGCGTTTGTGACTAAAAAACAGCGCCAGACATTTAAACTCACCCAGATGGTCTGTTTTTGTTTTTGTCCACATGTGCTTGCATGATATTTGTATCATGGTGTGTGATTTAGCCACTCTAATAGAATGGAAATGCAGCACATAAAAGTAACAATTCTGCAATGAAGGCACACCCAGATGCATATTTGTGTTTTCTTATAGTTACCATGACACCTTAATTATCAAATTAAATTCACATGTTGTAAAAGATGGCATGCCTTGATTTAATAGACACACAGCATGCATTTTATCATCTTCCATGCCTTTCTCACTAGTTATTTCTTGATCGTAAAATATTTCAGACGCTAGGAGGTGAACATACACCCGTGCTGTTGTGATGTTGTGAGTATGACAGCTGCATTTCTTCAGTTAATATCTTTAATAACCTTAGTGGTGTGATAAAAACAAGGGAGCACATAAGGAACGTGAGCATTATACTGGTGGTGCAGACTGCAGCTAGCTGAGGATGTCTCCATCAAAGCACAGTGGGAAAACACAGAGAGAAGCAGTCTAGACAACGTGAAAAATACAAGAAAACCAAGTCTATAAACTGAGCAGCATGATGATAGGAAGTGAGGTAATTAGGATGAGATAGAAATGAAAGGCTTAAAGTGGGAATTGGTGAGAACATAGCAAAATCAGAGAAGGAGAAAAATATTAAACTTAAATACTGTAGATAAGAATTTTATAAACAAAACAAATTGCAGCTGCTTCTGTTATGGTTAAAGCCTCTGAAATGGACAGTGATGTGCCTGACAGTAATGATTCGGCTGTTGGAAGTGTCAGAACTCTGAGGTCTGCTTCTTATTTCAGTGTCTCTTTTACAACATTTTTAAATAACTTCCAACAGTTTGACAATTACATCCTTTCAAGAATGTAATTGTCTGTGATCTTCACTTTTTCCTTTCACTTAATTTTCCTTTCCTTTCACTTGAAGTGTTTTTATAAAGGCCTTTGTGAACAGCCAGCTTGTTTAGCAGTAAACTTTCGTGGCTCATCTACAAGATGAGCCACGTGACATGTTGTTGACATTGCTGCTACACACTGTCAAGTCAAGATTTTCTTCCTATAATGGTTGAGGTATAGCCACAATATGTTGGGTTACAAATCCTTTTTTACTGGACTTAGGTCATTTTTAAAATTTCTAACATACAGTATGTGATTTGTTTCTGTTGAAATCTCCTTGTTTAATTTAATCAGATAAATATACATACATTCAATCATGAAATGATTGCTGTATGTTTAGTCTGAAGGTTTTAGTATTTTATTCTTAAACAATTTATTGTTGCATTAAATATTTAATTTGCACATTATGATAATAAAACACAAAATAAATTTGACTATTGCAAAACTAACCAATTCTTTGAATAAATATTATGTATTTCATGTAATCTTTACTTCATTCTATAACTTGAAAGACCTTCAGAGGAAGACTTTGCATAGATACCAATACTTTGGTGCAACAGGTCACCTATCACTGCATTTTTAGACAAAAACAGAGGAAACACCCCGTTGTGCTAACTACCCTAAAACACATGGCTGTGCATAGTGAGTGTTTTGTTATGGTTTCCGCTGTGGGGTTGCAAATATAAACACACATACAGACAAACACACCAAAGACAAAAAACAAGGTGTTTTTCTTAGTCACAGTCTGCAAGTCATTTGCACCTGTCTGGACTTAGACTCTCTCCTGAGACATAAAGCAAAAAAAGCAGGCAGCTGAAAGGATAAATTAGAAAAAAGCGAATTGGAGTCAGAGATGAGGAGTGTGTAAGTTACAATGAGAGAAACAAGACTTTAAATTTTTGGACAGGAGAAAGAAGGACTGAATAAGCATATCTTTACCTAAGTGAAGAAAATTATAGCTAATGAATCTATTTCTACACATTAAATCATCTTTTTCACCTCATGTTTTTCTTTGCACCTCTGCTTGTCTTAAATTTTTATGACCAAGAGTTTCAGGACACAGTTGAAAAACAGCTGTTGGATTCGCATTTGAAGCCAAAGACAGCTCAGATGTGGAAATACTTTGCATGCAAAGTAGTTTCTGACATTTTAGATTTTTCTTGTCTGCAATTCTTAAAATAGGCATTTCCGTCATTGTACAACAGTTTTCTGTTTAGGTAATATATGTATATATTACCTAAACAGAAATATATATTTTTTTTATATATATATATATTTTTTGGGGACTTTCTCGTTAACAAATACAAAGTCTGTAATGCTTCCCCGTCAGACCTTTTTTTATATATATATATATATATTCTACTTAAAAATAATAGCTCTTTTAAGTATGCCCCTTTTCCCTCTTTGGAGTTTTTATCATGTTCCAAGTCAATTGGTTTCTAAAAATATTAGTTATTCAATTCCTTAGAAAAGGTGCTACACTATTTTTTCTAAACAGGACATCTTTGTTGTTAATGTGAAAACATGTTTTTACAGAGGGAAAATATTTTATGCATGGTAGGTTTCAATTAATTTTATTTTCTATTGTTCTGAGTTGTGCCTCATTGGTCTCAGTCAAACTAATCCAAATGATTAGTTTCTTATCTGTCGGACAGGCTGGGCATATCAATTTATACATCAATATGGGTACCAAGGTAAGTAGTGGTTTGAGGTTAATACTTTTATGTGCAGCTTATCTTCGAAATACTCAGCAATTTACTTGAATTTCCTCAAGTAGTTCATTTCTACACATACACAGAAATTAAAATGTGACATCTTACCAGGATGTCATACTTTTATAATATTTGTGCTCAAAGAATACAAAGGTATGTTTTCTTTTAAATTCAACCCATTTGTTGATAAAGCTAAATTGCCAGTTTCATTTTGAATCTGTCTGCACAAACAGGACACCTCTCTGTCTCTCTCGGCTTTCACAATATAATATGTGACCAGAGTTGTCATTATATCATACTGATTAAAGTCATATAATAAGGTAGCAGGAAAAAAAAAATCTTACTGAATCTGAAAAAAAAAAGTATTCTATTTCTATTTGTGTCATTTTAAAGTTAAAATGTTTGTATTTGCCTAAAACATATTTATTACAACTACAAATAACTAACTGAAGTCAAGCCACCCAATTATTAATTGAAAAATTGAAAAAAATATCGGAATTCGTATCAGTGATAGTGGTTCAGTATTTACTTGTTATCGGGCAAATATCTAGTAAAAACAGCAAGACATACCATTGACAAAATAAGTCGTGGCAGTAAAATGTTCATTAAAATTTACTTTCATTTTGCACATTTCACTTCTGCTTCATTATCCGTTTGGGTGCGTCTGGTTAAAGTAAGGCATTCCTTACCTCCCTTAAGGACAGCAAAGGTGCAAAAAATTTATGGAAAGTCATAAACACCCATAAACGTCAGCTACACAGGGAGCAATGAAAACTGTAGCCAAGTGTTTCACACTCAGATTTCAGAGCCAGTGAGGTTACAGTCTAATATAAAGTTTCTGGATACTGTAACATTCTTATGTAAGCAATAACTGTCTTTGGCCCAATACCGTCCATGCTTTCTGATCCACCAGAAAAAGAAAAAAGAACTGAGGTACATCCAAAAAAAGCAATAATGGCTATCTTCAGAAATCTTAGAGAAAGAGGCGTAAGTTGGGAAGACATTAAACTGTTCATGCCAGAGTGTTTGGCTGGTTTGAGCAAAAATGTGCGGATTATTATGAGCACTGACCTCTTCCCTCCGTTCAGATCCCGATTTCTGCATGTACCACCGGATTTGGGCCTGTTGAGACTTTGGGGTACATTCAAGGAAGGTGGAGTTGTTCTGAACTCCAAAAAGAACTCTCTCCTCCACATTGCCTCCTCCATGACCTGAAAACATGAAACGAAAATAGGTAATTATTCAACTGTGAATCTTTTTAATTATTCTACCTACATTGTAGCAAGTAATTCACACAAGTGAATAATGTATATAGAGAGAAACATTGTCATTGTGATCTGTAGCATACGGCTCCAAGTGGCGTAAAGTCTACATACTGTCTTCTGTGTCCCAGCACTGAATGGCAGGATCTCCGTTTTTAATGTCCTGTCTTCTGGAACGTCTGAAAAGCAAAGACAAATACAATGACTACACATCTACATTCATTAAGCTTTATGAATGTACAAAAATGATTTGCACCTTTCTTGTAGTTTATGGCTTGGTGTTATAGGAAATGTAAATTTCACAAGCATAAAAGTAGAAAAATGCAGTGATCATCAACAAATGGACACATTTGTTGATGAAGCTAAATTGACAGATTTACTTATTGCCATCCCTTTTTGCTTTTTTTACATAACTTATCTTTGGTTTACAAACAGTTCTTAGATGTCTTTGCTTCTCTGTGCACAGTCATGCAGTCATGTAATGATAATCCATAACAATCAAGCCTAGGACAGACCAGTTAGCCTAGCAGTCATGTTTTGGATTATGGTAGAAAGCCAGAGTACCTGGATAGGACCCACATGGGGAGAACAAGCAAATCCCATGCTGTAAGACCCCAGGCAAGGATGCCAAACCAGAATGAAAAATAAAAACCACTTTCACAGCTCAATTTGTTTCCTTTATTATTTATGAAAAGGTATGCAGCTGTATTTTCCTTTCCTGAAGAAGCTGCATTTTATTTAATTGTATTCTGATTTGGCATGGTTGAATTATGTTACTCTGAATCTTCAAATCTAGAAACCTATTTACCATTAACACTTAGTCTGCTCAAGTCTTTTTGCTGTTTCAGTTTTGACTGCTGGTGTGGTTTCTTTAAATTACATCTGTTGACTGCAGAGGCTTCTCTATGTCTTCCCGCTCTGTACTTGTAACAGAGTAGTGTTGTCAAGTGCCAGAGGAAAATAGGAAATGTCCCCTCTTACATGTGTAAAAGCCTGTTATCTGAGGGGGAAAAATATAATGGATGATTCTTGGACAATATCAAAGTCAATTCGACAATGACTTCAATTCTGTTATGAAGTAAAATGTATTTCATAAATCCAGAATTCCAGTTTGACTGCATTTTTGGAACAGAAAAGATTAATAGAACCTCTGATGAAGATTATCATGGTGTACTATTCTGTACTGTTTAAATACTGTAAATCATTCTAACATAAACAGATTAAAATCCAAACATTGTTTTGATTTAGGAATGTACTTTCAATGCCAACACAAAAGGAAACAGATCAAGTTTGTGATTTATAGGTGAAGTAAACACAAAATATGAGCCATAGAGCCCTTTAAATTATATGACTGAAATATATTATGGAAAACATTTTTTTCATTGGACATGCTTCTTCCCTACTTAAACGTCCTAATTTAAGGAGGAAAGGATAAATTTAAATACAGCTGTGTTCCCCATTTCATGGGGAACATTTTAACAGTGATAATTTTTCAGCTGTAACTGCAGTGGAAACTACTCTGGGTTCTGGATAAGGTTCCTGAGGTAGAAATGTATATATTACTTTTACCTTAAATTCAATACGTTTAAATATATTTCTTTTTCTCTCGAACAGCTTCACAGGAAATAATTCTGAAATTTCACACCAGACAAGAGTTTACTTGTCCTCTTTTGTGATGTTGCTCACTTGGGCTCCTTTAGTTTATATTGTTTCTTCCTCCACTTCCTCTTGGGACATCTGTAGCACATAATCACTTAAGATCTACTTTCAAAGATCACGGCAAACCAAGAAAGCAGGGCCTCCGCTAATTCCAAAACAAAAACAGCATCCCCCATGGTCTAATAATAAGGCAGTGTGACCCATAACTGTTGAGTTTTGTTTCTGTAGATTTTAGACACATGCATGAAAGGACAAATAACAAAAATATGGGAAAACAACATACACAGCTTGTTTAACAATAGAGACACTAAGAGGAGGGGCGGCATAAATTCTGGCGACAAAATAATTCTAACCATATCATTTTTAGAAGACACGTGAAAAAAAGTTTCCCTCTACAAAACAATTAGGATGTACCAAAAAAATCTAATAAAAACATAAACCACAACATGTGATTTTTAGCAAATCCCAAGCTAAACAACAATTATTTCAAGGACACAAACAAGTACCAGAAAAAATACATATGAACATTAAATGTTTACATTTACATATTGCTTTTAATTTCATCACATATACTTCAAACTCATCCATGTAAATCTGATACTTTATATAGCCTATAATTTTCAATATATAGATAGAAACAAATAATGAAATATTTTCTTTGGTAATTAAGATATGTATCTTTCCTTTTGGTTTGTGTGTTTTTTTATATATATAAACCTGTTTATAAATGGCTACATCAGTTTGTACAACATTTTGTAAAACCACAAAGATAAAAGAGCTGCACAGCTGCATCTCATTTCCTCTCTGTCCCACCTCTTAGATGCCGGGACATATCGGGAGCATGTGTGTCCGTCCCACGCACAATAGGGGTCTCGTGCCAGGCAGCATTCAGCACAGGCCTGGCCATACAGGTGACATCTGCTGAGAGAAACTTGAGCGAGACCTTCCCTGGAACCCACGTATAATTGTTGCTAAAATGAAACACAGAATTATTGTAGAATTTGTTTTAAAAAAGTTACAAACGGTTCCTGTAAGATGTTAACATTCAGTAATTTTTGGCATAACTGCAATGTTAATTTGGGCCTTTCAGTAATTTACTTAAACAGCTGTCTTTTCACATTGAAATGACATTTTATATATATGGAAAAAAACTGAGTAGTGTTGACATTTACATCCTAAAATCAGTTTTGCTCCATTGAAGAATGATAAGATATTTTTTACGAAGTTATGTGACTAATCCAGGTTTCCTGAAACACTTAGAAGCTGAATGTGGAAAACAGCACTTTGCACCATCCTGATGGCTGAAGAACCTAAATAACCAAGTAAAACACAATTAAATGTTTTTGTTTTTTAGCTGATGTGTATTTCATTCAGTAATTTAGCAGCAAAAATGTTTTTTGATTTGAAAATATTATTTTATTGATTGTTCTTGTTAGTCTTCATTTTGAAGTCATGACACTGTAAGCCTCTGATATTCCCATAACTGCATCTACTTACACTGGCAGTTTGTTATATTTGAAAATGAAAAGTTTTTTGAAATGCTCGATGAGTCATTTTGTTAAGACCTGAAATGATCAGTGTTTGGGGGAATATTTCTCCCATATCAGGGGACTTTGTAAAATCAGGAAATTTATGACAGGTTTGAAATGTGATTTAGTGTCAGAAGCTGAAAAGTGTAATAACTCTTTTAATCTTTAGATATGCAGGAACACAAATTTGACTTAAACTTAATATATACTTCAACTCATGGTGTAATATTTCTGAAATTTATGGAACTGTTTTCTTGGAAAAGACAAATAGGTGATAATATTGTTTCCTTAATATTTAATATTTATTGGTTGTTATCTATGGGATGATGGTCGTAGGCATGAAACTCCAGTGGTTAAATATTTCCACCAGAATTATGCCAGACAGTTATTGATAACTGTAAAAACTGTGGCCAAGATAAAATTTACTACTGATGTATAAGAAAGCACTTTTTTTCCTCTGTAATGTAATGAGTTATTTCTGTCAAAAGCTGTGGTGATTACAAAGAAAAAATGGCATCACTAAAGTAACTTTTTTAACCAAGCACAAATACAAAACAAAGCACTTTGTATCCAACATTAGGTTGTTCCTTAGTTGTCAATCATATGTTACAATTTCGTATTAGCTTCAAAATGTCAACAAATGTAACTTGAAGGGTATGGCCTGACATGTCTGGAAACAATAACAGGCAGGCACATACTGGCACAAACAGGTCAAAAAGTGTTCAGGATTAATAGCGGTTGTGATTGGGGCTGAAGTGTCTACTGACACCTCTAACCCCAATGCAATTACATGGAAGAGTGAAAGAGCTGCAGGAGAATGAGGACAGTCTAACACAGTGTCAACCTGAATGCATGTGTGAACAAAGAGCAAATAAAAAAGCTAATCTTGTGACACATTAGGCATGCGTCATGAGACATACGGAATGCATGAGGTGTGAATTATCGACAGGGCGAACAGAAATGTTATGCAGACACACTGATGTAAGGCTGTGAGATCAACATGGGTGATGTACCTTTTTAGAAGAAATCTCCAATGTTAAGATGGGAGATGAAACCTGGGCAAACAAGATAGAAAAACACCTCAAAACATTGCTGCATTGGTTTAAGAAAATATAATAGGTAATGTTGAATATACAAGAGGCTTGACAATTAGAAAAACAAGGCAACCAGGTTGCGGTTTTATGAGACAGCTCTTTCATTAGCAACCACAGGATTACTAGAATATGTCTGAATGCAAATCTTTTTATATTTGTATGTCCAAGATCAAGTTGTATATCTTACTTGAAAGATCTGGAGCTCTTCAAGAATTACTTCCTCTGTTGACCAGTTATCTTGAGTGATACTCACTACCTTCAGAACAGAACCAGCATCTGCAGCAGAAGCAGAAATAAAGGGTTGAAATCAATCGTATAACTTTGATTTCAAAGGTTTTATTTCTTATGCAAGGCATGCACATTGTGTGTACAGGTGATTTTATATTCAGTAAGGATGAGTCTTTGTCTAGAACACACAAAGAGAACAGAGAGAGTCCTAAACTGCTAAAAATGTTACTTGTTGATACACATGAGCATTTGCTGCGTCTATGTAATCCACTGCCCTCTGGTGTTTAAAAAAAAGTCTCACCTGTTCCTAAGAACATGACCTCATACTGCCCATCATCTGCCAAAACCCTGTCCACCACAATGTGAGTCAGGGAGTAATCCACTCGGACACGTGTGAAGACCGGTCGACCACCCAGAGGGTAAACTGAGTGGTGCATCAGGGGGTGGAATCGACTAAAGCTGATCACCTCATCTGGAAAGTCTTTGGTGGTCTTGATTCTTGGATCATATGTCTTACTGGGGCACTAAAAAACAAAAGAAAAATTATTCCCCCTTTTATTATTATTATTATTATTATTATTATTATTATTATTATTATTATTATTATTATTATTAGGGATGTTTTGTTGGATATATTTTGAACTATTAAAAACATTCTTTCTTCATATTTCCTTATGTATGTCTCCATCTAGTGATAAAAACGACAACTGCATGACACAATCTAATGTGAAACATCTGCGCATCCTTTATCCCCAATCCCCCTGCCCTGCTTTATTGTTTGCCATAGCTCATTCTGAGCCCTCACTCAATTGTGCACCTGAGGTTTATAAAGCACCAAATCCCCCAAGCATCCTGTTCACTGTCCTGATCAGAATTCTTAAACAAATTAAATGAGAACCTGATTAACATGTCGTATAACCTCATGAAAGCCAAGGTCAGATCATTTGTAATGACACTGAGTAAGCAGATGATACACACTGCATACCCTGCAGCTTCTTCAGTATTTCACCCTTTAATCCTCAACATTTAAATTAGGTAATGTTTATGACATTGTAATTTAAAAGAAAGCTGTGGGGTGTTTTCCCACAGCTTTCCCCCAACTTGTCCAAATAACATCTACAGCCAGGAAATAGCCAATTTTTCTTTCTGTAATTATCTATGTGTTGGACAACATACGGTTCCAGGACGAGGATATGGTATTCTCCCCTCATATTCCACCCATCTGTGGTCGGGCCCCTCTTTGTGGGCATATGGTCCATTGAACGCCGCCCGTATGTCTGCCATGCTATATACACATACTGCTGAGCCCCGGAAAATGGAACTGAAAGAAATGGTCAAATACAGAATAATGTAAGCCAAGGGTGAAAGAAGAAGTTTGTGAACATGATACAAAACGTGAGTTACCTGGAAGTAGAGAAGACTGCATACACAATGGGGTTTTTTTCATCTCTGGTAGGGAGCAGAAAGATGTCCTCTTCAAAAAAAAAATGCAGAGAAGCACAAAGATTATCTTAAATGACACACTATTACTGTAGTGGCTACTTCTACCACTCTGCATATGCTAATTCAATTATTTATTAAATTAACTGCTCACTGGAAAAAACACTGTTAGAAGATAAAAGTCATTTTTTTGTCCTGACTCACTTTTGAATCACATAGTCACTTACGGAGCTCATCAAAGTGTGTGTCCACGCCATTTGGTCCTGGAATTGAACACACAAGCCTGGCTTTGAGGAAGGTGGTCCACTTATTGGTTAGACTCCTAAGGCCACCGACATCATTCTGAAACACAACAGCAAGTAGTGAAAAAAACCATGGTCTGATATTGTCTGAAGGTCCAAAAATGTCATAATCTAATACGCAGATTAATAATTCAATAATTTACAAAGTCCTAATTTAATGTAAATTTAATGTATTGCTTCACATTTGGATATACTGATATAAAGTGTTCATGGTTCTTTAAATGGTTATTGTGCATTGCCCTAAATATTTAAGAATTAAAATATATATTTAAAAAAATAAAAATAAAAAAGGCCTTGCGACAGACTGGCGACCTGACCAGGGTGTACCCCGCCTCTCGCCCGGAACGCAGCTGGAGATAGGCACCAGCACCTCCCGACCCCACTAGGGACAAGGGTGCGAGAAAATGGATGGATGGATGGATGGATGGATGGATGGATGGATGGATGGATGGATGGATGGATGGATGGATGGATGGATGGATGGATGGATGGATGGATGGATGGATGGATGGATGGATGGATGGATAAAATAAAAAAGATAATAATAATAATAATAATAATAATAATAATAATAATTACTATATAATAATTAATACTAATAATAATAATTACTATATAATAATTAATACTAATAATAATAATTATTCTTGTTATTATTATTATTATTATTATTATTATTATTATTATTAGTGTTGTTGTTATTATTATTATATGATAATAATATTTTTATTATTAATAATAACCTGCACAGCAAATCAATCACAGTACAATCTCACAATCAAATTTTAGCTCCACCTGTTGACTGCAGTGGGTAGTGCTGGTGTCAAAATAAATGCATTCTGAGCTGCAGAACAGGACTGTCAAATAAATCAAAAAAATGTTGGAATGAAGTTGACATCTCTGCAGATGTTATGATCTAATTAGGGAGGCAATGTTAATTTCATGGTGACGGATGAAGAAGGAAGAGTAAAATTCCTTCGGACTTTTAATATTCGGACTTTTACATACATTTTATGAGACAAATTAAGTTATTTATATATATATAACATACACTGACATATTTATTTACTCATTTGCAAATGTTCAATTT
Organism: Poeciliopsis prolifica; assembly: GCF_027474105.1. NCBI lineage: Eukaryota > Metazoa > Chordata > Actinopteri > Cyprinodontiformes > Poeciliidae > Poeciliopsis > Poeciliopsis prolifica. Next base: position 10,677,244 of record NW_026562376.1, on the reverse strand, counting down.
CTAAGTCGTATTAACTACCGCTAAATCAATGATACCCATGTCCAACATAGCAGGATCAAATGATCGATTTCCTTCACTAGCATGTCATGCAGCTCTGCACAGGCCTCATCGACCAGAAATTAATTCAGATGCATTAGAGAAGGGATGCATCTACATGTTATAGCACGGTCAACACCAGCATAGGGGCTTTTTAAGGACTGGACCTCGTTACCTCTGGTATAGATTTGTAGCGATTTATTCATTCATTATACTGTGGCACTTTGGGCTTTCCTAGAACTGCTGTATATTTAAGAATTAAAATATATATTTAAAAAAATAAAAATAAAAAAGGCCTTGGATCTCATCAGTTAACACTGATGAGATCCTTTATGTACTTTCGTATTTAAAAAGAAACTAAGAAAAAATAGAAGTGAAGCTTGTTGGAAGGGAGTTCTGAAATGAAAGCATTTTCTACAAAACAACTCATGTCTCATCTTTGCATATCAATTACTTTCCTTAAATTGCAATGTTTGACCGAGCTTTGCTTGGAGTCCTCAAGTGGGGCATGGAAAGGTAAGTGGATGTGTTATACAAGACAGATAGGATACATTCAAAAACAAGAATGCAGGTAAGTGTCCCCTTTTGAAAAATGCATGCACTTACGAAACATGTTTCACAAGGTGACTGTCATCAAAGTGAATTAATCTTAAGGGCCCTTAAGAATGTCCTTTCACATAGGAGAAAATAGTCATCCACCAATAAGGAATGTAAAGGTAAGAAAAAAGAAGTACTCCAAGGTAAAAGATAGGGAAAAAAGAATCAAATAAGGTCATAATTCAAAAGAATCTCCTTTCTCCCTGCCTTAAAGATGTCTGCCAAGATATAAACATGCTGAAAACTGTTCCTTCGAGTTTTAGCAATTAATCTTTGAAAGCTAATTACAAACCACTGAATTCCATTTGTGGTGACAAATGGTACTTCGAGTGCTTTACTAAGGTCCCCAGTTGTAAATATGTGCTATGCCATTCTAAGCTTACAATTGCTTTGCTGTGAAGTCAAAACTTAGTTGACTGTTAACATCCTCAAAGATAAGATCTTACAATTTTATTTGCATAACTAACTAATAAACTGATTGGTTTGTTGCATTGGTCATTAAATGGTCAGTGTAATAACGCAGGTCCCACCTGTGCAAATAAGAGTTTTTAATGCACAAACGTCTGTCTAAAAAGAGCCATTTAGCAAGAAAACAAATTCGAAAAGTGGATCCTTCCAAAATCTTTGAAAACCATGAATAATTTTATGTCCATTTTAAAAATATGCATAATCTTTTGTTGGTCTATCGAAAAAAATGACAGACCAACATCTATCAATAACATCTATCAATGTTATTGATAGATAACAACCACATTTGTGGTTGTACCAGCTTCAAAAGAAATTTATACTTTTGCATGGCACTGTGCTGCTTCTTCTGAGAAACTCCCACTGTCCACACTTTCCTCAAGTAATATCTCACCTTGCACACACGAGCCACTCGGGAGAGAATGCTCTTGTCGTTGCCCTCCCACGACACCTCACGGAAGAAAAAGTATATTTTGTCATCATCAGGATTGTAAGTGTCAGCAATGGGATGAGCAGAAATAAACCTGGCCTCTGCAGACACAGAGGAAAGGAAAGAAGGAAGAGAGAACATAAGAGTCTGGTAATGGTTTCTCCATTAAATCTAATGTCATGTGGCTTTTTAAATTACAGTACACCTCATGGTAACAGTTCATTTCTGTTTCCCTTGACTTAGCATAAGCCTTGCAGAGCTCTTTATCAACCATTAAAACATCTAGAGTTTTGGTGCATATACAAATAAAATAATGGATAGAAGATTTGGATTTTTTTGAAGAACATTTCAGTTAGCATTATTTAAATACGAGCCTGTTTAGCAATGTCTGAGAAGGTGAAGAAGGTAAAACTGAATTTCAATAACAACATATCCACAGTTTTCTGGCTCTTTTCTTTCTTTACCATTACATAAGATCCTGACCACTCTCTATGGTCTCCAGCATCTCAGCATCTATAAATATGCATTAGGTGTGGGAACTGAGGGCAATTAGGGTTGATCCAATTGGCCAATTATGCTAGCTACAGAGCTTGAAAGCAATTCAACTGAAATATTGCATCCAACCAACTATTATTTCCAAGCCCTTCTTTGCAATTGGAATTGCATTTATTATTTTTTGTAGTCTAATAAATGTATAACTTAAGCACATGTCCTGATCATTTCTCTGTTTGGTTAAATATTTTTCTTTTTTTGTTCAAAGGACAAATTTAATACCAAAGACAGTTAAAAATAATTAAAAGAAAACTGTAAAATGTGAGTGTCCAACACACCAACATTTTAAATAAATGGCTTGGTGTCCCTGGAAAAAGTGATTTTATTACAGAACTTGATAAAAAATAATTACAATTAGTAGTTTCAAAATGAATGTATCTCTTCCTTCTACAAGTTTTTATACCTTTGTCAGAGTTTCTGATCTCATGTATTCCTAACTAATGACAATACAAAGCGATTTCTTGGCACACTACACTATTTTTCTCACTAGTGTCATTAATGCACAGCAGTCTTAAAAACATCAACACATTTATTTTGTGATATTTCAAAGTTTTTTATGACACCAGGCTTCAGACTACCATTTGTACTTGCAGGTAAAAAATGTTTTTATTCTGAAAAAAGTATGATCTCTGGTTTATCATAAATCCAAATTTATTCACTCTATTCATTGTGTCCTAATGATACTTTTGGTTAAAGAGAGAGGCCCTCAGTTGCAGACAACCAATTTCAATAAATGTAAATGTGGTGCAAAAAATCAAGTGGTGTGACAATCACAATGACTGAAGGGAAATAGAGGGCTAAATAAAATGGAGTTTGTGCTGTTCTTTTGTTGTTTTTTATCTAAAGTATGTTTTCTGTATTTCATGTTTTAATCATTTCATAAAGTAAAGTCCTAAACACTAATCAGCTTGAACAAACCTAATAAACACTGTGCTTGGTGCAATAAATGGAAACAGCATGTTTCCATCTCTATCCAAATTCAGAGGAGGGACAGGACAAAAAGTTTTAACATTTCAGTGTCAGTACATCAACATTAGCTCAATGTCTTTAAGCCAAGCCAAACATCAGAGGGTGATTCCCCAAGTTGAACAGCTTCATAAACTGCTTCTAACATGCTCGACAGGAGGTCATTTTAGTCAGGCAGCTCTGGGAAGACGTTGCACATGCTCACAGGAAGAGAGACGCTCAATGAGATGGGGTGCTGTCTGTCTACCCCACCACCAGCACAAGCTGTTTACACACACCAAGAGACACTGAGGCCAAGACAGACAAAATTAGTCCAAACATCCCTGACCATGTGGTTGTGAAATGTTGAGACCATGTGCAAAGATTTAGATTCTGGAGACAACTGTTGATACACGACAGTCTGTCAGTGGTTGTAAAACACTTAAAACTGAAGACGCACATGCAGAGAGGTCTCCCTGCTCAGTGACTCTGCACACTTTTATGTGTGTGTGCATTTGACTCAGACTCTGGACTCTGTGGTAAACTGTAAATTCCCCTGTAGGTGTGGCCCCTGTTCAGTTGTGGCATTCATATAAAAGTTCCAGTGAAATGAATAAGTAGACTGTTTCCTTTTTTGTGGAATGCCAATAATCATCTTGAGGCTACAGGCGGTTCTTTGTGTCTGCGGTAAAGCTGGAAGTGTTATAAAAAAGCAAACAAGTTTTGAGTGCACTCTGCATGTTAATGTGGAGATGTGCAAAGATGTACATACCGTTGATCCAGTAGTCCTCAGCGATATCTGTGCGTATGTAGTGCTGATCAGGTGGAGGACCTAAGGAACGTGTGAATGTAGTGTCTTTTCCCAGAAAGTCTGATGACGTGCCCACATACAGGTACTGATCTGGAGAGATATTTGATTTATTTTTATTGACAAAAAAATCCTACCCCTAGAACTGTTTCATGTTGCGTCATTACAACCACCAATTTTAATGTATTTTGTTATATTTCATGGGTGGACCAAAACTACCAAGACTTGGCTGATAGTAGAATCTAATGTGACAGGTAAGAAAAAAAGCGAGCATTAATCTGAGATGCAACTCAGTGGTAGCTGGAGGAGCTGCAGAAATTCACAGCTCAGGTTAAATAATATATCAACAGGGTAAGTATTATTGTTAACTCCAAAAATCTGACCTTGACGAAAGAGTGACAGAAATCAAGTCATTGTTGAAACAATACCTTAAAAAGTCTTAAATTACGCTTGCTCACATGTAGCAGATATTCTAAATGCGTGGAAGAAGATGCTCTGCCAGGATGAGTCAAAGTTAAAACTTTTGCCCAACATATAAAGTGCTATGTGTGGCAAAACTAGCTCTGTATCACTGTGAACAAACCATATCCACATTGAAACATGCAATGGATTTAGTGCACATATGTGTCATAAAATGGCAATAAAATAAATTACGTTTTAGACTGGAACATGTCTAAAACTTGAGTATTCATTAAAAGCTGCTTTCTTTCGTCTGGTGTCTAACTTATGTAAACCAAAAATGCAAAGCAGAAAGGTTTCTGTTAGCATATGCAACAAATGGCAGAAAGGCTGCCAAACATTTGTTTTTTATGGCTGTCAGCAAAATGACTTTCTTGTTCCCTGAGAAACATCAACTTGTTTATTTCTAACACAGAACCTTTGTAGGAAGACAGTTTAGAAAATACACATGGAATGCAAAGTTTTGCATGAAAGTATATGGCTCTGCAGCCATATACAACGATGTTGTCAAAATGACTCATTGTAGAAGATTGCAAAATGGATGTTATTTACCTGAAAGGACCGAAGCGAATGGCTGCAATGGATCAAAAGGACACTTCAATCTGCCAGAATCTACTGTATCAGGCAACAGTTGGAAAACACCATCCTGTGGTTTAAAAGAGAGTAATATTCCAAAACTATTTAACACTACCCATGAAATACAGCCAAGGAATTTTCATTTGATATTCACCCAAATGAATACTTTACCTCTCTCTGCCCAGAAATTTCAATGAAAGCACAGGTGGGGTGGAAGGCTCCTGTCCCACAGGCATAGACATGTGTCCGGTTGTAATTGTGGAGCACTCTTACAAAGTTAGCACATTCCAACTAGAGCAAGCAGGGACAGAAAAAACAGGAAAGAAGAGGTACAGAAGGACAATAAAAATAATGAAAAGCATGTAAAATTTACAAAACAGCTTGTGGACAAATTAAGGAATGAAGATTCTATTAAAAGTTTTTATTTATTTATTTATTTATTTATTTATGAAAATACTCACATTTGTACTTTTCCCAGCAAGTTTGCATGTTTCAACTCTGTCTCTCAGAGCAGGCCAGTGGATCTAATGACAGATAAATATGTGAGTGGTTTTCCGGCTCAACAATGTTGTCAAAATATGAAACTTAAGCCCCATAATGAATATGTTTCAATGTTGTCATTCGCATTGTAATCTGCATATCTTAGCCACATAAAGTAATTACATCATAATGAATCTGCAATGACATCAATAATCTTGTATAGTCTACAAACACAGTGAACACATTTTACAGGGAGAATGCAGATTCTCCCTTTTGTCGTTTATCTATATTGGCTATTTAACAAACAAAATATAGGATTTTATAGACCTTTTTAAAATGGAGAACTGAGAAAAGTCTTGACCCCTTAACCTAATGTCAGCTTTAGTGCAACCAAAGAGCCTTTTGAAGCCCTTTTAGAGGCTTTTTAAGGCTTAAAACAAGAGCAGACTGAACTCTGACACCAGACAGGCTAAAGCCAGACATATGTTTCTTTTTTGCTTACAGACCTAAAGCCAACATGAAAGACAGTAGAGGGAACAAGCAAAGGTCAAAGCCAGAATCTACTTAAAGATTTTGCCATTTTCTGAATTGCCTTTAAAAAATTGTGTTCTTACTAAGTCTTACATTATTCCTACTCCCATTGCTTCAAAAATCTAACAAAAACAGGTCTGACCTATATCAATGGTTGAAGCTCTGGTAAGACAGAGAGCCCTTCTCCAATAGTCTTTCAATATTCCCCACCTTGTTCATACATATGTTATAACTTCATTTGCTTAGTAGCAAACTAAGCAGATAAATGGTTTATCTGCTTTGTTTGCTACTTCCTGTAACTCCGCCAAGGAGAGCTATTGTCAATAGTGTTCATAGAAAAGGAATTCAAACAGAAACTACAGTGTTACAATACAATTGGTGCATTTCTGAAGGTTTAACTGAGGGGTCAAAGCATATACAGAGTATTTTCCCACCTGATTTTGTCACTGCTTCTACACAAGCATAAAAATTGTTGTAAAACTTTTCCGAGCACCAAAGAACAACAATAAGGCAGGAACACCTAGAACAAGCATTAATATTTATGCTTCTTTTCTGTCCATCCTATTTCAGTTGCGTCTCCTCTCAGAAACACTATGTATGCAGGTAGGAATCGCAGTCATAGTCTGGGCTAATCACACAAGCCTCAGAGATTTAAACTTTTGGTTCATATCTTCTTCAGTATCACCATCGATGGCCCAAGAGGCAACCAGAAAGGCAACACTTTGAAAGCATGACTATCAGTTAGAACAACTTGATAAAGATCAAATAAACAGTCCTTTCACTGATGGATCAACCTCAGCTGCATAAACACACGCTCACATCCACAGTCTCTAACATATGGCACCCATCTGAATGCATATGTTTGTGTAAACGCATAATGGCGAGTGTGCATACATGGCAAATGTTTATGTATGCATTTGTCGGAGAGTGTGCACGCATGTGCCCTCGAACATGGCGACCCTGACCTCAGCAGACAGACAGATGCAGACTGCTGCTGACTGAAAGGTGAGCGCTTCTCTAAAACAAAACATGCCTGAGAGCTTTTCAGCCAAATTAGAATGGAAAAACGTGCCTTACGTCAGCCCACTTAATGGTAGGAGAGGTTTACGTGTCAAGGGATGAAACTAAATGACTGAATGTTCCATTTTCCTACTCACAGCACATAACTGAGGTCATGGAGTTTTAAGTGTCTCCAAGCAGAGAACCTAAACTGAATAGATCAGATAATTTGAATGGAGCAATCATGCTTTAATTTATTTTCTACAATTACTGCTGCATCAAAGAGTGGTTGAACATCCTGCAAATACTTTGAAGTCTTCCTAAGCAATGTTTTCGATGCAGGAAATGAGCATCTGTTTATTCTAGTTCAGATTTCAGACATTCTGTCTCCTTCTACCTATTGTATATTTCTCTTCTGTATAGCTGTTACCTTCCTTGGGGTTTTGCCCAGATTGTCCGGGTCAAACAGGTAGATGTGATCCCTAGCTCCGAGCAAAAGACTGCCTCTCTCCTCATCCACCAGCAGAGAGTGGGAGTGCAGGCCATCAGCAGGGCTCGCAAACAGATGGATACTTCCAGCCTGAAGCAATTCTGATCCAAGACAAGAAAGAGACGAACAGGGAGATTAAAATTCTTTGCAAACACATTACTTACAAGTAAAAAATTTACCATCTTGGATAAAATTACAGTCCACATTTCAGGGGAGGAACATTGTTAAGCTTATTGTTTGCCGACCAGTACAGAGTTGCCTGATCAGGAGAAAAACACAATGTGTCGAATTCATCTTGGAATTACTTAATCCACCTTGGCTCAACACTCCGGCTACACTTGGTGATAAAGAACTGACATATTGACAGTGGTGATAAATGCACAAGTCTTTACCACTGCCTTCTTGTCCACTTTCTTGCAATACCATTTCAGGACAAAGCACCTAACAGTTCAAATCAAAGCAGAACTGTGAAAGCAGATATTTCAGGCGATTGTGTATTTCACTGAAATTTGCTTTTTTCAAATGGCCAGGCATCATAAACATGAGCTGTGGCTGCAGAGCTGATAAGGGAATGACAATCATATGTTGCTCAGCCATTACATCATGCAAGGCTTTAATATTAACACATTATATTATATCTTCATGATGCCATGTATTTTGGAAAGTGCTCTCTTCTCAAAATATTTCAATAAATAATTTGTTTTATGGCTGATAATGCTTTTGCCAACATCATCAAACAGTCTTTAGCATTCCTTCTGAGGTTGGTATTTTTCACATTTTTCACTCACGTTTAAACTAAATGTTATGAATTAACCTTTCAAAAGTTGTCAGAGCCATTATCCTGGCTTGCCAGTTTGTTTTGAAATCCTAATAATCTTATTCCATGGAAAATAATAAAAGATCTCTAAAACAGATATTTTACTAAAATGCATCTAAACATGTATCTTAAAATTCTGGCATTCGGAGAAAACTGAACAACAAACAATCAGCGTAGTTTAGTGTTCAATAGCGATGGTTTATTTTACTATCTCGCTTCAACTGCATTTTGCTTTCACAGTTCATCGTGGCTTCCCAATATCAATAGCACATTTTACAGAGGGATTTCTGGGTGGTGAACACAGTTACATGTGGGTCTCGGCACTGAGTCTTTGATCTCCCTGATCTGAGGAAATCATTTCCATCACCAAGCTCTTTTCAGTGCACCAGTATAGCAACATGCCTTGAGTAAACACTTCAGAGCAGGGGCGTCCTGTGGGAGTCTCTCTGAAAAGATTGACATTGTGATTACACTCTTGGTGTGAAGGATTGGAGAGGTTAGCAACCTTCAATATTTGAACTTTGGGAACCCTTCACACCATCCTGCCTTATGTCTTCCTCATATACAGGCTCACAGGTACAAAACCCTCCACATAGTCATATCGCTCTCCTACACACTTCATGCCCCATGTAGTCTAAACCTCAAAGAGAGATTAGACCCTCTAGCCTCTGGTTAGCAGTAATCTGTTCTGTAAACACACAGCACCATGAGTCTATTGAAACAGTGTGTGGCAGTTGCTCATCAGTGTTGTGCTCCACACCTAGCCTTCAGCAACCTGATAAACTTTTGTTGGGCTCCCCAACTGCCATTTAGAGAAGCTGTGATATAGGTATGCTTAATAAGTTGAATGGCCAAAGGTCAAAGACTGATATGGAGAATTATGCAGGCTACAATTACTGTGATTTTTTCCATTTATTTCAACTGATTCTTTTAAACTCATACTGATAAATATCTAACAGTAATTAACGTAACCCTTCCACTCCAGTCACAATGACAATAATGATTGCAATGGAGATGCCGACATATGTTTGGCTCACTTTTGACAATAATTAGATGATTCACATCTGATTAAATTTAAGTTATAAATAAAAGCTATGTCCTCACTGTTTTGGTCATTAAGTTGAACAAAACAGCAATTGCTGTCCAACAATGTATTGCAAGTGGCTCATGGTTCACTCCTTCATCTTCCAGCAGACTTATAAGAATTGTTTCATGAGCTAATTTGTGGCATCTCTTGCATTCACTGCTTTATGGATTACCAATAAAGAGACAGAAACCTTGTCTACCCCAGTGGATGACAACTACATCAATGTCAAAACCTGACTTACAAATCCATTTTATTATACCAATAAGAACAAACATTTATGATAAAAATGACATATCAGTTTGGTTTTTGTTTTTTGTGGGGGCTGGGTGGGTACATTTAATGTGTGGTGGGATGTAATTAAAAGTTTGGGGAAATTCCATTTTAACAATGCAGCAGATAAAACAGTTAGAACCATTGGCATCGTGTTTAGATGATTTCCCTTTGTATTAGCAGAGAGCCAGGCCAGCTTAACTACGAATGGCTGAAACCTGTCTATCAGTATGGGATTTTCCAGGTAGAGTTCAAACAGTTGAAGGTTCTTGTTTTGAAGATGCTCACTCAAACAGGGATGATTTCACTTTGATCATTTCACCCTTCACTCACTGAGGCTGTGTTTTCGCAGGGGGTGCGGGGGTTTATGTGATGTGATGTTTGATGAGTGATCACTGCTGGTTGGTGTTGCATTTTTCCAGCATGAACCGATGAGATGATGATGCCATGTGCATGCTATGTGTGCTGGGGTAAGGATTTGCTTTTGATGGATTTATTTAAGCCTTGGTTATGCTGGCTAAGAAAGCCAAACATGGGCATTTCACTGCAAATTTTTCTCATGCTACAAGAGCCCTCTTAATAATTAAATGCATGAATAAACTCTGAAGTTAGTCATATTCACAAAGCTGAGGAGAAAAAAGAAGATAAAATATAAAAGTATCTCAATTAGAATTTAATCATATATTAACTCCGCTAAAAGAAACATAAAATAAGACAAAGAGCAGATTTAAATGCTTTCCCCTAGTACTAAAAAAACACTGTCCATTGCAGTCATTATTCCTGCAGCTACTTGAATGTATTTATGTTGGATTCCTAAAAACACACGTGCATGTCTCTTCCCAGCCACATTAGGGCTTCGAAGCCTTAACTTAAAGAGAGCCTCCAGAGGTTGAAGTCAGGGTGAGTTTACTTTCAGGTCACAGTGGGGATTCAGTTTTATGGAGCAAGACTGAAGTTCATTTGTGTAGGTTTTTTTTTTTTTTGCAGCTTGCACATTGAATGACAGATGAGGACTTTGAAGTAAAGTTTGCACTGGAGTTTAGAGTGGGTTTTAAGAGAGCAGTCCCTTTTTTGCTTTTCTTGAGTGACATAAAGTAAACTGACCTAATTTAAGGTTAAATGCATGAACAAAGATGACTGATAATATGAGAGAGATTATATTAGAGATGAGATGGAAAGGCTGTTTCTTAAACAACAGAACCATCAACATAAACTGTAGCAGATAACTAAAATGTAGATTTAAAAACTGTAGCAATAGTATTTTGTTTCAAAAACACTTTTTTCTGGGCATTATAGCTATAATCAACTGTTGCATGTTTCACCAGACAAGGCCATTCAGGTTTGATATCCTGCAGTCTGGAGTGCTTGTAAGTGTGTCCCCATAACTGAGGCTTCAGGCGACATATAAGTAGAATTTTTCCAAGAATATGTATATTTTAACATCCTCAGATGTGAGAGCACCTCTTCTCAATTACCTCAATGCATTCGTCACGAGCATTTTTACAATAATTCAAGCAGGGATTGACATTTGCTATGCTGTTTCACCACAAAACGACCATTGCAAGGCTTTCACAGGAAGATTTCAAATGTCAGTTCATCTTTCAGGCAAGCTATCACCTTAGTAGCAGCTTCCAAAATCTGAGACTGTTAACTCAGTATTCCTTTTAGCCTTTGAAGTCCTTTTGATAGCTACATGAACATGTAGCAGACATAACTCAATCAATAATTATAAAAGTGAAAACTTATTAGTAAAGAATTGATTGAACTACAACGCAACGCAAAACTAAACTGTAACACCTTGAGCCCCAAATTATTTATAACAAAAGTGAGCACACATTTAACTGGCAAAAGTGGATTCATGACAGGTTGTGAGTCTTAACTGTGATACTTTGCAACAATCCTCTCTATATGGTTCATGTCTTCTTTTTTTTCCTGTTTTTATTTCTATGACCATTGATCAATAAGCTTATGCAAAGAAAAGTTGAAAAGAATATTACATTACGAGACAGATGATTAACTTAGTTTAATTTTACATTGTTTTACCTGGATGAAGCACAGATTTTGGTAAGACAATAGAAAATATGCAATGACAATAAAATCAACAGACATATAAATATTTAACTTCCTACCTCTGTAGCTGAGTTTGACTCTGGGGACGCTCTGTTTGATGCTTGCTCCAAAAGGAAGGCTGGCCAACAAAATCAGCCCCACAAACAGAACCAGTGGATGGAACAAAACAAAAGTCCTTCGTCCTTCTCTGCCATAATTACAGACAGGCAAGAAAAACAGAGTCCAAGCTTTATTCTTCCTCTTATTTCCAGAGTCTTCTGTTGCCATGATGCGTGCAGTACCTTTTTCTGTTTCCACTCTTCTCAAATCTGAAAGGAGAGACCAGTAGAAAGAGTCAATAGGGTGGAGCAATCTGCAGTGTCATCTAACTTCACAAAGGATGTGTATCTGCTGTTACCATTCAGCTGTTTCACCATGGAGCCCATCAAGCATCTCCCCTTCCTTTGCTCATCCTACATCAGCTGTTGTATGTCAATAGCTTTTCTTTTGTGTTCTTTTACTGCACTTGCTCAAAACAAAGGTCACACCAACCAAACAGCTACACTCTGCTATCTTGCCACAGGCCATTCCTGTTTCAGCTTCTCTCTTTGTTTCCTGTTCACACAGATATCTTATTTATTCCTTTACATGTTCTGTTTATTGCATACAGATTCATTACTGCCTGATGACCCAGTAACAAGTTCATTTTCACCAAGTAAAAGACTAGATGTGACTTGTTGAGGACTTTGTAGCCAATTAAAGAGGCTTGAGGGAGAAACATTACATGTATCATTTTATTTACACTCTGAGAAACCAGCAGTAGGAAAATTCAAACTTTTCTGGCTGAATATTTGCAGACTTCAGCACTGTTTTATATAACTATGGATAGTAAAAGATCTAATTTATAGTTACAAATTTTAAAAGAAAAGGTTAACACCTTAACAATAAGAAATTAGTTAACATTTTGGGAGGAGGAAGTTAAATACAAGTGGATAAAATAACTGACAAAATGCTTTCACACAACTCAACTCACAACTCTTTGACATTTATAAACTTGTAGAAGGGCTGCACAATATCAAGTGAAATGTAATTGCGGTGCTAATGCAAAGCATTGTGCTGAAGATTTCACTCTTTAGCATATAGTTCAGGGTCTAACATGTTACATGTTCCATGTAGCCTATAACTAAATCAACTTTGTTAAACCATGTTCATGTGTAGTTCTTGAGAAACCAAAAACCATATTAGTTTTGTTTAATGAAACGCTCAGCACTGAAGTTCTGACAAAATGATACAACACTTAGTTCCCATCTCTAGAAAAATTGTCAAACCTCAGTTATTTATTTGACCCAGATGCTCTTGGATAACTATAATCAAACTTTCGGTTACAAGTTATAAACCAATTTGGTGGGTTAGAAAAAAGACTGAAAATAAGTCTTTTAACACTTTCTATTCTTCAATGTAGAACTATAAAACAACCTAATTTAATGTTTTTCATTGTTAGGTATAACAGAGCCATGATAAACCTTCATCCCGTTATGAATACCATCTCAGCGTTACAAGTTTTACTAGAACTCAGCTCCTACAGTTACAGCCATACGACTTCCAATTAAGCAGACAAATAATGAAGAAATTAATCAGTAGATCACAAGAAAACCTCCTCCATTGACCTTTTAGCAGCCCTCATTACTTTCCGTCCTCACCCACCGCAGATTGCACACATCAACCTGTCAAACAAGGCTGTAAACAATGTCAAGCTAAATTAATAGATTGGATGCAAATGTAACCTACACATCTGAAAGGAAACATGCTTCTTCCAGATGGACGGACTGCACAGAGAACCAATAAAAGACCGTTGCTTTCAAGGACAAAGTTTTTTTTATATGTATGCAGCACCTTTTGAATAATTCATGATGAGCTACATAATGCAAATACATATATTTAGTCCATGATCAAAAGAAAGAAAACTTAAGCTGGGAAATTAGATCTTATATTGGGTTATTTTACTTTCGCCCTTCTGTTTTGTCATCTGGTCTTTAAAGTTTAATCATAGAGCGGATTTTTTCTGTGTGTTTTTACTGTTTAATGTACTCTAAGCTCACAAGGGCAAAGTGGCATTGATCCAATTTTCCTGGTGCTTTAAAACCAAAGACTATTAGGCCCTGATAAACACACTGCAGTTTACTTAAGATGACAAATTGAGACAACTTCACACCTCTAGGGTTAGAAATACAGATACAGAGTTCCCTGTGATGGATTAGCAAAGAGAGGGAGGAAAATGGAGAAGGGTTCAATCCATGCAGCATTTGCACTTTGCGAACAATGGCGATGGTGTGAATGGCAAAGCTTATCCCCTCTACAGTATTTCCAGGGAAACAATGACATGATTTTATCCAAGTGAGAAGCATTTGAGAAATGGATATTTTTTGAGAGCTTGAGTACAGACCTGTGCAGCCAACTTCTGCAAGAATGCCCAAGCTGAACAAATTGTGACATCAGGATCTGTTAAAAACAGTTGATCTTTTGTGAAAAGAAGCATGAAAAAACACAGAACACCATAAGCAAACAAAAATCTAGTATTATGAGTAACAAAGATGAAGAGTTATGAGAACAGTAAGGGTGACATGGGAAATAGAAAAAAAAACAGATGGCTTGTACCATGTAGGTTACGCCAACACTGCTGTTTCCTGACTACTTCAGTCCCTGTTGTCTTTGGCAGCATGGCTGGCAGACTGTGCAGGGGGTGATGGGAAACAATCTTGATAGAGATGGTGACAGATTTGATCCTGCCAGCCAAGTACTGCTTGCTGGCTTTTGATCTTACACAAGACATTTGTCTGTTTTAGAGATACTACATGAAATATAAATGTTTTTTAGTTGAGTTCACATCAAGCTACAGACCATAAAGCACAACTTGCATAGTTTCGATTTTTTGACACAGTCAGAATCTAATAAATACATAATATTTGTGGCAGAAATTGCCACACAAGAAAGCAGCAGATGGTTTGGCCACAGGCATTTTCACACAAAGACACCCCCTAATAAATGCCTCACCCTAATGAGGCATTTAGCAACACCCAGGTGCCCTGTTTAATACGCTATTATCAAGGCCCTCCATCTCCACAGGACAGAGTGCATTAGCAGAGCTATTTGTCTTCATTCTCTGACCACAGGCAGTGACCTGGCAGAACAACATAGGTAATTGTTTCTAACTCTCAAGACATAAATTATTTTTTTTGGCAATAGTCAGTCATCTTTTTAAACCCTGCATTTAAGCAAGCATGTAACTCCCCTGTGAGTCTGTGTGAGTTCATGTCTCATGTCTCAAATGTAGGACTACCACATGCTACACACACCATATCTGTGTGTGTCTGTCAGCAGTTATGTTTTAATGCCTATATTGTGATGTTTTTTTTTTTTTATTGTATTTACTCTATTTATCGTTGTTGAATGCTTTTTCTTCTGGCTATAATACCAATTACCCCCTGGGTAAATTGAAGATACCTTAATACAACAGGCTTTGCAAATGTGTTCAAAAGGAATTAAGAATGAAACCTAGATAACACTGTATGATACGTATCAATACTTTGCAGGAGGTTACTTTCTGAATATTAGAATTTATATTTCAGAGCAAACATTTTCTGGAAAGTACACAGTACTTTTATCCAGTACACCGGTTACTTTTTTGTAACTTACCAACAGTGATGGCATAGTTTTAACAACAACAAAAAACCTTACTATCTTAATATTACTTTAGTTAATAAAGCCTCAACACAAAAATGACAACAAGGGAGAGTCGAACATATCTGAGGGTAAAATTTCCTCTTTACTCTCCAGCCAACCTCTTCAGCTTTACAATTGGCAGTAAAAATGTCTACAATAAATGTTAATTCATATTACTTGACATGAAACTAATAATCTAAATACAGTACAAACATTTTTGAAAGGTATTATTTCTCTTGTTGAAGTAATGCTTGTAAATTTCCATGGAAGCTGCAATCAGTACATCAGCAATCAAGCCTTTTTTGGGATTGATTGGGAATGACTTCATCCTCCACACAGGGTCTTTCACATTCTCTCATCTTTGCACTACAGCATGTTATTCTGTCTCCTCTATTTTCAAGGCTGTAACAACAGCACTTTGTCGCCAGCACACAGTGTATAGTGTAACCCTACTCTAACTCAAAACAGTTTGTATTTCTAGCCTGAAAAGATGTTTTTCTCTACTCCTTCCATTATTTACATTTCTATTGTGTCGTGGTATTACTTGACGTCACTGAATTGTCATAGACCAGATGCCACTACCCAGATGCAAGCGGAAAGAAAAAAATATATTAATTTGCAAAGTAAAATGACCAAAATAGGAACACACAATAATCTGGATAAGTAACTCCTTTGTAGGATTTCATGGATTTTCATGGAAATTACAACTAGTCAGAAAACATTGGGTCCTTTCTCAGAAATCATGAGTTTCTGAGTTTCTAAACTGTTAAATTTTTTGTTAAACAAGAATGTAACAGTTTTGTTTTGTGTTTTTGTACCTTGTAAGTTTTATAAAATAACCTGCTAATTACCAGAAAGTAACCTTTAAATTCTGTAAAAGTAACCTGTAAGTTCCAGAAACTATTCAACGGTAAAATGCAGTGTTTCAACAATTGTTCTCTGGACTATCACTCTGATTACAGATTGCTGTAAAAGCCATAGTTCATTCAGATAAGCTCTTACTCCTTATTTCATCACACTTTAAATAAACAGTTTATATCAGAGATGTAGTCATTTATTTAACTTCCAATAACAAACTGAAGACTAGAAATGACTGAAAATAGCACTGTGGGGTTTGTTTCCATAACTTGTTCACAACATTTATTCTGAGGGTACCGGGCTTACCTCAGTTCTGTCAAATAAGTGTTAACAACACACATAATCTGTGTGAAAATTGTCAAGTTAAAGTGTAGCTTGAGAATTAACTATCTACAGAGAAGAAGTAAACATTGAAAACGTGATCAATATTTCTAAGTATGATTCACAACAGAAAAGCTCACACTGACATAAATTATAATAACATGTTCTTGGCAACTTTTGTATGACAACTTGCTCGCATTTTCCAGAAGTGTGGACTTGAGTCACATGACCAGGAGCCGAGTCAAACTCGAGTCATTAATGTTATGACTTTGGACTTGACTTGAAAAAATGTTCAGACTGGTGATTTGACTTGGATTTTTACACTAACAACTTGGGACTTGAATTGAATTTGGAAGGCATCACCTTTCTTTTGCGATGATGAGCTGGCTGACTTCAGCTAACTTTATGTTATTGGTAAGTATTCTCCAGGCTATATTTAATGGTACTGTTTGGTTTTAAGGTGTATGCTATTTTTATCACACCATTTTAAATCCAGCCCAACAAGTGCATCCAAGAATAACGTGCAGCTTATTTGGTCAAGATTACAAGTGGATGTTTCAGAAAGTGGTTTCTTCACCTCAACTCAAGAAAGACTTTCTCCTCCTGCACCTCAATCATAGCATTATTTTGATTATAGTTCTGTCAGAGGATGGATATTATATTTGATGAGATCTGTGTCGGTAAATCATATGGAGAATAAATATACTGTTTACTGTAGTCCGTGTACTAAGTCTTGCATTTTTACTGAGGGTTTATTCTGAAAAAGTCTAGTTTAAAAAAGGGCATTATTATTAAAATTGACTTTTTGGAGCTTTTTGTTATGTTATAATTTTATCCCCTCATCAAAACCATACCTGGAGAGTATTTCAGGTACATGCTGAATACATGCTGCCAGACAACTGAGTTAAAACAATTGTCTGGCAGCATACACATACAATTTATGATGCCATATTTTTGTCACTATAACAAAATTTGCATTGATTTTGTCAATGTAACTGCTTATTTCAGTTTCTGAACTTCCTTGATAGTTACAAGATTGTTTTACAAAAGACTTAATAGAAATTCTAAGTTTCAAACTTGGGACTTGACTTTGCCTTGACTATCTTTGCTTGAGACATTCAAAATAATGTCCTGGTCCCACCTCTGGTTCTTTCTATACTGTCTAGTCTACTCATAGCACATGACTTTATGGCCACAAACGTTTTTTTTTTTTTTTGATGTTTTAACTGAGCATGTGTTTCTCTTGGGAAATTATGTTTTGATACAATAATTCAATACAGAAAATTGCCAGATTATCCACTTGCACATAAATATTAAACTCCTAAACATGCAGATGATGACAAAGTCAGGCTCTCAAGCTGAAAACACAGTTACATTAAACTTAAGTACTCTGCAAAAGTATGAGCAAAACATTTGAGGTAAGAAAATCTGAAATTACTCCCTAAATGATTAAATTAATTATTTAATTTATTTTAAGAAAAGGCAGCATGTCCTACAGAAATTTGTCTTCCTATTTTTTGTTGGTTAATTTATATATGATTGCCTCTCTTATAGAAGTCTAAGCATTGTTGACTCAGGACTGCACTGCAATCTACAATCAATAAGTATATGAATGTATTTTGAATAGTAATCCAAGATTTGCAGCATACAAACACATGTATTGAATTACATAGAATAATCAACCACACATGATAATTATATAATTATTCTTGAAATTTTGTGCATACTACTCCAATGCCACAAGCACTCTTTACTGAACGGAATCGATATGGATCAAATTCTAACCCTTAGGCTCTGTCTGTCCATGTTTTGTCCATCTCTAAATGTGCTATCTCAAAACAGCAGTAATATAATGCCACAGGAAAACTGCATACTATGGTAACGAAATACCCCAAATCGACAGTGATGTATGTGTCCCTTATATTTGAGACGCCCTTTATGCTTATTATTGTGAATTAGTTCTCCAGACAACATAAATTGCAACTGGGCAGAACCACTCCACATCTGCTGATTCAAAAAGGGGTTCATGTATTTTTATTTGGAGAAGGGACATCAGGGGGTTTTGAAGTGATACTTGATTTGTGAGTCCACTCTTCAGTAATGAAAAGAAAAACCTTACTGACTGGAAAAAAGTCAAGGGTTAATAAAAACAGAGATAGAACCAGGTAACTAAGCTGACAAAATAGATAAACATAATGGTAGGCTTGTTGGTGGTTGACAACAAATCAAGTAATTTTCCACATTCTGAATAGCCTATGACCCTAGCAGTCAGGTCATAGGCAGTGCAGAATGTGCAGAAGTGTCTGTGTGTTTTGACATTTTTGTGAGCATTAGTTAATACCATCCTACAGGCAGGTTGATGGAAGCATTTGAGCACAACAACAGTGACTGACACATAGGAGTGCCCTCACTTGTCCCCTGATTGCCTAGGGGTACAGGGAAACACCCATGCATGCAATGCACCATCTCCTCTCAAAAGTACCACTGTGGTTTGTTTGTATTTCTCCAGCGAAGCAGCACAGATTATGTTCACACGAACCTCGAGAAAATTCATTTACAAATGGAGAATAGAGAGACACCAAAGAGGCCAAAGTCAGCCAAGTTGTCTGCCTGCAAGTCATTGGCACCTAACCGTTACTGTAGACTCATTACACATACTAACATTAGGTACCTTCACTTGCTTTGTTTATGAGGATTTCTGGAATCCATAACCATATAAAGCCAGGCAAGCTCCCATTGTGACAATAACATGTTTAAATAACACATTAAATTATAAAATCTGTTGGCTTCATAACACTATTGTATTCCGTCTGCTTTCATCACTGTCCAAACAAAGGCCTCAGCATAACAGAAACAGTACACTAACATTAAAATCACATATGGATAGAGATTTTGGATCAGTCCAGACATGCCATAAAAACCAAAAGAAAACTGAGGATTGTGGTTGAGGAAAGAGCATTTTCCTTACACACATTTCCCTTAATTTATACGGCAGTAACTTCAGAAAAGTTAAAATCTCTGCAACTTCAGAACTTCAGAAAAGTTAAAATCTCTGCAACTTCAGAACTTCAGAAAAGTTAAAATCTCTGCAACTGTCTCAAATCTGACCTTCTTCTGACAGTAACAGTAGTTTTCAACTGGTAACACCTCAATGACACAATATGTAAATAGTGTAGGATACAAAGAAACACTGGACAACTAGCAGTTCTATTCTTTTGGCCTGAATAGAAATTCCTCTCAATCCCTGTCACGCTGACCAAAAACTCTGAAACACAGCCAGCAAAATCAACACTCACACAGCAGTAAGTTCTTCCTGTTCCTGCCTTCCTTCATCAGCTTTTTATCACTGTATTCAAAACACTCCCTTCAATAAAAAGCTCCTTCTAAGGAATTGGATCAAATTCAGATGGACAGTGAGTGGAGTGACTCACTGAACCCATAAAATATAGACACCTCTATTTGGTGAGTAGCCTATGTCCATTGTTGTATGTTAATGCACTCAACGAAAAGTGAGTGGTGTTAGTTCAGTGTGCCAGTACATATACCTTTATATAACACAATAGTCACTGAATAATTTAAGGACAGCTTAAATTAAAATTTAGAATGAATATGCAGATATGTCATCTCCAGCAATTCAACTTGTAGTAATACTCACACACCACTGAATTTTCAAATCAAAGCTATTAAGAAATTAAAAAAAAAAAAACATATTGAATTGTTTGAGAATTTATACTTTATAAAAAGAAGAAGTATATCCAGCTGGCTGGGATGGACAGATAGATACAAATAATTTCTGTTACATTATTCTGAGATTTGACCATTCTAAGGACTTACGTAATGGACAACAAATGATCAAATTCAATCTAGATTTCTCAAAAAAGAGAAGCAGCCCTTTAACGTAGTGTTGTTAATCCGCATCTCCACAGCCACCTGTGGTGTAAATTAATACTCTCTTACAACTCTACTGGACCGCAAAATAAGAATCAGGCACTTGTTTGCAACACAACTTATGGCGCCCCCTCAGGTCATCCCACCCTGGATGATGAGCCACGATTCACAGAGGTAATTCTTTCAGTTTTGGAGAAAACAGAAAAAAAAAAATAAAAAATAAATAAATAAATAAATAATAATAATAATAATAATAATAATAATAAAGTTATTTGCTGAATTATTTGCTTTACATATCTAATAGGTTTTCAACAATCCAAAAGTATTTTTCTTTTTTAAAGGTTTTAGAATTTTGTTTCTAAAAACCTTTATTGAGTTAAACATGTAGACAACTGCACGTAGTTGAAAACAACATGTTATAGTGTTGATAACTGGTTAATAGACATTTTCATATAGTCTAAGACAACGTTTAAAATAACTGATTAAGTTAGCTAATAATCACAAAATGTTCAACGCCAACAAAACGGCCAATACGTGCGTGCAGCGGCTCTTGAAACTGTACCACAGCGAAGCAACGTTTTCTCAACAAACGCACAGGCATGTCTTAGGTAAATTAATATTTTCAAAACGGCACAAAGCAGTTTAAATGATCGGTAACTGATGCGGTTTTCATCTCACCTGAAAGCGCACTCACCTTCTCATGCGCAACAAAAGCCCGCAGAAGCGCTTCTCTTTCTTCTGAAGTTGGCAGACGCACAAGAAAATAAAGCACCAGTGTGGATGCTACACTTGCATAAGTTCGCATGTGAAGGAAGAATGCACCGAACACGTCCCCGAGATATTTCCACTCCCCTCAGTGTTTGTTCAAGCGCTCTTGAACTCCCGGTCCGCTGTGAGCCTTGCTGTGTGTTTTAGAAGGATGGATTATTAGGTTATGTGGCGGCTCGCCCCGGGAAAGACTGACGGCAGTCTCCCAGTTATGTTGCCGCTGAAGGGGAGGGGCCCCTCGGCATCTGTACCTCTGCCAGCCAGGTATTTGCTCCAATTTTTTTTTTTTTTTTTTTTTTACTTAGCTAAATATGAGGAGAAACATATGGGGACAAAATAATTCCTTATTGTTTTAGAAAATAATTGACTATTATAAAGAACTCCCAGTAATTAGCTTTCATTTTAATGAGACTGGAAACTTTATTAAAGGTTTGCTTTCTTGACCCGGACAAACCTTTGAAATTTGTTTAACTTTACAATAAAGTCAAAGTCATACAAGAATAATCTCACAGAGCTGTTTTGCAATAACAAACATTGGATAATTTGTTAATATTGAGTTGATTAAATGCCAACAAACTTTTGAATCGAGTTTTTATTGCTGTGTATTTTGTGTGTGATGAAACAGCATGATAAAACATAAGAGAAAGCAGAAAAATACGATTGGAGGTCCGGAGAGATTCATGAAATCAATAAGCAGTGGTTATTATTTCTGGAAAGGTCCTTGCACCTTCAGTTTTAGTGATTAGAAACAAAGGCGCAGTCAGAAGTACAAACAAAGTACAACAGCTGCCACTAGATTAGCAGTATCTATCAGATTTTTGCATTCTAAAACACTTTATTTGCAGATTTATTTTGGATTCAAGCATATTTGAAAATTTTTAAACATATCCCATCAAAGCCTCTTAACCTAATTATGTCCACACTTTGTCTGTATTATAGCAATACCTTCATTTTGCAAATTGTTGGGTTTTTTAATCACTCAGAAGTCACTGTACTGAGAGATAGATGTTCTTTTGTGGATAAACTCTTGAAGTAATTTTAGCTAATTTCTTATGGATAAAGGTTCTCACTGTATCTTTGCTGGTATCCAGAAGCAATAGTGATAACTTTGTCACCATGTCACAATATTCTTGAATTTCTTTAAACCAGGACATGATATTCTGCATTTTGAGACATTTTAACCTCATAGAATTAGATTTCTTTAAAATAAATGACAATCCTGAAGACTTTGATTACTTCAAAAGTTTTAATTTATGTATGATAATATATTTATGTATACCCAATCAAAGAACATGACCAGCTAAACTGGTCTTACTTAATGTTGAGAACAGATATATAGCTCTGGCAACAACTTACTGCAGGATGGAATACCTTTGCTGACCAGAAAACTTACAGACAGAAGTGTGGAGTTGACAGAAGAGGTGATTCCTATGTGAACTTGGCTGTTTTATATGTATTCACACACAGGAGGGAATGAGTCCATTCTTTTTAAACCGCAAGCTGTGGAATGGTCAGTGCCAAGAATACAGAGAAATCCTTCCACATGAGATCAAAGCTTTGATCTTTGAACCAAGAAAAGAGAGTTAGAATGTTTCCAGCTCACGTTAAGTCAGACATAATTCTCTCTTACCTTTATGACCCACTGCTGCTCCAATCTTGGGTGTGTTCTTTGGCAGATGTGACTGCCTCCAAGATACTCGAGAGGATTATAGGTTATAGATTATTAAAACACTATCCTCCCACTCGATTGGGAGGATACCGTTTTCAATGTCAGGGTGTGCACTTCCTCAGGATAACACACGCACAATAGCAAAACTATTAGTGATGAGCACCAATGATGACATAAATTATAAAGAGGAGCTTAGGTCTATTTCATCCCAGCCCACTCAGCCGGGAGTTGCATTAAATGCTCGGGGACCATGTATGAACGTGTATTCATCCTTTTTTAAGGAGATAAATTAATGCAAATACTAACACTTTGCAGCTTAGAGTATCACCCTGCCTGTTTTACAAATTTAGAGACTGTTTCTTTTCCCCTTTTTCTTTGCAAAGTATGCTGGCAATTCTTCTCTAAACATTAGGGTAAAATCATGTGATTTTGCTTATAAAAAAGAAGCCCCAGTAATTTTCACAATGTCCAATTGTGTTGACGCTTCCAATGTTAACTCTGGATTAGGTGGGAAGCTGCAGAAGTTTCCAACAACTAACCAGTCTGGAAAGTAATTTTCATTCTATGAAACTGTTGGAGCTAACTGTTAGCAGAAGATTACAGATATCCAGGGAGTGTAGGTTTCTCTGCAATGGTATTTTTTTAAGAGTAAATAGCCCAACTGTGACTGCGAAATATGTGTTCTTGGATTAGTAAGAGCAAAAATATCATGTTATAGTGTTCGGCTTATATTCTCTTTTTGTCAGCTGGTAAAATACTCAGGTTTAACCTTTAGTCTTGACTCAGCTAAAGGGCCTCTTGGAATGAAATAAGAGTACAGGAATTTACATATTATTTGCCATTAATTAGCAACTTTGCAATACTTCTTTGTTTAAAGAAGGAAACAGCTTTTTTTACATGCCTGTGTGTATTCCGAGGGGAGATGGCCTTTTGCACAGGAACACATGCAGTTTATGGGGCACAATGCACAGCAATCTGAGAGTAATTTCCACACTAATCGCTCAAGATCTCAAGAGGGCAGTCATCCAGGCTTGATCACACATGGAGTTTAACACCCACACACAAACACGCATGCTGCCCTCCAAGCTTTAGTGCTACACTTTAACTGATTGATCTCAATAACAGGAGCTGCCAACAGGCTAGTCCTACTCTAAAACAAATGGAGCAGAGCTAATTGTCAATGATTGTGTCTTATCAATGAATAGGGATAAGAATCATTTATTAGCCATCAATTAGATATGTCACAAGGAATGAAGGGTCCAGACAACTGAAATATACAAGAAGAGAAGCAGATGTACAAAGGAATAAATGTCACAATTGGTGTATTGGGGTATTGGAAATGGGCATTATTAATGTAAGGGTGTTCAAGGATCAAGGCTTCTGTAATATACTGTCATTAGAAGACACTTTGTTGGTTGCTTGATCTTTCTAGGTTCAAAATCATGCATTTTGTTTGTAGAGTAAAACATTGTTTTATCAAAGAGTGGATTCAAATGTGTCATATATTTTGCATTCTGGAGCCTGATACTCAAATATGAATGTGTCAACTGATCTGAGGGCTCAAAATGAGAAATAAAAACAGGTGCACATAAACTGACTGAAAGAAAACAATGGTTACTGCATTTTTCTAACTGGGAGGCAAACAATCGAAGCGCCTAACATCACAGTCTTGTACGAACAATAAACCCAGAGTCCAATTAGAGGCATTCTCACAAACACACACACATACTTCAAAAGAAACATTTGGAATTCGCTAAGCCATACTGCCAAAGGTAAATACAAAACACACTGCCCCATTATCCTGAAACTGCAACAAAAACATAAACTCAGAGAGTGGGAAGGAGATGTTGGTGAGAAAGTCAGTTTGTTTTCCACTACCTACATTTCTTTCTTTTTTTTTTTTTTTTTTCTGGAATCTGTTAGTGTGCAGTAAGTGTCAGAGCATGGGATTATTTATTTATCCGCGTACAGGTTTGTAGGTTGCTCAGACACAGTCTCAGTAGTTAGGAAAAAGGGTCTGAAGTACAAGCTGGTGAGATATGAGAGTTAGTATGAGAGAACCTGACCAACATGTAAAATTCATTCATGTTTTTGTTGTCAAGTTCGCTTGCAAGATGGGACACAATCTTTTTTACGTTGCTTATATATCAGTTGGATCTGGAAGATTCAACTGACACACTGTGGCTGTTTTATTCTTTTACATGCTGCCAGACAATTGAGTTAAAACAATTGTCTGGCAGCATACACAGACAATTTATGATGCCATATTTTTGTCACTATAACAAAATTTGCATTGATTTTGTCAATGTAACTGCTTTGAGAAAGTCAATTACGTTGTGACTAAATATTGTTGAGGAACCCAATATATAGTCTTTATTATTTGACTCTGTTACACAGCTGAACAAATACTGGCTCTCTTATCTCCACATATAAACTTTAAGCAAATACACAGATTTCAAATCAACCTTGAAAAGCAACTGTCCTCAAAAGATAAAAACAAATTAACATCTACCACGTTTTCTATAAATGCAATGAGTTTTTGACATTTAAGTGGAAGAATTTTGGCCCGTTCTTCTTTCCAGAATTGTTTTAATTTAGCCAAAGAGGAGAATTTTCAAGCATGGATGACCTGTTTAAAGTCAGACCACAGCATCTCGATTGGATTTCAGAACAGACTGTAATTAAGTCTCTCCAAAACTTTTAGTTTGAGAAGTTTAAAAGTGGACTGACTTTGGATTTTTGTCCTGTGGTAAATTGTTATGTCACAGCTGGACAACATTCACCTTCATAAATTTAAGTTAGAGAGCAGAATTAATGGTTCCTGGAATAAGTTTACTAGGTCATGAAGCAGCAAAGCAGCCCAACGCCATCACACTGCAAACACCATGTTTGGCATTCTGTTTCTAAAATGCTGTATTAGCTAAATAGCTATTCCCCTCTGTAAAAAGACAAACTGTTTTCACAGCATTGTACATATACCACACAATTAATATATAGTGGAAAAAGAAATGTATTGAATGCTGTCAAATGCTATCATGAGTTATTCTTAATGTTTATAATGTTCAAATGGTGAAATCCTTAGAAAGCACAAATTAAGGAAAAAATATGCTACCTGTAATGCTTTTATGTCTACTGCTACATCTTATCTTACACATGTTCTAAATGATCAACTTGTCCACTTGGTAAATGAAGAATTCCACTATGGATTTTTGTTTTTATTTTTTTGGCAATATTCTAAAGAAAACTGTCCACTAAAAAGCCAAGATGCTTAAGCTTTAAAATGGAAAGGGGATTTTGGAGATTAATGCTCAGACACCTTTACCATCTCCAAGTCATACATAAGTTACAACTGTGAGTTAGGTCATGCTTTTCCTTACATCAGATCCAGACACACTGCATAAAATGTGCATCCAGATTAAATAGCTCATCTGACATCTGTCCCAAATCCTGACAGGTCTTCACATTCCTCCCTTGTGGGAAAAAACATCTGGGAATCTCATCTGGTTAGCCAACGGTGCTTCCTAGAAGAAAGAGAAGAAAGACAAAGAGGAATAGAGTGTGAATTAGACCCTCAGGGGTAGAAGGTAGACATGCAACCTCAGATTGTCAGTAAGTCTTTCAATGACACACATCTAACAACATTCTCCCCTGTGTCGTGTGTAAGTGGTGTTTGTGTGTGTCTGTGTGATACAGTCCAGCTGTGTTCTGTGTTAAATTATCAAGGAGACCTCCTCCCTCCATTTCCAGTTTGGACTGCATAAATCCAGAGTCTTTAGTAATAGTTCAAAAATCTGACATTTTTATTCTTAATTTTATCTCCAGTGTTTATTAAAAGACGACTGTTCAGTAAAAACAAATGGAAGCACGTGAAATATGATGGCCGAAATCTAAGACGATGACTTTAACATCTCGACTATCCTTTTGTTGGGTGAGGTTTGGAAACATTAACAGATAAATAAATGTGTGACAGATCTCACCTCATATTACAGAAACCTTTGCTAATTCAAAAAAGACATCTGTTCCTTTCTGCATGCTTATTAACATGTCTGAAGAGTATGAGACCTTCAGGATGTCAAACATGCATCAGTAAGTAAAATATCAAACTGGCATTGAGGCACAATAATCCTGAAGATGTGTGTGAGCCTTTGTGTTCTTCCAGGTCAATTGTAGACACCAATCCTGGCCTTGACTGAGGCAGGTAAGGCTTGTAGTGCTTCAGATATTGTTTGGGCAACTTCTGTTACATCATGGATGAGCTGTCAATGCACTCTTGGAGTTTCACTTTTATAGATGATGAAACATTTAAGGGAAGCAAAAACGGATAGCAAAAAATGAAAAACCTAAAGAAAACTTTTTGGCGGTCAATACTTTTTCATGCTGCATATGTGTGGGTAAATGTTGAATTTTGCAAGTAGGAAATATGAGTGCATGAAGTACTTTAGCAACTCACCCAACCTTTAAGAAATCTACCAACATAATAATTTTTAAAAGATGAAGTAACTGGTACTGTAAAAAAAAAGCAAGAGAGAGAGAACCCATAAACTGATACTTTGTAAAGATCTCAGTTCTCTGTAAGACAAATATTCTAGAATGTGATCTGGAATTACATTTCATCTCATATCTTATATAGATACTAGCTATATAAGATAGGTAGTATCTTATATGATACTACCTATCATACAAGAAGGTAGTATGTAGTGTATTTGTATTTCTATATGGGTCAGACGCAACAGAAACTTATTCAAGAAACTTATTTGAGTTTCTGTTGCATAGTTTTACTTTTGGCAGCAGCAGATTGATCATTTCTCCATTATTCACTTTTCTTCTTTTCCAACACTTTCGATACATATCTAAATCTAAAAGCAATCACAGTGTGGGAAAGGACTAAAAATGCGAGACAACTGCAGATAAGTTTGATCACGCTGGGTTTACAACAGAGTTCTCACACATGACCAAACATCTAAGTTCACTAAATGAGGGACTCGTCCCTAAGGTGGGCCCACATTCATAAACACAGACCAGTTACTTCCAAAAACAGAGCTGAGGTTCAGCGCACTGGAGCAAACATTTGTTGACCTGATTCCAGCAAAAAAAAAAAAAAACAACAGTGTGTATGAACACACTATTTACTTGCTGGAATTTCAGAAAAATAAATTTGATTGTTCTAAATTTGTGTGCACTCTTTTCTGTTTAACTACGTTTAAAGTCGTGTTAAATACCATGGTCATTAAACGTAAGCAGACACAGAAAATTTAGAAGGATAAATAAAGACAGAAAATTAAATCAAAATGTGAAATACATTCATATTGCCATGTATTCTTCATTGTCATGCTGCAAATATTTAGGTTTGGGGACAGTCTGATGTGCCAATGAAACTTTTGCTTACTGAAGAATAACCCCTCTTCTGTTTTCCCATGGTGCTTGTGGATTTCTTTCAAAGGAAATACCAGAAAGTATGTAATTCATTAAACTTAATCAAGCACCAGCTGTCCTCTGTTTCAAGCTGCTAACCCTTCACACAAAGTTGGAGGAGACATGCTAACACTAGAAACAAAGTTGGACTGTGATCAAGTTACTGATACAAGCTAGCATCAACTGCACTGCTACTTTTAATCCTCTTTAACGTTCCACTGATCCCCCACCACTCAGACTGTTGATATTGGGCTTGTGTTTCTGCACCCATTCATTACAACAATAGGATCCATTTACATGACCTTCCTGAAGGTCTCAGAGGAAAATACTGATGATAATGTGCACGCTCACTGAAGCGTGAGTCCCATATCCCCAAAGTCTGCCTCAGGTGTGTTTTCAATCTCAGTGCTTCACTTTAGTACACTCAGTATAGATGTCAGAGGGAGGTTGGTTTTCTGGCAGCAATAAATCACTCTATTAACGTATTTTAAAATAATTGAGAACAATTAAGAACAGTTAATCACCCAAATACCAAAATGTTCTTATTACTGTTGAGCCCTTCCACTGTTAAAGAAAATTATTGTGCTAATATGGTCACAATTCATTCTGAGGTGACTCTATAACTCATTCAGGTCCTCTATAAACTGTAGACTAAACTGACCAATTTGAGCAAATTGGAAACAATTTACAGCAGTTAGAAGAGTTAATAAAATTGAAGACATTTTATTCAGTAGTTTACAAGAGATCCAAGACGTAGACACATGTTGGTTTGACAGGCTGTGTATGAGCATGGATCTGGATCTGTAAATAGTTGTGTAAAACTCAAACAACATTTGTAATAAAGGCCTCACAGAAAGCTGCAGATGGAAAATGACCAGCTGAACAGGCCAGACCTGGCCATTAAAACACCTTTACGTCCATTAGGCAATAATGAGTGCTGTGTTAAGCTGCTGTCTGGTACACTCTGACTGCCACCACAGAGCCAAAACCCTTACTGCAGAGGAAATGAGGAATGATTTGTACAATGAGTCACTGTGAAGTGAAAGCAGGAATTGGACAAACTGGAATAATGTGGTAGGAGTGGTGGCAGGGTTTCCCTCATCGGTGGCACTCATTAACCTAAAGGGTGTTGGTGCTGAAACAGGAAATGACTTGTACCAGGTTCATCTCTAAGCAAGTGTAGTAGCATATGGGAAAGATAAAGTTGCAGCCCTCAGTTCTAAATGTGGACTTTCGCTCTCTGTGACACAAATCCCTTTTTGCACCATGTTAGCACACCTCTCTGCTGCACACTGTCACAGCCTGGTAACACTAAATTGTTTCACGCAACAATAATCTTCAGCAGCTCATTGCATGAATACAGTAATACCGCTGTGTGGAGAACAGTAGCAAATATGTGTTCGGTAAGTGATCTTGAAACCCATGTAACTGCCAAGTTGCAGCATGTGGAATTATACTGGAATTCTACGTGAATTTCAGGTGGTTTTTGTGGCCAAGATAATTATTTGCAAAGCGACCTTATGTATGGTTCTGTAATTCAACAACTTTATTTTCAACATGTTTTGTTTTGTCTAAATCATATGTGTTTTGCCTGAAGTACCTACATTCTTTTTAGATTATGTTTGCTAAAACTACTTCAGTCTGAATGGTTGTCCTCCAATTCATTGAATTAGGACAAATGTCACAGTTTTGCAATGTAGGATGTGGGAAGTTCAAATAAAAACAATGGTTGAAACAATCCTTTGGGTGTGCTCCACGTCGACCTTTCATGTCGTCTCCTGCAAACAACAAATAGTATTCTTTGACATTGCACCATCTGACTTTGACACTTTCATATGGCAGTAAAGAGGAAGGGGAGAAACAGGACAGAGTTAAGAAAAAGAAAAGGAGTAATAAAGTTTGTAATAGGAAACCCTTTATCTGCTTATCATTTCCAGTAATGGTCATTAGCTGAGCTTGTGGTTGCTTGCAGTAAATTTTTAACCTTTCAAATCACAGGGTCAATTTCAAGATTCAGTTAGGAGGTGGTTATAAATCTGTGTGGTTTTCTTTTTCATTAGATTGGACCAATGCCACCAAAACCAATACCATATGGCTCTTAAAAAGGGAAATGCAATTAGCAAACTAACAAGGTTATTTGAGGTCCCTAATTTTCAACTATGTCATATAAAATAAATATAAAGGTTACACGTTGTGCAATGAGACGATACTCTACGAGTAAAGACTAGTTCCTCTGTAATATCTACAAAACCCAGTGTTGTGATACATACCATAATATGCTTTGCACCATCTGACTTTGACAAATGATGCAAAGCCATTGTCCTTAAAGTAATAAGGACACTTTAAGGACACTTTCTCTTGACTCTGAAAAAGGACACTGGTGTTCTTATTACTTTAAGGACACCAATGGAGCTGATATATATGTATATATATACATAGGCAAAGTTAAGGCCTGTGATTACAGAGATAGCTTCATATGTAAACTTGAAACTTCTCTCCATGTCTGTCTGTCCGCCACTTTCTTTCTTGAGATATTGCCGAAAAAGCATTAATCTCAAGTGAATCCAAAGTCAGTTCATACTTGCAAACTTCAGGGATAATTTTCCACAGCTCACTCTCTTCATTCCAAAAGCACAAGTTGTGCAGGTGGCTACTCTAAGATAAAAAGTTGCATGAAGTGCATTAGAAACTGCCAGTCGTCTGGCAGTCTGGGATTCAAGTGATCCCACTACATGAAAGAAAATAATATTGCAAATCAGAATAATTTTTTTGTTGTTGTTGATCTCTTCAGCAATAGTTCTTAATCTCAGGCCATATAGAGGTAACCACTGCTGGGCAAAGATCAAGAAAATATAATTTTGTCACCAATATAAATCTCACAAATTGAGCAAATACTAATTGTGCAAAGACAGAACTGATCTGCGCATATAACTATCTATATATAACATATAGTCACACTTAGAGTGAATGCAAGAAATAAGAGAAGAGGTCAACCCAATTAAAGACATGTCTTCTTTCACCTCTGTCTCTATGTCAAACCAGCTGCAGAACTGTTTCTAGTCTCATCTCTAGTGGGTGGAAGACCCCAGCATGAATCATGACATTAACTGGTGAATTAATGGCAACAAAAAAGGGCAAGGATCTTTACAGAAAGTTAGAGTTAAAAACCAGAAAATTCAAAGAAAGCAATAACTTGAGGCTGGTAATCAGTCACAATGTGTCCACCATGGAGTCACCTGAATACTGCAGTAAAGATGTATGAGAGTGTGTAAGAAAGTATTAATTGTTTCTAGTTCACTAACAAGAGGTTTTCTTTTTTTCCTTGATTGAAATCTGGAAATAACGGAAAGCTGCATAGCCAAGGTGTTTGTGTTGCCATCATAACCACTGAATCAAGACTATGTAACTGGTAAAACACTGAAATAATTTAAGACATTAATGCTTGCCAGAAACAGCTGGCTGGCATTTTGGCTAGTCAGCTGTTTCATCTGCTTTCATAAGAAAACAAGTGTTTCTATTCAATGCAATGTGATCTAATGTATCCAAAGTTAGAACATATCATTGGCAGTTCTCTCACTGAAAGCTTAACATGCCTTGCTCTTTACTACTTGACCCTTTTGCCCTTGTCTGAGTATTAGCTTTCAGTTTCTCCCATAGTTTTTTTTTTTAGATACACTGTGTATTTCATTCAGTCATTCGGTTATTTTGCATTGTCACTAAATTTTCTTTCAAACTCCATGCTTACTTTGACATGTGTAATATGTGGTTCTAATTATGCAATTAATTCAAAGTAAAAGAGCCGACTAAATCTACACTGTATGTATTCAGGGTGCAGAAGAGGACCACAATTAGACAGCATTGAGGACATATCTTATCCTAATGCCTGTAACATGTGTCACTAGTTAGAACTGAAGTAGATTAATTCTTTCTGCAGACAGTCTACAAGATCAGATTTAGCCGTCACTGCAGTAATATATCACGTTAATATGGAATGTTTTGCAGCTGATTAGCTTCCTGTCTCCATGTGCATGCAGGCACACCACACAGATGCAGGCTTCCATACACACCAGAAATAAAGAAAAAAAATCATTTTTTTCTCAGGGAATGAGACTTTCAAGTTTTCAAGTGAAATCATTTGCAGTTTGATACATCACACCTGTTTAACTGACACATGGGCTGCATGAAAAAAGAAGACAGCTCATTAGATGCACAATCTCCTGCTGTTTATCACTTTCTGACTGAAGTTCACCAACTGCCTCGTGTGCATTTCTGTTCTTTCTCCTGACTCTTAAAAAGGACATAGCTGGCAGCTGCAGTGAATGTACCATATCACTGCCTGAGACACACCAAGCTTTCATCTTACCCCTCTACCATGCAAGAGGTCGAGAGGTAACATTATTTGCTTATGAAGGATATTGTTTTCATAATGTTGCCATTACTGTCAGGTCAAATAAGCATGTTGAGAAAACATGCTGTCGATTCAATAGTCTGGAAAAAATTAAGAGAATAACACTTGAGCAGTGCAGGACTTGCTTCCGCTCTCCTGTTTGCCATGAATTCAGGTAATGTATCTACAAGGAAAGTAGAAAATCATACAGTCCCTTGCCCTCTCCAAATACTGATTTTAGTATTATTAAAATATTAAAAACTGTTTTTCAGTCAACGGTTTAGGAAAACCTTAAGGACTTTAAAATCTATCTTTTATTATGGAATATCTGAGATGATATTTTTCTATAAAGTAAGAAGTGAAGAAGAAAAACAACACATAATAGTTCACATGTTGAACTATTATGTTTTCTTTCATAAGAAAACAAGTGTTTCTATTCAATGCAATGTGATCTAATGTATCCAAAGTTAGAACATATCATTGGCAGTTCTCTCACTGAAAGCTTAACATGCCTTGCTCTTTACTACTTGACCCTTTTGCCCTTTTGCCCTTTGTGCTTTTTTTCTGAAATGTATAGTTTAATTTTAATTTAGTTTGTTTCCAGTGTGTATTGAACTTCACTGGCCTGTGAGTCAATGTGTCTTTCTAAAAAACACAAATAAGCAAATGTGACTTCATTTTTTTTGTTGTTTATCATAGATTTTTTTTCTTTCTTTGTCTCTCTGCAGGAAGGATACAGGTACATTTATTCCTTTCCCAAATTGTTCTTTTTGGGAAAGGTAGAAGTTTTAGTTTTTTCATCCTTATTTTTTCTGGTATAATATACAACTGTCTGAAATGGGAAGTTTTGTACCAATTCATATTCACCTGGAGCATTTTGTGGCTGCTTTGATAATTAAGTAGCAAAAGTGTTTTCCATTGTAAGGACATGTGATCCGTTTTTCTAAATTTTTAAGCATGTTAAGATTATTCTGGTATAAAAGTATGTCTTTTGCACTCCATGTTCATGTCTGTTATTTTATACTATAACAAAATAAAATGTTTGTTATTTCAACACACCAACTCAAGAATTCAATACAATATGCTTAATATATACAATTCCAATTTTATACTGTTGCAGGTATAGTATAAAGTTCCCCTTTTAATTGTTAGTCTTCAGAACTCACTATAGAATCAGCTATTGTATTCTTTATTAACAATATAAGCCTGGAGTGTTCTGCATATGGACACTATAACACAAAAGGTTCAGTAAATGCACCAGCTTCCTGTATAAAGTCACTTTCAGATTAATGGCTACCAACCACAATGAGAAAAGAAAGGTTTTATGAATTGAACTTCAATGTTTAAACAATCAAATGAAAATGTTATGTGCTTCACAGCTTCCTTTCAAGGATCACTTGGAAAGAATTGAGCATCACTCCCACTCTCTTGTTACCAACATTGTTTCATGAGCTCACTTTCCCTTTGAGACCACTAAATTTTACTATAACTTTTTAAAGGAAATGGTCCGTTGACTACCCAAAAAGGACCCAGTGCCTGGGGAGTGACTGAAAGGAGTGAGAGGACAGATGGAGCCAGAAAAGAACTGAAACCTTTGATGTCTGGTTAGTGAAATAGTCTGATTATGTGTTTGACGTCTGTGAGCTGCACACACCTCAAACAATATGAAATATGTATATCACATTAACAATTTTTATAAAGGCTATTCCACAAGATCTATATTCTGCAGATGAAACATTGTAATTTAGACAAATATCTCAAAATCTAGTGTTTGATGATCTGGAAGATATAGTTTATTGGAAGATCCTGTCATTCATGGAAGACAACATCAATACTTTAAGCCGAAAGCCAAACAGTGTCTACAAAGGAGTTCTTGTCAGAGTCCCTCTGTGACTAATATCTTGGAGGTGAGCCTGTTGTTTTCTCAACAGGCTCTTAACCACAGATTTCAGTCCCAACTGAGTAGATGTTTGGTATGATCTTGCAATCATCCAAAATCTTCTTCTAAGGTGTTATGTTGAGCCTCACAGGTCAAGTCATTTAGGCTTTTGAAAGCCTCAAGGCTTGAAACTTCTGAGTTTCAGGCCTTCTATTCAAGCATTGCTGATGTAAATACCAAAATTGTGAAGCAGCTCCTGAATGCATTTCTTTCCTTGTTTACTTCTTTGCCTTTTGACACAAAAACAACCTAAATGGATGTCTTAAAACGCTTGAAAGACGAGGACACTTGTAGGAGCTTTTTTCTCCTAAAAAGCTGTTAAAAGTTCATTTACTTTCATTTTGTTATTTATATTGTTATTTATTTTCTGTTTGACCTCACATGGACCTGTATTCAACCCTTTTTCCTCTGATGTCCCTAAAGAATGAAATGCAATTACTGCTTCTACAAGGCAACTAAATTGGCACTAGAGTCGACTTCAGTTTAATTAAATTTCAGCATAAATAGTTGATCTTTGAAAATCTTTAAGGGATGTTAGAAAATATCAAGTAACTTACAGGATCATTGAGAATGAAGAACACAGAACTGGTCAAGAAGAAATGTTCTGAAGTAGTTTAAAGCATACTTGGCTTATGAAATAATGTCCCAAGCAGAAGAAATTTTGAGGAGCGCAATTTGATGTATGACACAAACACGGAAAAAATGTAGCACATCTGCAAACCTTCTAAGACATGGGTCTCCGCCCAGGCTGACAGACCGGGCAAGAGGAGCATTAATCAGAGAAGTCAACAAGAGGCCATTAAATAACTTTGGAAAAGCTTTTGAAATCCACAGCTCAGGTGTAATAATCAACTGGGTTATTGAGTGTAATTGGGTGAATATGGCTGTAGTGTAAAACATTATGGTATGACTTGAAAAGCACTATAAACATGTAATTATTTTATCATTTGTGCTTTAAACTGACCTTTTCACAGTACAGATCTACTTAATATCCAATTGTGGCAATTATTGTCTTTACATCTGGAAAGCTGGTGAAGATCTACCAAAAAAACTTTTAACTGTAATTGCACTGAAAGGTGATTTTACAGATGATTGCCTTCCAGGACTAAGTATAAATATAAATAGACAACACAATTTCCATTTTTATTTATTTTATTTTTAAGTTTTTTGTTGTTGTTGTTGTTTGTTTTTCAAAACAAAGTTTGAAAAAACTTTGTTTGAAAATAATAAAACTTTATTTTATTATTTTGAAAAAAAATAAAATAAAGTTATGGATCACTTTATCTCCACATCTAAGATAAAGTGATCTTATGTGAAACGGTTTAAGTCAAACACTTTAATAGAGTTGACTCAATGTAAAGTAACAATCTACCTAATTTAGTTTAAACAAGTGCTGCCTTTTTTTTAACACACAACAATTTCAACTTTGTCAAATTGTGACAGACATTGCCCCCTTTTCTCCAAATAAATAAGAAACACTCACATTCACACACATCTACTTGCTAATTGCTATACACAAGCAACTTGATAATATCTGACCAAGCTCTTTCATCTCCTATGTTTTGCTTCGGTATCCTTTTCCAACTTCAGGGCTCTTGGCTATTTGCGTTACCTGTCCCTGTAGCCTCAAGGCTCTAAAACCAGACAAGCAACAAATTTTAATCCTCTTTCCTCTGGCACCATGTTCCAAAGATAAGTCAGAAGGAAGGATGCCTCTCAGGGGTTCAAGCCATGCCCTCTGTTTTGGTCTTTAAAGAATACCTAAGAGAACCACAATTTTTCTCTCCGTAGTTTAACCCTCCTTCCTCTCGTTTGTCACTGTGCCTCCCTGATGACAGCAGGCTCACTGCTCTGCTTTTTGCTTCAACCGTGATACACTACACATAAAGCTTACATTTCACCACCACTTACTTGATGTCATGTTAAAGCCTGAGTCGAGTTCGGACAGTCTTTACAAAGTCACTTAGGTGTCAAAATTGAACTCTCTTTAGTGTTTTACTGTGTAGGATTAAACTGAAGGGAGGAACTGGAAGAGTCGGGGCTATCTGCAGGGATTCATGAGAACTCACAGGGCCCTGTGTTGATATACTGATCTGTCATCTTTCTCTGTCTTGTTATGTTCTGCCTGCCCAATAGGGGTTGTGACATCCCCCCTGCCTAATGCGCATTTAATGTCTCGTCAACCCTGTCAACACAGTTAGGATGAAATTTGCTCTGCCTTTTTGCTGGACGTGCTGTTTTGCTTTGAGAATAGTGAAGCCGTGGGTGTGTGCACTGTCTGTCTGTTTCTTTGTACCCCACCTCCATCCTGTTTCTTCATTCTATCAAACCTATTCTCCTTTGGTTTATGTTTTTTCTCCCCAGTTCTTTGGCTTAGCTTGTCCCATCGCTTCTAAGGGTGTCTATCTTGTGACACGAGAGCACCGTAGAGAAAGAATGTGCATGTCTGTGTTCATGAGAATGTGTGTGCGTGTCTCACCCGGCGTCATCTTATTACATCGTAATCAGAATACTAGCACCCAACAGCAGGGAGCAAATCACATTAAGATAATTGGGAAACACTTCATGCTGGACAGCTGGGGCTTGTGTAGAATTGATTAAATAAATTTGATGTCACAGAAAAATACAGCTATCCTAGGCCTGCATCTGTGTGAGTGGGCGAGTCTTTTCCTGTGTGCATGTGCATACAGACACATCAAGATTTTTAAAAAGATTCTTGGCATCTAACTTAAAAAAATAAATAAATAGAAATCAAAGCACAACAAAGGGAAAATTTCATGCACTCCCTTTGGGAGAATCTAAAACTGGTAAACAAGCAGAGAACATTTTTTCAATAAAACCTTCAATACATAACACGGCCACCAGATGACACTATTAACTCTTTGTTATTTTTTTTACTCTTTCTGACAAACTTTGTGATTGAAAAAATTTGACATAGCATTAAAGTGTCATTTTACCACAGTTTGATCAGCATATAAATTATTAATAATTCATTTAAGATGAATTATTGTAAAAAAATATATATATATTCAATAACTAAGGTAGATCTATTTAGTCATCAAATTGTTTCTATGGCAAAAAAAAAAATAAATAAATGCAAAACTTGTTTCTAAACAGCTAAAAGTTCTCCTCGAGTCACCCTATTTCTGTTTAACAGAGGACTTATGGGCTTAAACCAAAATTATGCAAATGAGCAGCAAGTAATCAAAGTTCAAACTGAATTGTTTAAGAGTTTACTGAACTGGAATAAAAAGACGTAGAAGAAATTACTTGAGTTTGTCATCACTGTGGCAAAGTAGGCAAGCACAGACTAAATGGATCACAAAGCATGTGCACATCACATGGTTGTGTGTTGGGAGGGCGCTTGAGTGTGTGTGTATTTCTTGTGTATATTCCCCTGCATGCATGCGAGTGTGCGATAATTTATCCCTACACACATACGGTATATGTTTCTGCCTCTGCGCCGAAATGAGAGACTTAGATACACAACATTGCTTCCATCTTTTTAATGGCGTACATTCTACTCCTCCCTGTGTTGTCATGGTGATGTGTCCCTTCCCAACCTTTTTTTAGATAGGTATGTGGGGTTTATTTCTGCTTCAATATATGACACACATGCAGCAGAGCAACCACCGAAGATATCACATATTACAAACTGAAAGACAATGTGGACAGGATGGGGAAGGGTGGACCATAATCCCAAATATATTTAGTTTATCTTCATAAGGACACGTTAAATTTACACTTATCGGCTGCTTTATTACATACACCTCATAATTTTTTTTTTTACATAAATTTTGAATAAACTAATCATGTGGAAGGAAACTGCTGATCTACTGAGATTTTTATACCTAACCAACTCTCGGTTAAATGAAGAATCAAGTGTGTGGCAGTTGGGTGGACCATGCTACCTTATTAATGTCAGAGATCATTAAAAGATTTTGTTCAAAATGACAGACATGCCATAGCAGCTCAATCAACCACTTGTTCCTAACAACACACAATCTCTGAATGTATGACAGCATAAGCAATGAAGTAGATTGGCTACAGCTACAGAGTTCCACACTGAGTGCCAACCCTACTAACTAAGAATAGGACGCCAAGGCTACAAATCACACCAATTCACCTAAATTCACAAGTTAGAGGGAAAAAAGTAGTTAGTCTTGATTTTAGCTGCAACATTCAGTCAGTCAAAAATGGGTCTAATCTGTCTTGTAACAACAGTTCCAGGTTTTGGTAGTAACAGAGATTTTCTCAGGCTGTGAGGTCATTAGTTCAATGTAAATCTTAGTGTCCACCCACTTATGGCAACAGAATACCCATTACTATGACCGGGAAAAGAATGTACCATGTGACAATGTCCCATGTGCACCATCTCAGACTGTTATTTTAAAGACACAATAATAGGTTTTTTGCACATCAGTGGACTCCACAGTCACCTGGTCTCAGTCCATTGGAGCATCTTTGAGATGGGGAGGATGGGGAGATTTAAGGATGTACAGCTGAAAAATCTGCTGCAGTTATATGATACTGTGAAGTGAAAGCAAACAAATTAGGAATGTTTCCAACATCGTCTTTAGCTTGTGTCATAATAAATGAGACTGCTGACAAAAGAAGGTCCAACGTACGTAAGAAGGTACATAAGAAAGTGACTGGGGACTATATGCTTATGCTGAGGCCAAATCTAAAGGCATCATGAAGCATCTTACATTTAACCTAACACTTATTTTTTTAAGTTAATTTGAGATATTCTGGTTTCTTTTACATTTCTTTTCTTTTTAAAAAAAAAAAAAGTAAACTGTCCTACATTATAGATCCAAATGCTCCACCACCGAAGTTGCAACCTAACTGAATAAAATGCAGGGGTTGTTATGTGCTGAATCGATTAGGAGGAGATGTGAGGACTTGGCCGCTGAGAGGGCTTTAAACACCCAACTGATCTTATTTAGATTTAGTCAAGGAGAAGAGACGGGCAAAAGCAGAATTGTGGATAGACAGGCTTGGCTGTCTTATCTGGAGCCTGTGGTCACATCCGCTTTTCACACCTTCTGTTCTATCTTGTGCTCACAGACAGATAAACACACACGCAGACACGCAAACACACACACACACACGCATAAAATTTAGGACATTGGAACTAATATGAATAGTCGCAAAATGATTAATTACCATGTGTATTGAAAGTAATTTCACTGAATTAATACATGTGCTGGTTGTTTAGGGTCCTTTGCACAACGCTGATGCAGACAA
Source organism: Poeciliopsis prolifica (assembly GCF_027474105.1). Classification (NCBI taxonomy): domain Eukaryota; kingdom Metazoa; phylum Chordata; class Actinopteri; order Cyprinodontiformes; family Poeciliidae; genus Poeciliopsis; species Poeciliopsis prolifica. Next base: position 10,637,441 of record NW_026562376.1, on the reverse strand, counting down.
TAGCAAATTTATTTTGCATGTGCAAAATTTAACACACCTGTACCAACTCTATTATCTCCATCTGTAGCCTGTTTCCTGTTTCCAATTCCCTGTTGTGTCTTGTTGCAGAATAAAGGCTTTGTTCCATACAAATACACAGCCACATTGAGCAAAAAAAACCCTTTGCACTTTGTCTGAATGAGTAGTTTCCAATTACATTTCAACAGGAAGCAAATTAGAGAGAGGAGTCTGCTGCTGATGAGAAGTGTGTGTCTGTATGCCAGGTGCAGTTGAGAGCTTGTTTTGCATATCAGAGAAGTGTGATTATGAGTAGAGCCATGCATACTCTGCATTAGTGGACATAATGACCAAATGAGGGGTGACTAAATGAGAGGTTAGCACGCAAACAAACAGACACACACACAAACAGCACATACAAACACAACTAAAATAAATTAACTCACAAAAATTACTGTTACTGTACGTATGGAGTCCAGGGTCATCAGAAACGGAGAAGAGCGAGTAAGCGGAAGCGACGGCGATAGAGGCGCATCTCCATAAAACCTGTTCTACCTTTGGAACCCTGTTTGCATATTCAGAGTTGCTGACTGAAGTCTTGCCACATCGTTAGCAAATGAAAAGTAGTTTAGCATGAGAATGAGTTTAGGGGTCACAGGACGAGACAAAACTGATTCCACTCAGTCTGTAATTGGCAGAGAATAAGAAAGGGGGTAAGGAATTACAAGGCAAAAGGAAATACTTATTTAATTTGTTTAGTAAGAACTCCATTTTATAGAGTTACCAGTATCTTGATCTGTCTTTTTATTTTAACAACACCTGTTTGCATAATAAATGCATTGTTACAGGACCTAAGCATCTGATATTGAAATTAGACCTGGCTTTGTTTAGCTTTCAAGTTCAGAAACATATTTGCATCAAGGGGTTCCACATTCTCAATTGACACAATTTCTCATCACAGTTGCACCTTTGAGGTGTTATTTAGTTATATTTAATAATTACTTTGCTTGTCTTAGGGGTAATTTCAGATTAAAATAGAGCAAACTGAAAGATAAATGTTTTGGTTTTCTTTGAAGGTCTTCTAATTATTTCTGGATTAGTTATTATTAGAAAATGCATTGCCATATTCAACTGTTTATTGCTGTCAGTTTGGTTTTGTTCATTCATTTGGAGATAGTTTATTCTTGTTCTTTGTGCCAGTTATGCATGTAATTCTCATGCATAACTTTTAGTCTTTTCCTGTCTGATTTGTACTTTCTTTGGGTGTAGTCCAACTTTGTGTTAATTATTAATCTTTTCTTAATCTCCCTGCTTGCTCTTTTCCCCAGCTGTTCCTAATTCCCTGATTACCTCACCTGAATTCAATGTCTCTTCCGTCAAGAGTGGAGATAGGACAAGATCACTGGTTTTCATGTTCTTTACTGGTTCATCTGCTAAATACAGTTCATTGAGGTACAGATTTTGTTATTTTTTTATTTGTATCTTCAGTTATTATTGATTGTGGATTTTCTACTTTCCTTTAGTAAGTTGCATTTTGTTTTATTAAACTTGTATTTGCTCCACTTCTGATGTCCTTTGTCTGCATGGATCATCCACAACCAACCACATTTTTGTGACTGATAACTGAGAAAGTACCACATTACTGCTCATTTTTAATATGCAGAATATTTGTTGAGGTTGCTAATCTGTTCAAGAACAGTTTGCTTTTGTCAATTGACAAATGGCAGTTAATATCAGAAGTTATATACATGAAAATCATAGATGCCAATGTATCATTAATGTAACTTTGAGAAATTGAGTTTCTGAAAGAAAAACATTCAATTGTTTTCTTATAGAATCTGTGTAACACAAACAGATTATAACCTCTCTTTAAAATCTTGGTGTGCCACAATTTAAAGTGCAAACTTTCAGTGTTGTCATGGTTGACTTGCTGCCAAGAAATCAATTTACAAGGAACAAGAAGGAAGTGTAAAACTGATTACTTTGGGAGCAACAGGGGTAGGAGTTTATCCTGTAAGTGGTGGGTGGCCGGTTCGATCCCTCACTCTGTTTGTCTCTTTCGTTTTGTCCAGACACTTTACCCGGCTTGCCTGCTGGTGGTGGTCAGACAGTCCAATGGTGTCAGTGCATGGCAGCCTCACCTCTTTCAGAATGTCTCAGGGCAGCGGTGGCAATTGCTTGCCACCGTCTAGTCACCTCTGGCATCAAGTTGTTTCTTATCCTAATAAAAATACTAATGAAAAACTTTTGAATATGCAAAATTGACCAATTCATGAATATGCAGCAAGACTTATTGCAAAATCTAAAGAAGAGTTTTAACATGAAAGCGTATTCAAGTGCTGTCATTTAATCCTTATTGTGTTCTAATAACTTCAAGTGCTTAACATTTCCTGTCCATGTAGTTTCCACTATACATCTGTTTCTTAAATGTTCTACCAAATTATGAAGATAAATATTTAATTAACTAAGTACTTACTTTAAATCAGAATTTCAATATATTCTAATAAATATTCCTAAAGGCTCTAATTTACATTAAATGTTCCCATTTATTGTAGTTCTAACAGTAGTTTGGGAAAAATCCCAATATCAGAACTAGGCTATCATCACATTACCCTATTCTTACACAGTAAACACTGACCACATGACACACAATTACTGTAAATCATCAGCTGTCAAAGGGTTTATAAATTATTCTATTCTGCAAAATAATCTATGAAGAGACAAATGGGAGGTACCTGAACTTTTCACATTATAATAATGAATTTTATTTTCCCACTGGAACAATTTATTACAAGAAGTAAGGCACCCCACATGTTTTTTACTTGAGAAAAAAAAAAACATTGTACAGTAAATGTGTTTATCTTTCTCATTTCTGAAGTAATTAGCTCTTTTTATACAAGAAAGAAAATCTGAATCTCTCTTTACTGGACCTGATGCATATGGCCAATCTACACAAACTGTAAATATTTATTATATTGACATTTAACCAAAAATTAAAAAATAAGATAGTTTAATACATGTCATCAGATATCTTTGGGTCAAATCAAAGAAGGAATGGAAAACAATCTCCTTTCCTAGTTCAGGTTGGAGGACTTGTTGGACAGAACAGTCGCAAGAGCAATCAGTAATCAAGATCAACACCAGTCCAAACCAATTTACACAGCCTTAGTAGACCTGACATGCTCCACTGCTCACCCCTCACGCTTTCTCCCTGCATTTCTTTTTTTTTTTTTGTCTTTTTTCTGTCCTTCTTTCTCTCTCTGCCTTTTTTTTATATGTAATCTCTCTTGGCCGGGTTTTTCCATGAAGCGCAAAGTCATTAAGTGAGAGGCGACTTTGCAGTGATGGTTCAGCCTGAGAGAACACCGTCTCTCACCAAGGCTGCACACGGATTAGCTTATTACAGGTCAAACACTTTCCCTCGCAGCAAAAGCAGAGAACAAATCTAAAGGGCAGTCAGGTAAAGTTCTCAATAAGACAAACAATAATTCTACAAGTGTAAATTTAAGATGAAGTTAACCAGGTGAAAACACAAAAGCTTTATGAAACCTACTAGGAATGGTTAATTAATTGCATGAGACCAACAAGCTATAACAGCTGACACCTGAACCTCAGTGTTGTGAGCCTGTCTCAGTGTGTGGAGAGTGGCTCATTAAACCCACTAGACACATGGTGGACTGGCCAATACTCTGAATTCTCTTTTGCTTTCAATTCACAAATTTCTAATATCCCAAGTCAGCTCCTCTGCTCTTGATTGGTTGATACATGTGAACTTTTAGAAGTATTTTGCAAAGTCATGTTCTATCATTCTGCTCCAAAGGGTAGTTTAAATACTGGGATAGAGCAACAAGGAGAAACACCACATCACTTTGCTTTTTCTCTGTGTTTGTGTGGTTGAGTGTCTTAGGAGATTTCCAAGAGTGAAAAAGAAAGTCCCCATGACCTGTGCAGCACACAATTGGAGGTGTCTGTAGTCTCCAAAAACAAAATGCTACTAGTAGTTTGTTCACAGTAACAAATCCACTACAAATTAAATTTGTTACCCACCTTGTTCCTCCTCTACTCATCCAGTTAACCAGTTGGTGGTGAGTATGTGAACTCTTCTGATCTCTACTACAAACACACAGACACTACCATGAGACAAGGTAGAGCACAATGTAAAAGCAAAAATATTCCAACCCACCAGGACTGCAAATTCAACTAAATGCAAACAAGTGTCCCACATATTCATCCAGCAATTATTCCTACATTCAGTGAAATAAAGTTCAAACAAACTTTTAAAGATATGTTACTTTCCTGGACAGGCTAATCTTTGACAGAGAAAATCTGTCTCGTCTCACATCTTCTGGAGTTATCATCAAGAATGATGTGAATATTTATGAGCTGAGAAGAATGAGACACAGTCACATCTAAAATATGAATTTCCTAATCAGAGCTAATAAATATTTGACTTGTGCAGGCTATTGTGCAGATTAATAGATATTCTGGAATAAATTCTTAATGTGAAACAGCCTTACAGGACAGTGCCCCTTTTGGGTTCAAGCCATTTTGTCACATAGTCATGACAATGTCATTTCGGAGTTTCCCTATTTCTGTCCAACAAGGGGGGAAAAAAACTTTCTACCCTATAAAATACACAATTTTAATTACATTTTACCATAAATGTGTTTGTGATTTTTACTGTGGAGTTTTTTTTTTGTTTTGTTTTGTTTTTCAGATTTAGATTTATTCATACAGCTGTCTTCCTCCTGTGATCATGTCTATCCCTTATTTTTCTTCTTCTCTCATTTATGATGGCCAACTACTCTACTTTTGACAATACCTTGTTCCTTCAACTTTGTCAAGAATTTAACGTCTTACTGCCCTCTGCTCACCCTTTCTAACAGCCATTCATAAAACAGCAGTGAACGAAGTGAACCTTTCAAGACATAAAAGGTTTAATTTGGCTCTTGACTTAAGCATTTTGAATTGTTTTCATTTTCAGGGCTCAAATGGAGAGACAAACCCCTTGCACATGTCTCAGATTTTACTCTGTCATTGTTCCCAAATAGTCAGTAGCTTCTCAACATCTGGGTTATGTGTTTATTATTACAATATGCTATATTAGGTTTATTTATGAAGCAAATTATGGACATTCAATCATATTTGAAAAAAAACACTCTTAAGCAGTTTAAAAAAACACATAGAAAAGATAATAATACATAATGAATGCCATTCATTCAGAGATGCATGACATTCATCCATGTGCACTGATCAGAAACACTCATTGTTAAAATGTTTTCTGGGTATTGTTTTTTCCAGCTTATTCCAGTAATTGGGACAAATTAGGGACATGAAACCAGATTAAGAGTTGGGGTCTACCTTTGGGGTAACTGTGGTGTTGAACTCACCAGAGCATAACTTCAGCTTAACCAGCTGCTGGAAATGCTGAGTAATGAAAAAAGCTAAGAAGGACTTGCCTATGAATGTTTTATAAATAAACTAACACCAGTCCAATTGAGCATTGTTTAAATGGCAAGTAGAATGCAAAACTCAGTTTTTTTTTGTTTTTTTTTTAACATTTCAATGAGTTGTCCATTCTATTTCTATTTATAACAAATGTCTATTGTGTTTCTTTAAATTTTTCCTTCCTGGTACAGTCTTTTCCTTCATATTTTCATACTATATATCACATTGCTGCTTCTACACCTGAATTTCACCACCAAGGAACTCTATTCTATGATGTGGTGAAGATGACCTCTGCATCCCAATCAATAGATTTTTATGAAGCAGATTAGTAGGTGACTGTATAAATACCCTGCTGCAAAGATTTTCATGTAATATAATGGAAGATTGCCCAAATACCAAGACTAAACAGGCTTGAGATGAATCAGTGACAGAAATAAACATCTTTTTCAAACTGAAAATCAGCAGCAAAAACAAAAACAAAATCAGGGAAAAGGAATTTGAAAAAAAAAAATTAAGCTGAAGATAAAACTGACAAAAAACAGGACCATACATCAAAAGAAAATCTGCCAGAAATTCTGAAACAAAAAGAAATTATTATTAGCATTATGTGGGGTGAGTTGAGATGATGGTAGCTCAGGGCATCATTGTAAATGACCAACAACAAAAACCTAAAAAGAATCATTCAAACTTTACTAAATGAACAGGAGGGACATGAGCCATGGAAAAGCCCCTGAAAATAAAACAAGAGATAAACACTAACTAAACAAACAGAAGAAACGCAAACACAGGACTCAATCCCAGCTGCAATAAACAAAAGAACAGACTCCAAACTAAAGATAAGATTCAAAGCTCTCACCAACATTGAATTGAAAAGCCAGGCAATAATGATAAGAACAATCAAGACCCTGTCAGGGGACAGTCACAGAACATGGTGCACAGGACACAGCATGGACCAAAAGGAAACTCAATTTGAAGTTAATTAAAATCATGGAAGATCCACAAGAGGTCATTCCAAAAATGAACTTTTTTTTTAGTATTCTTATTGTATTTTCGACAACTTAATTTCTCATTGTCACCAGTATAAGCAAATTATACTTTTCCTATTTATGGATGATCATGAGTTATGGTAAGTTATGCTTTTGTAAATTAAGCATTACTTTTGGTTTATACCGTGACTGTAAAGTGTTAAAGTCTGTTCCTCTGAATAAATTTTATTCAACATCTTTTTATGAACAGAAAGTTGGAAAGTCTGACGAGCGGAGAAACTAGGAAATGTAGTCAGTAGCGTGAAGGGGGAAGAGAAAGGTACTCAATCTTTTGAGGTCTAACAATAGAAACTTGGAGTCAGAGCCAGAGTGGAGTCAATTTGAATTCCCTCAGACTGCCTATAAACAGGACCGCATGCTGCTAGTGATAAACTGGTGGTATTTATTCATGTACCTCATCCCATCCACTGTAGCTGTCCATATGTCAGCATCCAGCCAAATGAACGAAACTGTACAAAAAAACTGCACTCAGAGAGACAGATGAAGTAACTCTATTAGTATGTATAAGCAGCTTTCTTTAATGGTGTGTGTGATTGGGTGCCAATGTGTGCGTGTTCATTTTCACTACCTTTTAGCAGAACCCAAACAGAAAAACACTCAGCTAAAAATAGAGCACACCTGTGTGGTATTTTGTGAACACTTAAGGGGGGGAGGGGTGTTAAATGGTGCACCCCAGATTGCCAAATAACACCGGATAAGCAACGATACGAAGGGACTTCCTTCTCCTTTCCTCTCATTATCATTACAGATCCATAACCATAGCTGCTGTACTTTTATGAAAAGATCAGAGTCCTGACTGCTGAATGTAAATGAAATTTACTGCTGAGCTTGTAATATGTCTTTTGCATGGCAATCACTGACAAGAGGCAGAACTGATCATTTCAAGGTGAGGTTAGTCCACTGTGAATGACATATGCTTCAAGTTTAAAGAGTTAGATGCCTGTACAAAAGAAGGAGCAGAATGTGAGGTAAAATTAGATAAAGAAAGTGCCTGTGCGACACCTTAAGCTCTGACACAGTAGAGTGAAGTCAGCCTTCAGTCATGGATCAAGGCTATGCAAAGAAGCCCCACTGCGAATGAAAGGTGCATAGAGCTGTGCGGGAGAGTAAATCAGCTCAACACAAAAGTACACTCATCAACTGACTTTTATTTGTCATCCTGAAGAATAGTGCATTACTTATTTTTAGAAAAGTATGAAATACTTATATTCAACTGGAAAAAGGATTGTGTTGTATTAATTTTTTGTACTTATTATAAAGGGAAAAAGAATAAAATTTTTGTTTAGGGCATACAATTAGGTGTTTGAAGTCACTCAAAAACCCAAAAGTATAAAAATTTGGCTTTGACCCAGGGTTGAAAACTTATAAATCAGTGAGGGGTGTGTTTATTTTCCTTCAGTCGAGGTGTCAAAGCAGAACTTGGACCAATAAGTCAGATTTGGACTTGTTGAAGCTGCCGTCACTCTGTATCATGTCTCGAAAAGTGTTCTGATATTTCTAAAACTGCATTAAAGTGAATTAAAACATTAAAAAATTAAACATTTCTGCCACAGATATAAGAATGGATCATGTTGGATGTTTCCCTTTCATGCAGAGCGCCTTGCTAAATTATTCGCACACATAAGCTTATTCATATTTTGTCATTTTATTCATATTTTGTCTAACTGAGTCACAAATCATACTTCTCGCAGTTTATATAGAAAACAAAACTGCTATTTTTATTTTTATTCCACTAAACCAGAATGCATTACTTCATGTTGATCAGCAACAAATAAGTCCAGAAAAAAAAAAAATTCCATATGGAAAATTATAGGTACACAATTCATGTATACCTTCATGTTGAATCTCTTGGAGAATGAAAATAATTCCCTGGCATGGCAGAAAATTTCCTGGCATGTCTACTGAAAGACTTTGACTTTCATGGAATCTTGAACACTTGAAAATATAGACAAACAGGACAGCTTCTATCAAAGAAAAATGACTTATAGCTGTCATTCAAGCATCGCACTATGACAATTTACTGCTCAGTAAGTATACCATGTAGCTTCAACCTCTAACAGAGGTGTTTATCTCAAATACGAAAGCCGCAGAAAGTAACTTGCATTTCTATCTTAAAACAGCTTCAATATTCAGAAAAAGTTCAGGTTGCAACACAAAGAAAGTTAAACTTCAGGTAAATCCTTGTTAAATTCAAAGTGTGAGACACTGTTGGAGGGTTACTTCAGTTCAATGCTGTCTCTCAACTCTGTCTCTGTTTGTCTCCCACTTTCTGTCTGCTTCATCTGACAACACATCCATCCAGCAACATGCAACTCTTGGCTTGATGCTTAGTGCACTTCTATCACACATCTCCTACTCCTGTACCAAATGCACAGGAATAAACAATAACAGCAGCAAGACACACACGCCTTTGAGGGGGAAAAGCCACTGACTAGTCTAAAAGCTCCATACATTTAGAAATACATATTTCTGAGAGATAAAACTTATTGGTTATCTAATAGCATTTGAAAATGTGTGGGAAGTGAGGTATTCAGAAAGATGCATAACAGCAGGAAATAATGAGTGTTGATCAAATAGTGAGGTCATGTATCTGAAGACAAAATGCCATTAAAAAAAAATCAAGGACAAACATTGCATTTGATTTATTCTACTTCTCGGAAAAACTGAACAATTTCTGTAGCTAAACTGAAGTGAAAAGAAATTGTGGCACAGAAATCTTTAGGTGTGATCTTCTCTTTATCTTTTGCCTTCCAAGCTGTGATGTAATGATTTATTGCTATGTTATCGCTCACTGGATTTCAATCCACCATCTAACAAAAAGGTCCAAGTTAAAACACCAATGCAGTAATAGAAGGGATATTTTTGTGGGTAATAGGATGAGGACATGTGATGTATATGACTCATCACGACAGCAGTTTGAGAGATTTCTGAAGTCTAAGCTGCATGTGCAGCTGAAAATTGTAAACTATTCCTGTAGCTTTACTTAGCACATTTGAGCAGTGTCGAGGTAGCAGCTTTTATCTTCTTCTAGAGTCTAATGTAGACACACATGTGGGCGTCTGCACAGTCACATACATAAAGCCAGATTCCCTCAAGCAAAGCAAGGTATGCTATCCAGATTCCCCATACTTTTCTGAGATCAAACTGCTCCTCTCTCAAAGAGGAGACAGTTCCCCCTACCCTGCCCTCGACTCAGCAAGGAGGAGAGGGGAGATGGGAATGAGGAGAGCTGAGGTAACGGCAAAAAGAAATGAAAGAAAGGTGGGGAAGAAACTGAGCAAATGCAAAAATAATACACATAAATACATATGGGCATATGAGACTTTCTAAACACTCCATTGCAAAATAACGAAAGGTAAACTAATCCACAATCAACGCAAAGGCAGTCCCAGGCTGTTCTCAATTTAAACAACCCATTTTAAACCGAAAAAAATAATAATAGTGATGAAACAAAATGACACATAAAACATCAAGTAATTATTTGCTGTTATATTTCAATTAACTTCAGAATATTTATATATGCAGAAAGGTGATCATTAGGGTAACATGCATATTTTGATTTTTTTTTCCCTCTGTCTCTTTGGGTTTAGTTAAGTTTGATGTGTTCCATGTTTATTTAGTTTTTGAGTCATTTTTGATTTTAGTCATGTTTAGTTGTGAAATTGAGGCAATTACCCAGGATGTGGCCCGAGCCAGAAATGACCACTCACTAATGGCACAGGTGTTTTCCATTAGCTGCAGTGTGATGGAAGGAAAACCGGAAATAGGTAGTGGACCAGGAATCAAGATTCCAGCAAGAAATCAATGCCTGTTTGTTTCTTTTCCTCTCCATTTGTACTACGACAAAAGATAAAATGTTAGAATTTAGACTAATGTGCAACACAATAGTCTCTGACTCAAAATTCTTATGCAAATGTATCATGCAAGTTACATTTGTAAATATACAGCCATTCAGTACTTAAAATTAATATCTTATAATCGTTTTGACAATGCCTTTTTGTAATACATTATCATTTAGCCAAAGGTTGCTTCAGAATGACTGACAGTTCCTATGCCAATCTGATGGTGCTGTGATGGGTAAAGAATTCCTAAAAAAGGTCAGAGAGAAAAACTTCATATCAAAATAGACAACAAAATCAACATTTGAAGCTGAACATTTCTACTTCCATGAGGCTAAGAATGGCTTTTTGTTTGCTTTTTTCTCTAAGAAGATTAGCAATAAGATGTGAAAATACCCTCAGATTAAGGTGCATTCAGTTGTACTAATGCAACATTTATTACTTCCTTAACCACCTCACTACAGTTGCAGTAATCCCTCCACCATTTACCTATCATCTGCACATAGGCTCCTTTCTATAAAATACCAACATGCTTAATTCACAAATATGGAACAGCCATTAAATGACAGAAGTGAAACATAAACTGCAAACATAATAAATCTTTTCAAAGGTCACCCAGAATGGCTTTGAAGGATGAAAGTATTTGCTAAAACAGACTCTCAATCATGCAAGCAATGGTCCAGTGATGTCAATAATCATATTTTTTTGTCATTTGGAATTTGAAATTTCTTAAAATGTAAATATTAACTGTGAATTGTGTCAAAATGTAAATGTTGCATTCTTTAATAAAGTGTTTACATGCAAAACCAGGGAATAACCAACACATGCTGAATTTAATTCTGTAAGGACCAGATTGTATAATAAATATGGTCTATGACGTTCTTAAGAATAACTAGAAATAATTTTTAAAGCTTTGACACTGTGTTGCCTATTTTAAATAATATCTAAAACGCGCTCAGAATTAGCTTTTGAATTATGTAGATCTTGTCCTGGTCTTGTTGGTTATTTCAAAAACTGACAGTGTTAGGTATTTTCCTCGAACCTACAATAAATAACCACAGACAACGTATATGAATTAAATATGGTCAGGCTTCTGCAGAAGGAGAAATCCGATCAACAGCCCCTCCGGGCTGGTCAATAGAGAGTTCTGATCTGCTTTCACGTGAGCTCCCTCTTTATTGTCAAAGCATCAAACAACAGAGGTCGTAAAACATTTAACACAAACAGACCAACAACTCAGTTCCAGGTGTGATATCTAATTTACAATCTGAGCCCAGTTCAGCTCTGGGTCAAACTGTCACCTAAGACCGGGTAGATAAACACCAGAGAAAACTTTAGGGTCTGAGAACCATAAAGTTTTACTATCTCGCATGAAGACAGTCGTAACCTCCAGGTCAGTTTATACTAAATCACAAATAATCCTTTAGACTGAATATAAACTAAAGTAACAACAAAATGATAATACTAAAAATATCTAACATTCCCCCCTTTTCATCATTTTACTATGTGTATAAACTTGCTATGCAGAAGCCAAATATAGAAAAGAAAATAAAGAAAATAATAAAAAACTAATCTAAACACAGAGAATACATAATGAATAAAGTAATATAATGAAATACATGAAAAAACAAAAGAATAAACAGTAAAAAATCAAATGCAGTTTTCTCATCCTAAACATCACTTGTTCCCACATTTTCGGTGTAGGAGTCATTCAGCAAATGAATTCATCTGTTTATTGATTACAGAAATTCATGATTGTTCAGAAAATCGTCAGAAACTTGGAACAAGTCATCTTCAGTTATTTCATAAGATGCCTTTGTCAGCTGATAGTTAATAACAGTCGTGTTAATTGTTTTAAATATCATATTTCGTAGACAAGGAATAATGCAACCCGTAAAAAGACAGAATAGAATTAACACAATCAGAATAGGTGTCACAAGCTTTAACAGCAAGGACCACCAGGTCCAGAAGTGAGCCATGACAACAAATCAAAAGAGGATGAGCCGCGTGTTTCTACTTGCCACATACTGTTTTAAATCTTACACCAGGTTGGGCCAATGATTTTGCAGACCCCTCCCTGAGGGGCAGTGAGAAAGTCCAGGACAACACGGTTTTGCATAACCATGTTTCTCAGTTCAGTCAGTTCTTTCATGGTGCCATTGGCCAGCTGGTATGTGATGTTGATCAGTCGTAATAATCCGTACCTGCTTATCTCAAACATGGTATCAAATCTCTCCTAGACCAACCCACGGAAAAAGACCTTGCATGAATTTTTCTCCGCCGTTCCAAATCCTGAATTCCCATGGAACTCCAGTATGTGTTGTTAGGCCTCCCCATCTTTTGACCTCTGGCATAGCTGTTCGCTTGGAGCGGGTGTGTAGATCATTTTGTGCTTTCCAGTCTGCTAATATCCGAGAGCCATAATCTCCTGGCATTATGGCGCTACACAGTGTTGTCATCTGTCTCCTCTTAGTCTTATGCGTGATGTTGAAACTCCTCTCCTGAAGCAGGTTGACAATCGGGTTTTCCTTCCAGACTTTGCAGTGTGGAGTCGCCCTTTGACCCCTGCAGGCTGTGCAGTCGATGAAATCCTGTGTCGGTTCGCAGTAGGTGTAAACTCTGTTACACAAGTGCCAGGGCAACGTCCATCGTCTGCCAGTGAACAATTTAAAAATTGAAACAGTCCTTGCACTGCCTCTCCCATCCGGAGGTCAGCTGAATAGTCCTTCTCACGTGGTCTGTCTCCCCTTGGTGGTGGGATGTGCCGCGGTCTAGTGCTTAGAACATAGAGACACATGTTTGTCGTCAGCAATGTTACCTGGTCGGAGACCTGAGTTGTGTATGGAAACCGGCAGTTGCGCACACACATAGCAGTTCACAGCATGTCCCTCATAGGCAGTTCTGTTCATCAGTTTTCAGCCAAAGATTGGTACTGTAGTCATGTGGGTGGAACTCAGGCTCGCTTCCTTCACCAAACAACAAACACATACAACAGTCACAGCGCAGCAGAAAATCCATCTGTCATATGGAGTCCCCATTGCTGCTTGACGTACAGAGATGTGAGAACCCCCAAACTAAAGGAGTGAGAATCTTAGCGTTTCTTCACCGGGTTTGAGACGAACTACAACTATAATGTAGCTCCCCTTTGTAGCCCGGAAGCTCTCAAAAGAGCTCTCCTTCCTCTCTACTCCAACTTTAGGGGTTTAACACTCTCTGCAGCTTACAGTGACTGAGATGTATCCAGCTGGGTCTTTCAGCAATCTTTACAGCTGTTGGTGTGGTCATCAGCACTTGAACGGTCCTTCCCACTGTGGACTCGCCCAGTTTCTTTCGTTTGATGACTTTTATGTAGACCCAGTCACCTGGCTCGATCGGAGCGGCCTCCTGTGCAGGAAGAGAATCAAAAGGCAGTAAATTTGCACTGGACACCTCCTTCAGTTTAAGGGTCCTGATCATATAATCTGCTAATGTCTGTTCTTCATCAGCTTTTTGTAAGTCTGGAGCAAACAGAGGCAATCTGTAAGCTCTCCCATGAATTATTTCAACCGGTGTTAGACCATCAGCTGTCGGGGTGATCCTCATATAGAGTTTCACCAAATCTAACCATTCTGGCCAGAGCCGGCTAGTGTCTGCCGTGCATTTTCTTAATCTGCTTTTCACAGTACTATTCGTTCTATAAACAGTTTGCGCGATGCCATGTGTTGGGATAATAGTTTACAAATAGCCTTAGCTACTGTCAAAGCATCTGCATGCTTTGCTAGAACTATTTCAACCCATTTAGGAAAAGCATCAATCATCACTAGACAATATTTATATGGCCCACTTTGTGAAAGTTCAATAAAAATCCATATGCATGGTTTTACATGGATAAGATGGTTTTGGGAACCTGCCTCGTTTGGGCCTTATGTTTCCCTGAGACTTATGTCTAGCACATATTAGACATGCCCTACAAAAATTTTTTGAATAGGAATTTAAAACCATAAAGCCATATGTTATTCCTACCATCCCCCCTGTTGAGACATGAGATTCACCATGGCTCAATATTGCTGCTGCTTTAAATAAAGATTTAGGAATGACTGGTTTATCATTAACCTCAAAAATTTTCTCATCATTAATTTTCGCACCCTTAGTTATCCACATCCTTTTTTCAACTTGCGGTGCGTTGTCCTGCATGTCTTTAAACACTGCTTTGTCTATCATGTGTTGTTCTTCTTCAGTCTGCGCTGAGAAAGTTCCTTTCCCATGTTTCCCTGCTGCAGCTTCTTTTGCAATTTTATCAGCTAGTCTGTTCCCATTTGAAACTTCACCTTGTCCTTTTGTGTGAGCTGCACATTTACATACCGCTAGTTTAATGGGGAGTTGTATTGCTTGCAAAGAATTTTTAAGCAAAGATGCATGTGTTACTGGTTTCCCAGTAGATGTTGTCATTCCTCTACGCTCCCATTGTTTAGCAAAATAAAACAGTGTAGAGAAAACATACTGGCTATCTGTGAACACTGTCAAGTGCTTATCCTCAGCCAATTCACATGCCCTTGTCAAAGCAATCAATTCAGCTGCTTGTGCAGAATAAGCGCTGGAAATTCTTTCTGCTGCTATTATTTCATTTGGTAAAGCAACAACAGAATAACCTGTCTGGTTTTTACCAATAGGGTCCTTTGAACATGACCCATCAACAAACCAGACTTCTCCCGTTGCTAATGGGGTGTCCTGTAGATCTGGCCTAGGAAGCTGCAAGTGCTCTGTAGCTTCTAGGCAGCTATGTGGCGTTCCATCACAAGGTAATGGAAGCAACGTAGCTGGATTCAAAATTGTACAACGTTTTATCACAATATGTGGTTGTGATAAAAGTATTGCCGTGTACGAAAGGTGTCGTGCTGGTGAGAGCAAATTCATTTTGCTCTGCAAAAGTAGAACATCTACAGCGTGTGGAACCAACAGCTCCATTTTGTGAAATAAAACTATGTCAGCCGACATGCTTACTGCTAATGCTGCTGCACATATTGCTTGTACACAGTCTGGTAAAGACTGTGCTACTGGATCTAACCTTTTTGAATAGAAAGCTAACGGTTTTAGCTTATCACCATGATTTTGTAGTAACACAGAGGTCATAAATCCATTCCTGCAGTCTACAGTTTGAACAAAGGTTTTTTTCTAATTTGGAAGAATCAAAGTTGTTGCCTGCATCAGTGCTTGTTTTAATTCAGTAAAACTTTTTTCAGCTTCTGGATTCCAAGTTATTTTATCAGTCATGGCCATTGGGGTGCCATGAATCAAATCCTGTAAAACCTGAGTTTTTTTTTTTCAGCATAATGTGGAATCCAGGCTCTGCAATAATCGCAAAGTCCGAGAAATGACATCATTTGCTTTTTAGTTTCTGGTTTAGGTGCTTCAGAAATTGTCTCTTTCCTGGCTTTTTGTATCTGCTTTCCCTCAGCAGAAAGTGTATGTCCCAAATAATTTACTTCTTCTCTCACCCACTGCAGCTTATCTTTATAGTATTTACTAAAGTATTTTATTAGGGGATATTCTTTGTTGACTTAATAATTCCTGTATGTTAACAGGTCAATCAGCAACACAGGCTCATTTTATAGTTTAAAGAACATCATAATTAGTTTCTTTTCAGTTGTGAAATGTTTAAAACTTCGCTTATCTTTTTTATTACACCTAAAGCATTTGCTTTCCCAAACACAGAAACAAAAAACATTAAGAGCTGTAATGTCTTTTGGAGAATCCAATAAATGAACTTTGTGGCCAGTTTGCATCTTAACTCCTTAAGAGGGGCCTTTGTTTCAAAGAAAAGTCATTAAGGTTTCTCAACAGATCCACTCCCTGAATTTAGAAACTAAAGTTGCATCATAACCTGCCTTATGTGAGAATAAGCAACATCACTACAACATCCTATAACCTTTGGTTTCGAACAAAACTATAAAATTGAAAAACAAGGTCTATTCCTTACGGAAAAAGGTTATTTAAATCCTTTGCAGTTTTAGTTTTCACAATTTACATTTAAGGTCACTCCATTAGTCTGAGTAATCTCTATTGTCAGACCACAAGACAAATCCTCACCTCCACCTCATGAATTTTCCTTCACCTCTTGGAGGGGTGATTTTATGGCAGGAAAGAGAGCTAATAAGGATTTCTGGAGAAACTCCTAATTGTTCTGTTTTCCAACTGTCAAGGATGAAAACCTTACACATGTGGAGACTGATCTGTTGCTCCATTAGGGTTGTACCATAGAATATGTTTTTATTTCACCTAATTTTAAGATTTGGGAGTCTTCTATTGCTTATTTTTAGATTTGTTACTCTCCTTAACATAGACTAGTGTTGTGATGAGGTTTCATATGGTGGTCAATTGGATCTAGTGGGGGTAGAAGTTGCAGAGCTGCTGTTGTAAACGGGGATTGCAACTCCTCCCTTCGGCTTCATCATTCTCTAGTCTAAATAAACATACTTGTTGCTTTTTCTTGTTTTGTTCGGATTATTTCTTATGTTTATTTTCTTATTTTATTTGCAACCCTCTCTTCTTTCCATTGTTGCTTTTAATCATCTCTTTTATTTAAGTTTAGTACCGATTCTCTACAAGGTGTCCCACATGCACCATAGTCAAACAAGAGAGTCATCTTTTTCCCATTAACCAATAGGTTAATTTCAGGCTTAATGTTATCTAGTGATAGGAAATCTGGTAAGTTTCCTTTGTTTGATCAATTTCCATTTCATTCTTTTCATCTAATTTGGGACGCGAAGTCTCATTATATGACTCTGGTGCACTTGTTTACTCATATTCTAACATCTTCAGATCATGCAACGCATTTTTTATTATTTTATTTTTAGATCATCCTTTTATTTTATTTCATTTATTTACTGAACCATTTATTTATTCAGATCCTTGTTTATTTATTTGCCAATACTCTATATCTTCCTAACCTTCTTTTCCCTCACTTTTTTGGACTTCCTTTTGTTTTACTTATTTATTTAAAAGTTTTCAATCACACTCTTTTACGCCAGCATGAACACAAACAGAAACACAGAACACAAAACGATTAGTCAGATATGTAGTCAGTCAAAATTTTTATCAGTCATCGATTATCAGTCAGTCCTCATCTTTTTGCTTTTCTCAAATTGTTTAGCAACTTATACTTAATTTTATTAAATTTTACTGAAGCTTCAGAAACTTTCCAATATTTTTGGTTAACATTTTTCATGTTTTAATTTATTTATTTTCTTCCTTTAAACAGTGTTCTTCAGGATCCTGTTTTAAATAATGTGCACATTTAAAAAGAGATATCTCAAACTTATTTTAGGCTCTAACAACAACCAATATTTTCCTGATGTCTGGTACCACTTTTCGAACTAGCGCTTGTTTCCAATTTACACACCACGTTTTTCTATTGTTTTACTTTCAACACGCCATCTATACCATATTTCTTCTATTTAGTCCAGTACTTGGTTGATTCCTGCTCTTTCTCGGTTTGTATTCCGGCAATCTGCTGCTGGCAGAAGGAGGTGACCTAAAACGCTGGCCCAGCGAGGAAGTTACCCCCCGGGACTTTTCAAAACAGGTCCGCAGAACCTGACTACCGGTAGATTTCAGCGCGTCATACTCCTTCCGTCAGCGGCGTGTGTGTAAGGAATCCCGGACGAGCCTCCAAATTTTTTTTTTCCATTGATCAATTTTTTAGCTTCTCATCTATTTTATATTTCTTTTTCCATTTTTTTTATTTTATTTATGTATACCAAGCTACCAGGAAATCTGGACAGCATGTATTTCTCATCCCCATCGGGGCCCTCAACGAGTGAGGAATTACACGAATTTGCATTTTCCATTATACAAATCACTTGCAGTTTTGGCTTCAAATTTTTATTTATTTAAAATTTAGTCCAGTTTTGTTAACTCCTAGGGAGTTCTATGAACTGGAGATCTTTTCAGTAGGCCAGCAATTAAAAATACCTTGTTGTGGTATTCTCCACTTCAACTCTTTCGAGTGGGAGAATCTTGCCTCTGCATCCACAAGAGGTTTGCTGCTTACCCCCTACTGTTTTATATGAGGTAAAATACAGAGCCGTATTTAAACCTCCACACAGTCTTTCACGCATACGCACACATCAACAAAGCAGCACACAAACCAGCAATGACATATAGTAATAACAAGACTGAGATTTTTAGCCAAAATACCATTTGACAAGGAACCACTCACACCTCAGAGTTTTAGTTAAAAACATCGTTTAACAAGGGCACTCACACCTCAGAGTTTTAGTTAAAAACATCGTTTAACAAGGGCACTCACACCTCAGAGTTTTAGTCAAAACGCCATTTGACAAGGATTCTCAAACCTCAGAGTTTTAGTCAAAACGCCATTTGACAAGGATTCTCAAACCTCAGAGCTTTAGTCAAAACGCCATTTGACAAGGATTCTCACACCTCAGAGTTTTAGTCAAAACGCCATTTGACAAGGATTCTCAAACCTCAGAGCTTTAGTCAAAACGCCATTTGACAAGGATTCTCACACCTCAGAGCTTTAGTCAAAACGCCATTTGACAAGGATTCTCACACCTCAGAGTTTTAGTCAAAACGCCATTTGACAAGGATTCTCAAACCTCAGAGCTTTAGTCAAAACGCCATTTGACAAGGATTCTCACACCTCAGAGTTTTAGTCAAAACGCCATTTGACAAGGATTCTCAAACCTCAGAGCTTTAGTCAAAACGCCATTTGACAAGGATTCTCACACCTCAGAGTTTTAGTCAAAACGCCATTTGACAAGGATTCTCAAACCTCAGAGCTTTAGTCAAAACGCCATTTGACAAGGATTCTCAAACCTTAAAAAAATAAAAAAAAAATAAATAAATAACCTTTTAATTCACCTACGTTTCCGTAGTTCTCAAGTTGTCCAGTCGGATCTCGTCACTCCGCCGTTGACAGACAAAGTCGGACATGTGTCGCTGGCCCAGCGAAGAATTTGCTTCCTGGGTCTTTCTTTCCAGGTCTCCAAATGACTCTGGCCGTGCACGGATTCAGGCGTCTTCCTCTGCCTGACAGCGGGGGGTTGAGAGATCCCGGGTTTCGGCACCAATAAATGTTAGGTATTTTCCTCGAACCTACAATAAAATAACCACAGACAACGTATATGAATTAAATATGGTCAGGCTTCTGCAGAAGGAGAAATCCCGATCAACAGCCCCTCCGGGCTGGTCAATAGAGAGTTCTGATCTGCTTTCACGTGAGCTCCCTCTTTATTGTCAAAGCATCAAACAACAGAGGTCGTAAAACATTTAACACAAACAGACCAACAACTCAGTTCCAGGTGTGATATCTAATTTACAATCTGAGCCCAGTTCAGCTCTGGGTCAAACTGTCACCTAAGACCGGGTAGATAAACACCAGAGAAAACTTTAGGGTCTGAGAACCATAAAGTTTTACTATCTCGCATGAAGACAGTCGTAACCTCCAGGTCAGTTTATACTAAAATCACAATAATACTTTAGACTGAATATAAACTAAAGTAGCAACAAAATGATAATACTAAAAAATATCTAACAGACAGGTCTGAGAAAAAGATTGAGATAGATCTCAAGATGCCGTAAAAGAAATCCAAACGCACTACTTAATTCCTGAAAGCCAACATAAATTTTGAAGAAATGTGTGAAATTAAATAAAAGGTTTAAAAAGAACAACTGCTTTATTACTTTTCATATCTCCCTCATGTTGTATATTAAAAGTCTTATGAGACTGAAAATAGCAGGAAATGAAGTTCACTTCTAACAGTTCAGAGAATGCAAAGTATTAGTCTTTTAGAAAACAGCAATTAACTTTTGTGGATGATTTATTCTTCCTCTTTATTTCAGTATAACAAAATTGGAGAAAAGTTTGAAATGTGATCACAGGAACACAAGAAAACTAGGAGAGAAGGTTAAACTTGGTTCAACTTGAAACTTTTAAACATTTAGAGACTGAAGTCGAGATATTTGGAAGAAATCCTGAAAGTGTTTTGCTGTGTCCCAGCATGTCTGAAATGAATAGGAATAGATGGTCACATATGGACGAAGATCCATAATGTAATGTTTGCCAGCTCTTAGTTTTCATAGTCTAATAAAAGTGTCATATTTTGTGTTGAATCCTGAGAAATAAGCTTTTTGTGCTGCCTAGACAATTCTCTGAAAAAAGAAAAGTATTCTGAAATCAGGTTCCATTTGAGAAGCTCGTGAACATGAACATAATTTAGTGCAGTTCAAGCATCATCAGCAATCAGTTTTATTATAATAACCTAAAAAGTGAATCCTATACTTACTTCATAATAAGTGCTAGTATGAATAAAAAGATGACAGGAAGTAAAAAGCGTAAATTGACTTCTTAGCATCATCAATACTTTAAGCTACAATGTTTCGACTTATACTCTGTTTATGTAAATGCTGATACGAGTATCTGTCACTCTATTTAATATCGTATGATTAATTTATGCCGTCCCACATTCGGATAACTCATCTCCATGACTTCCTGGCAAACGTTGTTAGGGGACTGACAGATTTGCAAATATGAGCATGATGGGGTTTTTTTATTAGTGTTTTTTTTTTTTTTTTGGATGATGATTATAGCTGTTTTTGTAAGGGAGATTAAGTATTCAGATGAGTCATGAGATTATTAATGTTGTATAAATGCACACATACAAACACACACACACACACACTAGCAATTATGTTCCACTTTAAAAATTGTGAATCTCCTTCAGGAAAGGGAGTGTTTTATTAAAATGTATTAACAATTATTAATACACAAAATATTTAATAAGCTGCCACCGTCTTATAAAACTATTCATATCCCTTAAATCTCTTCACATTTGGTCACACTACAGTGTATTTTATTTGGCTCTTATAGTGTATTTTATTTGGATCTTATATGAAAAGTTAAAACAAAGTTAAGGTAAAAGATTAATTAATTTTACATTTTTCTTATGAATAAAATCCTAAAACTGTAGCTTGCAATTTGGTTTCACCACTCAAGTCAATATTTAGTCGCATTTTGCTGCGATCAAAGCTCTAAGTGTTTTAGAGTACGTTACCCTCTTGTACCTGTAGCGACTGAAAGTTTTGACTCAAGTTAAGTCAGATTGAAAGCAACCTTAAGCTGCAATTTTCAAGGATTGCAACAGATTTTTAAAAAAGGGCTAGGGATAGACTTTAAATATGCCTTTCTAACAAACGAGTTTTGATCTAACCATTGTAACTATGGTTGTGTATTTAGGACTAATTTTCTGCTGTACAGTAAAAGTTCTTCCCTCCTAAAATAGGTTTTGTTGCTGGATTGCCCTGTCTTTAGCTTAATCCATTTGTTCAGTCCACTGGGTCTGAAAAATGTCCTTAATTAAGAAAAGTATCCCCTTATTATGATACTGCCACTTATATGTTCCCTAATGGGAGCAGCATGTTCAGGGTGATAGGCAGTGCCAGTTTTTCCCAGCACATGTCTGGTGGTCAAAGGCTATCAAAAGTATAATTCTGTTGTAATCTGTGAAGAGCAGGTTCTTTGCAATGTCTCCTGCATGTCTTGTGCATTCATACTTAGGTCTGTTTGTGTGTCTTGAGCACATGCAATTACCTGTGAGCTTCAATGCCTGGTGGCAGTGTCATCATGACGGTTAGAGGATATTAGCCCCAGCAGGAGCAGCAGATATCTCAGCACTGCCATAGGGCTGTCTAATAGTGCAGAAAATAAAGGCTGGGAAACTCATTAAGGCTCGTTTACAATGTGTTGCTACTAAGTGCTCTAATTTAGGCATGAGACTGACTTTGGATCTGCTACTTTAGTTTGTATGCTGGCGTAAAAAATGGTTCATGTCACAGCCTAGCTTTAATCAATATATTTGTCTAACTGCAGTGAGAATCTCTAGTAGTAAAATCATAAATCACATGTATCACCTGGAAAATATTTGCCCAAAAACAAATGAAAAAAAATCTGTGATTACGGTCTACACACAGTGGTGAAGATTCAAGGTTCTTGGGACATAAAACAAAAGACATGCTGACGTTTTTTTTTTTTTTTATTCAACCTTTTATCTATTTGGGCACACACCTTAAATCTGCTTGGGGGAACTTGAAAGTCAGAGTTAAAACCATATATTTACATAAATGGAACAGAAAGATGCCTGCAAATGTTTTCTCACCGTCTGAAGTTAAATCACACCAAACCAAGTCTGGCTCACTGAAGCATGAGCAAGAGGACTATGCAGCTCCACAAGTCTCTTCCTGATATCTTGGCTGAATCCATTTGGCTTTTCAATTGTGTCAAGCAAAAAAAAAAAAACTCTTTGATCCAGGTATGGGCTTAAAATACTTTCATAAGTGTGTCTCCAAATTAAGTCTTATCCAATCAGTGAATCGGAGCGGTGACATCATCATCTGAAGAACATTAATCATTCTGTATGTACCTGCACATTTCTGAATTTAAAGAAAATCGCAAGAAAATCTCTTAAAAAAACATTCTCACTAGGTTTTCAGGCATTCAGCAAGTATAAATAATTTTGATCATTTTAACTGAGAAGTTTAGTCTGATTCAACTTCAGACATTGAGAAAAATGCATGTGTCTTTTTGTTTGGTGTATGTAAATTTTGGGTTTGATATCTTCCTGAGAAAAAATCTCAAAGAATTTTTAGTATTTATCTGTATTGACATCTTACCATATGACTAACTATGTTTCTAATACTAGACTTTAATAGAAATGCATTGCTGCATATGAATCATCATGTCACAGTAGCTCACCAGGTGCACCGGAGTATCTGGCTTGTTTAACTTAATAAGTGAAGAGGCAATCTTGGGGCTGTGGCTTAAAATTGTGGCTCCAGGACTTGATGTCACAGTTCACACACTCCTTTTACTAAGCTTGCTGATGTATTTACACACACACAAACCATCTCAACTGAAATGAAAAAAAAAATGAAAAAAACTTATGTCATCAGGCTTATGCATACTTTCATGAACAAATGCATTCTGAGATATATGTAGTTTGTCATCTCTGAGATTACGTGAGAGGGAAATGATTTATTACCCACAGTGTTTCTCTTGGAGAAGCAATTTGCATCTTTGTGAACATACAGGCTGCAAATGATTCCAGGGGTTAATTTAAAATGTATGTAAGAAGATCTTTGTCTGCATTTGATTCTAGTTGTTTTTTTAAATTGTGGTGTTGTGCATGTAAATTGTTTAACGCTTTTTTGCGTGCAACACTTGATTTGTTCTACTTGTTTTTGTTCCTCAAGCAATGCATAGGGACATGGCCAGCAAAATAATTCTCAAACAAAGCTGTTCGCGAGTTGCTATGAAGGACATCAGAGTTTCAAAAAATAGGCTTTCCACAAACACCAGAGAGACTTCATGACCATCCATTTCTGAGGTGCGAAGAAGAAGGTCTGTGAGGGTTGTACTTGGTGCAAAGCACATACATGGAGACAGACAGAAATAAACTTTTGTTCATCAGTCCTGCACAAGATTACTCCAATGTCTTTAGACTACTGAGCCCGCCTTGGAATTAACTTTCACTAGATTCTGTGTATCTACAGAGTTGGTTGGACAAAGAAACCAACTCAGCAAATTTTGATACCAATAATTACGAACACACACTCAAGCACATATGCTCTCACAATCTGCAGTATATAATCTGATGGAAACAAAAAGAAAAAGTAAAAATAAATGAGAATGAAAAAAGGGAAGGACTTAAATCCAGAGAGAGAAATAGACTTATAGATTTTTATTATTTTTCTTATCATCATTATTCCAGTCTGTTTGAAACAGCCCTGAGGGAATGCTGTCTGAGACAAATTTCCTCCCCTTTTCCTCTATGGTTCAATCTTACATTTTAACTTGAACTTAATTATGTTCCTGGAAGAGTGTGAGTGTAGGCAAACTCACAAACCAGCTTTTTGTATGTCTGCATTGCAAATGGGCTTTTTGTATGTCTGCATGTGTGTTTTGTGAAATTTCAGTGGGGATTTGAGTATTATCCATAACACTGCAGGGCAATTTGAGTCCTCGAAGGGCACTCTGTGTTGTGAAAGAGCGGAAACACTTTGCCTTTGCCAAGCTCTCACCTGGACAGCTCTTCAAAGCTCTCTTCTCATAGCTGCAATCCTGGAGCGACTGGCACGGGCAGAAATAGCAGCTTGATGGCCAGACATGTGCAGCCAGCTCCAACCAAGGCATCTGCTAAAAAGGAAAAAAAAGAGGGGGTGGTACTTTAATAGGAAAGCAGAAAAATTTATCCAATGTCACTTTCTGCTGAGGAGTAAAGATTGGCTGAGTTAAACGCCTATTTCAAGATCATTTTAATCATTTTGTTGTAGCTGTAGTAGTCGCTCATTAAGCATTTCCTCACTATGAGTCCTCACTGTGACTGGCAATGTGAAGATGATGAGTGGAAGACCAAAAAAAATTATAATAAAGGGAGGCACAGGCAGAGGAAGCACTTCAACTAAAAGCTTTGTAATTAGAAACAGTGATAATTAGCCAAATGGGAGATTAATGGGCTGGGATAAAATGATTTCTGTACTATTTAAATGAAACAGCCAAAAGTGTATCTGAAAATCTCACTCTTGATGATGCTGACCAGAAGAAACACTAAAAATATAAGTAGGGATGCTAAGCACAAAGCTGAATTTCAAAGACAAATGACAGGACCAATGTGTTCAATTACTTCAAAGTTGGGTTGGACAATATGGCTGAAAATCATAACGCAATGTAGGAGTTTCATATAGATAGATAATTATTGATTGCATTTAGATTTAAATATATGCAACATTTCATTCTTGTAATTCTTCACAAACTATTGACTACATTGTAGATTAGTTTGGCATTGATGCAAATTTTTGCATCACAACACTGGGTTTCAACCGACGGGCACACTGTGGCAGGCCCCGTTTAAATTTCCTCAGACATTTTCTAGTATTACTTGTTATTAATTTGGTGTTATTGGATGCTTTTTACTGGTAAAAAAATGCCAAAAGGTACAATTCAGATTTTTTAATTTGTGTGTCGAATGTCTGTTTTATAATATATGTGCCACCAATGACAAAAAAAAAAAAAAAAAACATTTTAATTTCCTGCAAAATTCACCAATTGCACAATTCTTTTTAAATGGTATAAAATTAGTAATATGTCAAAAGAGGAGAAACCGCATGTTGTTGTTTTTTTTACAATAACAATATTTGCTGTTAATCTGTTGTTAAGAGATGAGTGGTTGATTAGCTACCGGGTTGCAGGTGTGAGGGGAGAGAGCAGAAGGCAGATTGAGGAGAAAGAGGACGAACGACAGAGGAGATGATGGCGAGTAAATAAATAGGGAAACTGTCAAATCAAATCTCAACACAAAAAAAACTAAGCACAAAAAATAGTAAGTAATTAAATAACTTGTTTAGAAGAGACTGATCTAAACTAGAATAGAATTAAGACTGACCTGTTCAAGATTAGAACTAAAAGCAACATTTGTCCACCTTACCTCCCTGCAGTTGTCAAAATTGACTTTATTGGCAATATACAATATTTGCACGGTAAAAGGAGAAGCATGTCGGTCATCATATCTGATGATTTTAAGTTTTTGATTGAACAGAATTAAATTGATTTTACAAACAGCATGAAGTTGTGTTAATCTACATGCAGTCTAAACAGAGGAGTGGCAGTTTACCCTGTTGAGGAAAGAAAGAAATATTCTGAAATTAGACTGCAGCACACACAACTAAGTGCAGGACTCAGCTGAACTTATGGATTCAGGTGCAGTGAGTAAGCATGGTCCAGGCGGCTCACAGATGCAGAGAAATCTGTTCAGGCTTTTAGAACTTTAATATAAACATAGTTATCATTTTCAATGAGTGTTCCCTTCAGGAAAGATCCCTTTAGCCTTTTGAGATAAAAGCTATCAACTGTTAATATCCCCCCGTTAGGGGGTATAAACTACTTAATCACAATGCACCATTTCAGGCACAAATATTATTTATATTTAGTTATATTTTTCTGAAAAGTAACTCGATACGTTTTAATTTTTCATTGCACCTGTTAAGCAAAATAACTGCATCCTTCAAATCTGCTAATGATCACGCTCTCTGAGAATATGGGTGGCTGTTTTTAAGAAAGATTGTCAACATAGAAAATATTTATGCATCCAAATTATGATTCAGAGGACTGTTCAGTTTTCAGTACATGATATTCTCCACCAAAAGTAAAATCTCTTAGTTTCTCCATCTTCCCATTAACAAATGTTTGATTTTAAATCCTTCTGCATTCACCATACTCAGAAGGTGGAAAATTTAAATATGTTTGCTTTTGCATCAGGCTTTACAAGGGTAACGCATTCTCAGCTACAGCTACGTAGCTCCATCAAATCTAGAAACAAACACGATAATAATGCTTTCCTGGCTTGCTGTCCGGTGTTAAGGTTTTTCTTTACATTAATTGGCACAAATTGTAGTGTGTGCCGAAAAATTCCATAGCTTGTAAAACCCTAGCCTAAGAGCAAGCTTAATAAAGATAGGAGAGCCATATACACTTAAGCAAAGATTAAATGCATTGTTTTATGACTGACTAACTGACTGACTGGGAGGTAGAGTATCATCTGTTCAGGCCTCTCCTTCAGCTCATCCATGCACTCTTATTGTCAGAATGTTGCTGCAGATCGCCTCATATCATTAATCAATTATTCACCAGTAGGCCGTTAATGTTTAATGAGTGAGGCTGCTGCGGTCAATTACTAATGAATTGTGGGCGTGGTGAGAAAGCTCAGTGAAGAAGCCAAAAACATACCATACGCAGAATGGGTATGGTATGAAAAAAGTAAACACATTTTAAATAGACATAGATGATTCATGAATTCAAAAAATGTACATATTTCATATGCAGTACAGATGCACTGCACTTTATAGATTTTGTATAACAAATACACTTACACATGATTCTGTATAAATATACCTATAAAGACAAATATGAAGACACAGATTCAAAGCATTCCAGTCTGTCAAATTGTTTGCAATTTCAAGCAATTATGTGCTACCCTTTTGTATTTACAATCTTGTTTTTTCCATCAAAGAAATTGATCAATTACAAAGACCATCTAATTTCTCAGAAGTTGGCAGCAAACAAAGTTCAAGTATAAAGCACCCTGGACAGAAGGTCGTTCACATGAGTCACTTACAAAATGTTTAATTTGTGTGTGCATGCAAGAGTGAGCGTGTGTGTGCATACATTTGTGTTTGTGTGGGACTGGTGAGCAGATGAAGAGTAGACAGGTCAGTGCTCGTTCAGTGAAGTGTGTGTGGCCTGCAGTCTGTTGGCCATGCCTCCGTAACTAGGATAATTAGAGACCAGCCCCCTGTTAGGAGCTATAAACAGCTTAAACACAATGCACCATCTCAGACACAAATTTTATTATTTTGTCATCTAAAGTACATTAAGGACATTTAATACAAAAAAATTGTGTACTTCTTTCAACCTTTAGTAGAACAGTGAAAGACTTCCTCAAAGAATTAAGGTTATAACATTTTTAGTTCGCTGTTGTCATTTACTCACGTGAAGAAGCAAAAACAACTTGCTGACACTTTGAAACTTTATTAATTTTTTATTTGTTCCATTTTTTATTGTAGAAAGTCCCTCAAATCAGATAAAAGTTCTATAATATTGATTACATAATTGACTTATATAAGCAATTACATCTAATTGCATAAATCAAACATAATTATGATTTATTCTGTTATCTATTTCGACCTTAGCTAAATCAGTTTGGATGGAAAGCTTCTGTGAGAGAAGTTTTCATACCTCCCCTCAGATTCTCAATCAGATTTGGGTCTTGACTTGACAAAGTCATTCTAACACATCAGTGGACTTTAAGCTACTTCATTGTAGCTCAGCTTTTTGCCTAAGAGTTGGAATTCTGCTGAAAGTTGTGCTCCAGTCTCAATTTTTTTGTTAATCTTTTGCAACCTCTACAGGGTTTTCTTTCATGTCTGTCTATATTCCCAGTAATTCACATGATCTTCATTGTCTTTACTGAAGAAAGAGAAGAAAACAGCTTGGTGCTGTCACCACCATGGAGATGACATCCTAGGCACAAAAATGTCATTTAAGCGATGTTTGACAAAATAACTTGTTTGCTGTGGCCCCCAACATGGTGGCTTGTGGAAAACTGGAAATGAAACTTTGTCCAGTAACGCATTCTTCCTCCTAAAGCGTTTATGATCACGTTATCCAGAGGTATTGGTTGTAGCACAATCAAGTGATTCTCATCTTCAGTTGATATGTCAAGTCAAGTTTATTTGTATGGCACATTTACGTTACAAGGCAGTTTAAAGTGCTTTCCATCATTAAAACGTCATACAGACAAAGCTGCTGTACATAAAACATGACTTAAAAGAAAGGGCATTGAGGTGTGCTCTGTCAGGCAGAAGCTCGGCTGGAGACTGCAGCTCCAAGGAGGAGCTCTGTGGAAATAGGCGGCGCTCTGTGAGAGTTACCACCGGCAGATAGCTGCCACAGAAGATTCAAGCATTCCTCAAACATGCATAAAAGAATCAAAGCAATGGCGGAGGTATGTCTTTTGACATTACAGCATACTATACAGCTGATAAAAGTTAATCTGGCTAAACCCCCATTTACGATGCTGTTCTTTCGTAAATACTAAAGAAATAAAGAAATACTAATGTTCTTTAGCAAACATCTGAAGACACAATGTTGCATTGAGTTTTATGGTATTAGAAAGGAGGATATTACACATAAAAGCACACCACACTTTATGGTTTTCTTTTTTTCAAAACAATTTTAGTTGTTTTGTTTTATTTTCTTTTTTTCATTTCCATTTTATGGAGAGCGATAAAGTACAATATTTTGTTTTGGTTTATCATACAAAAGCTTGAAAAAAATGGGAAAAAAAATTTAACTGTGTAATTACTTTTGTGAGGCATTGCATGTTTTGTTTGGTCTCTAAAATAATAGACAAATGTGTTGTTTGTTTCTAGAATAACAAATAATTCTTATGCCAGTGAGGAACTGAGGCAAGGGAATGCGTTCCATGCTGTTTTTCAGCAAGATAACCCCAAAAATCCTCTTGCCAGATTTTGTGACACTTGATGGAGCCATGGGACAGATAAAAGAGGAAGCTATTTAACTTTGGAGCTAGTCCAGATAACCTTCTTAAAAACTCTGAGAGAGGATATTGGCTTTGATGGAAGCTACAGCCTCAGAGTGCACTTTTAATTAGGCTTCTCACAAACAAGGAGATATTTGTTTGTAAAGAAGAATCATGCAGGAGTAACATTATGAAACCCATTCCTTTGCTATGTTTCACACTTTGGGTTGTCTATTGTTTGTAAATTTCAGCCATATTCTTCCTCATCAAATACTATAAACTATAGTATTAGATTAAGGCCTTTGAAAAAGGGCTTTAAAAATGGCTTAGGGAAAGTATTTTTATTTAATTGCCACGGCATGCGTTGTCTCTGCTGTAACTGGGTGCTTTTTTTTCTTTTTTGGGATTTTCTCTGTTTCAGCTGTTTGCCAAAAACGACAGGAAATTATGTCAAGACCAATAGGAAGAGAGAAAACCAACAACAAATACTGATTGCTTGTCTTTCTACAAAGACAATGGGTTTTAAACTTCAGTTCATAATTTCATGTAGACCTTTGGAATGACTGCTTTTCTTTTTTAATGAGATTATCTGCCAGTTAGATCATATTCGTTTGTGAAATTGTGTAAATTGTCTCTTTACAAAACTTTCCGAGAGATAACAGTATGTCATGCAGAATTTTTCTTAAACTTTGTTTGGACAGGTAGGTTGATAGAAGTACAATTCATTCATTGATTAACTGAACCAAGTTTCAACTGGGTTGTTAATGGCCAAATCCTTCAGGAGCCTTCCACATATACTACATATTTCTAATACAATTAAAACCATTAAAAGATATAAATGTGCAGCTTTCGGTGACGTTTAGGTTTACAACTGTGCTAATCTGTTCCTGTGAAAATTTCAGTTCTCCTGGTTTGAAAACCAAATGAATGCATTCACCTTAATTTTCTCATAAAATATTAAAGGAATATTTATTTATCCTTTAACACTATTAGACAAGGTTTGCTTTATTTGCATAATTCAGAAGTGGGTACTTGGCTTTTGTTCATATTTTTGGTCAAATTGTGGCACAAATTCTCAAATCTCACATCAAATGCCCACAAAAAAACTCCTAAAACACAAATAATTCTCATTAGCTATTTATTTGTGTTTCTATCCAAACTAAACCTATTGTCTGACAGATACTCTGCACACTTCTGAGCATTCTCACTCCTCTGTTGCAAGTCTTCATCCGTCATAAGGCCAGGACAGGACAGAGGACCATGGGAAATGAAGCGTGGTTAATTCTATTAATGCGAGGATACAAACAATCTGTGGGGAATCAAAGACTGAGGAAGCAAAATCCCAGAGGACCTTCTTCCTGTTGTTTGGGCTGGAGCAGTTCACCGTTATGAAGCAGACTGTTAAATTCTTCCGCAGGCCCAAAAATATACACACATAACAACTCACCAGTGGAAATAGTTTCAGATTATCAGGATGCCTGTATTTATCACACTGATTTCTTCCTTCTTTCTTTCTTTAATTTTTTCCTTCATCCTTTTCTTTCTTTTTTTCTTTCTTTCTTTCTTCTTTCTTACTTTCCCTCTTTCTTTCTCTCTCAGTATTTCTATGGGGAAAGGCACAAAGCTCTCTCGCTGAGCGACCCTTATGGGACAAAGCTGGCTTTCTGGGCTTTTTGCATATATGCATGCCATGCAGACAATGAGGCCTTTATTAGAGCGGCCAGCATATTCGAGCTGGAACGGCAGAGACCAGGGATGAGCTCCTAGAAAGCTGTGATTGACAGTGGAAACAGTGAGAAGTGTGCATGTCTGTGTGTGTGATTCCCACATTCACTTTCTCATATGTGTGTGTGAGAGTGTGTCACAGAGGTGTGAAGTGGAAGCTCTTACCCGTCTACTCCTTCAGTGAAGTAATCAATATCTTTCCCGGCAGTGTTTCTCTATACCATATGGTGTCCTGCAGGATATACATTGAAAACATCTCAGCCAAAACTTCCTGCCACAAGACATCTGCATACATAGCAGACAAAACAACACACCAGGGTCTTTGAATGCAATCAAAAATGGACCCCAAGTAAGTCCTCACATGGTGTATGTCTAAGCACTTGAGTAACTTTTACAATACATAAATCAGGCCTCTAGTCTGAGACTTGGTCTGTGTGCAGGGGTGTGTGTTCGCGTGTGCGTGTGGGCGTGCGTGTGTGTGTGTGTGTTTGAGATTGTGATGTGCATTTGTGTTGCGCAGAGAGAAAGAGAGCGAGGATGCTTTTTGACTCAGTCATGCATGAAGAGGATTTTCTGTTCAATAGCAGCTTCAAACTTGCATACTTGCATCCTAATGAATCTTTCAGCATAATCATACAAACTGAGTATAGAAGTGCAGATGTGTGGTTGCGGATGTACACGGATTTGCGTGCTTTTGCATATAACCCCCGCAAAGATTGCTTGAGCTTCTTGTGTTAGCCAACATGTGGATGGAGAGAGGCGAGCCGTTAACATTGCTTTGCAAAATGTGTCAAACCGCTTAAGCCTCTTCACATTTTGGTATGTTACAAACTTAGACTTCTCTTTATTTTAATTAAATTGTATTCTTTTTTTCACTTCTTAAAATGTCATAACTGTGGAATGGAGGGAAACTGCTACGAGGGTTTTAACCTTAAAAAAGTCTGGCATACTTTGATGTACTTAAAATACCACAGAGTGTTTGGAGGTCACTTGACTGGGCCTATGGTAGTTCTGGAAGAGCTGCAGAGATCAAGAGGTCAGATGGATAAATTGACAGAACAAGTATTCATAAATTTTACAATTTGTGCTTATATGGAAGAGAAGAAGAAGACCACTGTTGAAAGAAAGAAGCAAGAAATTATGTTTACAGGTTGCCACACTCCCATCAGGGGAGTGGCCACATGAGACCCATAGCTGCACAAGACCAAACTCTTTTGGCTTCTTGCATAACACTTTGTATCGCGGCAAGCTAACACTCTTTATCAACTGGAACCTGCACCATGCAAATAAAACACAATAGTTGTAGTGTCATGCTGTGGAGGTAAGTGTATTTCTGCAGATGGCAGTAGGACTGCAGGGAGGTTTACTTATCTCATGTTAGTCTGTCATGATATTGTAACAGTTTAAACAGATATGTAAAAAACATGTTGTTCATAAAGTTACATGGAACAAAATACATCCCAGCTCTGTAAGAAGAGATTTTCAAGGTTGCAAAAGGACTTGAGACAAGAGGTTCCCCTTTATGCACAATAATAATGGAGCCAGAGCTGACATAGAATGGTTTATGAAAACCATGTCAGTTTTAATGGCTTAGAATGGATTCACTACTTTGGCCTAAATACAGTTGAGAGTCTGAGGCTAGATCTGGTTACTGGGGTTGACAGACCCTCTCCATCCAGTTTGACTGAGTTTCAGCTATTTTTCAAAGAAAGATGGGAAGACATTTTGGTCTCTGGAAGAGCAAACTCTTCCATTTATTATAAAGGTGGTTGCAAAATCCTTGACTCATGGGAGCTGAATACAAAGCACACACACAAAAAAATTAAAAGCCATGCATGTCCTTCCTCTTTAAAACGTATCCTACTTTGTATTGAAGATCTCTGAATGTGATGAGCTCTAAAGGTGGACATTCCTCTTGTCTGAGGAACACAGCTGTGGTCTTGAAACGTGCTTGACTTAGTTGGAGCATGGACAGCATGCAGTTTCCCCACTTATTTTTCTACTGACCGCAAAGAGTGTAATAATGTGTTAAAACATTAATGGAGCTTTTGCTTCAAGCAAAAAAAAAAAAAGAAAAGAAAAAGAAAAAAATGAATAAGAATTTCTGGTCTGCTTGATGTGCTTTGTAGGATGCAAGGACGCAGAGGTGCTGTTGGATTCAGCACCTCACACACGCATGTAAGATATTCACCTGCGGAAGCATCTGTCTGCCAGCCCCCCACCGCCTCCCCTATTTTTGAACTACATCAGTCTTGGACCTTACTCACTAAGGCTTGAGTTGTTGTTCTGAGAAGTAAACATGTGCTATGGGACGTGAATGGCTAAGTTATCTTTTTATCCAATAAAAATGTCTTCTCGCTGGATCGATTGTTGTTGCTAGGAGACTGAAGCATCCTTTGGCAAGGGGCTACATCTCTCCACGTCTGTTGTTTCCCTCCCGAATCTCTTTCTCTCTCTCATTTTTTTTCTCTCTCTCTCTATCTCTCACTCACTTTCTCTATATGCCTCGTGCACGCGCGTCCTCTCACACGTGCGCTTGCACATACATACACGCGCACGTCCGCGGAGCTGGCGCGCTGAGCAGTGGCGCCCATCCTCTCCCTCAGTGCGACTCCTCCGAGGGATCAGGAGTAGACTAAGTCAAACTTCCAGAGGCTTAAGATTTGTGCGCAGCCCTCGAAAAGGATTGAAGTCCTCAAGGTAGGTCCAAATTTTTTTACACATTGCTCACTGGCGGGCTGTTGTGAAGCAGTATAAGATTACAGGTTAGGGGCGACAGAGTGCAGAGGAAAAATTGACAGTCCGAGAGCGTTCAAGTGCGCGTCAGCCATCCGTTTGGTGGGAAGCAATTGCTTTGAACTTTGCGCAGGATTTGAACACCCAGTTGTTTCTGCACGCACGTACTTCTTATGCTTTTCTTTTAATCAGATACAGATAGCGATCTAGAGGTTGTGATGGAGAGGTGTGTGTGGGGGGGGGTGCGGGGGGGAGCCTCGAAGCTAATATCTGCAGGAGATGGAGGATAAAGATAAAAGGGGGGCTGAACAAAGAGTATCTGCAGTTGCGTATTTTAGTTACACCTTGAAGTTTTTTCGGGTTCAGAGAAACAGCTCTAAGGCATGTCCCTCAGCTTTAGGCGTCCCATAGGGAGACAGGGGAGGGGGAGTGCGCTTCTAAAGGCAGGCGTACAGGTGGATCAGAGAAGCGGATCAGCTAACTGTTTATCAGCAGCGTTACTCTCCCAACAGCCGCCCCGCGCCTTGCGCCAGAGGACAGGCGCATGGACCAGGACTGCAAAATCTGGCTGTCCTAATGCGATGTTGCTGACTTTAGACAAGGACTCCTTCATGCACGAGCATGGTTTCCAAATGCAAATATAAATACGTGAAGTTAAAGGTTTGAAAACACATGTGGTCCACAGTGATTCCTCCCAAATAAACCTTATCATTTACCTGCAGTGGGGGTAGTCCACTTCAATATGCTCAAATGTTCCTAAAGTATGCAACTGTTCTGGGTGAGCCCATTTGTTTGCATTACACAACTGTCTTTAGCTGTGTTCTACCTTGCTCCACCCATGTAGATGCTGATATTTTTGATCAGCTTCAGCTTCTTCTGAGTGAAGCTGCCAGCTGAGGCTGAAATCAAACCATTTTTGTTTTGCTTAAACAGTTTTGCAGTAAGACTTGATCACAGGAGTGGCGCAAAATGTTGGAGAAAAAGGTGGGGATTGACGTTTTTTCACTATAACAAAACAGGATTGGAGTCGAAGCTGATTTTTTTGTTCTTTTTTGTATTTGTTTATCTTTAAAAAAGAGTGAAAAAAGAGACATTTAATTAAACTTAATTTCTAAAGCTCATTTCAATAAGAAAAACATGTATTGATGAATTTTGTAACACGGTGAATGAAATCTGTACACCTTGCTTATATTAAATTAAAACTTTCTTTAAAACAATTTTAAATACTTGTATTTCTAGCTTCCATTTATGCATTTAAATATTAGTTTATTGTCGTACCTCTGATTTTGTGCTTTGAGTCACACTGAAATGCATTGCAGTGTTTGCAGGCAGATGTTAAATGAATGTCCTTACCTGGTTGTGTAACTTGTTGAATAACCCATTACCGTACTTTTTCCTGAGCTTAAAAAAATATGTTTTTTGTGTTTTTGTAAGGGTTGTGGTGGGTGTTTAACTGCACTGTGTGGTCAAACCTGGTGTAGCAGTCAGACATTGAGAGACATGGGTGGAAACCTGGTGGCCTTGTCAAAACTTGACATTTTTGCTTTTTCAGTGTGTTGCTGTGTTGTTTGCGTATCTGCATGTGTGAGCTGAAAAAAAGAATCAGTTTTCTATTAGTATTTATATGTACTTGTTTTTGAGATTATTCATCACTGTACGTCTGTGATTACATGAGCAGAAATGCCTTTGTAGGTTTGACATGGCTTCTTTCACTGGACTGCGTACAGCACAGTCCCCAGCATTTACAGTATTAATACCATGCATGCAGTAGTACACGTTTTGTAACACTGTCATTTTTATTTTATAAGCTACTTTGTATAAGGAGGGTTTAGATATTATTTTGTAGGATATGCAGGATAAGTGAGGTAGCTTTACCTGAAAGGCTTAATTCCACTACAGCTGGAATTGAAGCATATTAGTAATGTCTCTGATCTACTAAGTATAATTAAATATGTGTTCTGACATTTGATTGTGTCATCTAAGTTTAAGATATTCTGGTAAAATGTCAAGATCTCCATTTTACCTTACCTTGTTCATGTCGAAAAGTGAGGAGCAAGACTTCGTTCATGTACTTATTTGAGCCGCCTGAAATCATACTTCTGTCCAAAAACGTGTTTTTAATTTAAGAAAAAGAAAAACAATATACATTTGTTTTTCATTTATGATATGTGAATCACATTTTTTATTTGGTCAAATAAAAAGTTGAAATAAGAAACGGAGTTAGGCTTTCTTGTATTTCTGTCACCAGAGTTGTGTCATCCACTGCAGACTCAAAAGTCACAAACTCTCATATATTTCTTTAGGCTGTATATCACTGAGAATCAAACCAAGTTTTTTCACATTTTATTTAATAACATATGTAATAAAAAGTGTTTGTTTTTTTATTGTTATTTCAGCAGAGGATAATCGATTCTGTGTGATTTCTAAAGCCTTTTGTTAAACCTGCCATGACAACTGTGACAGAGAAAGGACAACAAATCTGAAAGCACACATACAATCAATCAGCAGCTGTGCCATTGTATGTATCATTCAGTAACAATCTAATTTAAAGGTTGAGAGCCACTGAGAACAGCTGAAGCTCTACAGGTGTATCAAAAAACCGATTTAGAAGCATTTTCTCCCACTGTCCATTTTACTAACTTTAAAAAAGCTGAGTTTTTTTAAGTATAAATAAAGATCTGAATTGTCTAGAAATGTTTATGTATATATATGTCTTTTTCATTTCTTGTTCTTTTTTTTTGAAAGATGAAAACATGGGATCACACACCAGCTTAGTCAACAGGACTCAGACACACTAAGAAAACAGGTAGGAGACTGTTTCACCTTTTCTAAAACATGAACTGAACCAAACCTGGAAGGATTTCCTGTTCCTTTTACCATTCAAAACAAACTTCTTCAACACTTTTAGGGGAACCAGTTTAAGTAGATGTTTGCAAAAGATTGCTGTTTTGATTGTAGTTCTGATATTGACTGACTCCTTAGAATAGATATAGCTGCACTTACTTTTGAGAATGCTAAGCTGTAAAAGTGTAATCTTCATTTTTACTTACCAGAGAGAAACATTAATATTTAAAATTTAATGTTAATTGTTCTGTAGCCTTAGTTTAAGTTCATGCTTAAAAGGCAGTTGTACTCCAGGTCTCATTCCATGTCTTATTTTTTCCTTGACAAAGCCCTTTTGTAGTTTTTTAGGATTCTTTCAAAACTTGCAAGATTACAAGATTTGCAAAACTACTTCTGAACTATTGTTCAATAATATTTGCAACATAATTTTTTTTATCAAGCCAATTTTGACTCATTCATATCCTTGTATCGCCAGGGAGCCAATTCAAGCTATATCATAATTACGAGATAGGTATCTCATAATGATAGATATTAGCTCATTATTATGAGATTGTGGAAGCCTGTGCCGTAGGAGGCCTCAGAGAATGCTTTATGCAGACATTAGTCAGAGAAGAAGTTAAGAGGCCCCTGGTAACTCTTGAATTACTAGGGGCACAGCTGAGAGTGACAAATTTGTTGAAAAAACATTTATGTTTTAGTCAAAGACCCAATTGAAGTTTAGTTGTGATGTCACAAATCTGATTTGCTTTTGAAGGCAGAAAAAACAAAAGAGAAGAAAAAGAAATCATTTTCTCAAAAGAGATCAATTGTGATTGTAGTTTCATAGGACATACATGTAAAAATAAAGTGAAAGAAAAAATGTGCTCAGATCAGACATTAAATTGACCTTATTGGCCTATACTCAAAATGGAATGTGTGCAGAAATTAAACTGTGCAGATGACCTTACACACTATCCCCTCCTCAAAACAGAGTGGTGGCAACACCATCCTGTGGGAACGCTGTTGTTGGGCTGAAACAGGGAAGCTGGTTAGTGATGGTGAAAAGATGAACGGAGGAAGCTACATAGAAATCCAAATGAAAACCTGGTAAAGTCTTGAGACTGTGGCAGAGGTTAATCTTTTCAAAAGGACAATATTACCCTAAAAACACAACCACACCTATAACATAATAGTTCAATCAAAGCATGTCTCTTTGTTAGGTGGAACAGGTTACGGTTCAAACTTCAAAACTGTATCAGGACTTGAATGATTTTCAAAAATGTGATATGATGTGATGTACGTATATATGATTTGGGCTATTTTTCAAATTGGAAAGGGACAAAATTTCAGTCTTGAGGTGGATGTATTTCAGACAATTAGGAGTTCAACATCACAGAATGCTGACTCGAAAAAGTGCTTGTATCTTCTTTTTACTCATTCCAGAAATTTAGAAAGTACACAAAAACAAGACACTGGTTACTGGAGTCAACAAATGCAGCAAAAAATAAAATAAACATTTCTATTTATATATATTTTAAAACACTCAACTGAAGATTTTATTTTTGTTTGATCTTTTCCAACATTTTCCATCTGCAGTAAAGGTATTGACTTCAAAAAGACAAGATACAACTGCACACCATACATTTTTACATTTTATATCAAAATATTTGAAAAACATCTGAACTTTTCTACTTTACCTTAATAACATACTACTGTACACAAAATCCCAATGAATACATTGACTATTGTAATGGTAAAATTGAGAAAGTATGGATGCCATTGCAAAGCATGATACGATAGACATGAATACTTATTCTTTAGTTGAAGGGAAAGGATATTTTATTCTGAATAAAAAAGTGTCTTTGAAGGCTTTTTCTTTGAAGGCCAGTTGAAGTTCTTTGTTTGCCAAGTTTTTATTAAAACACTGTTGCTGCACTCTACATGTTCCTTACACTGTTCTGCTCCAGTGAGGAAACAAGGAGGTGTCTGGAAATGACTGCTGTTTCCAACAGCTCGCCTCTCATCATCCGCTACAGTCACAACATACACTGAGCTGTGCACACAAACCCACACAAAACATTCACACATCCTGGTTTGCGTGCACACGCGCATACACGCACAGCATATGCACCACGATGTCTGTTCAGTGACACACTGCTGTTTCCTACAAGTACAGACACTCACACATTCATACGTCCACTCAGGGGATGAGGCAGTGAAAGGGCAGTGGGATGTACAGCTGTGATGGTGTGTGTCTGCGACAGATCAGACTCTTTAATAAATGATGATCTGGAGGAGAAAAAATGTGTGAGCGTATGTAAGGATGTGTGTGATGGTGAGATGGATAGTGAAAGGTGCTTTTGTGGTCAGGATTTGTTTATTATCAAGACAAAAGCTTTCACTAAAAGTCAACGGGTGCATCTTTTAGCAATTTTAATCCCAGTTTTTAATAATGTCTAGTGGGACACCAATGAGACAACAATTCTACAATTGTCTAATATTTGGAAATTCAAAATACAACCAGCACCTAAAATTCACTTTGTGGAATTTGATTTTTTATTTATTTTTTATGATTATTGTTTTTTGTTTTACTTTCCTTCATAGTGTGACAGTTTGCAGCAGAGAAGAGCTCATATTGTTGTAGTAAGCATAACACCAACAGTGTGGGTGTCCACATCTTTCTCAGCAATGTCAGAGGTTACGCAGTTGCACATTACATGTTTGATTGTTTTATTCATTGACTGAGTTGGTTTATTTATGTCATAACTGATGAAATTACCTCCAACATAAGTGATTACATTACGCTCCGTCAGCTCCAGCTCTCTCCCCACTTTAGATTTGGCAGAAATATAAACCGCTGTAGCACACAAACTATGTTCCTGATCAACAAGTAGAAAATAATGGCTACACATAAATAA
The DNA here is from genome assembly GCF_027474105.1 of Poeciliopsis prolifica. Classification (NCBI taxonomy): domain Eukaryota; kingdom Metazoa; phylum Chordata; class Actinopteri; order Cyprinodontiformes; family Poeciliidae; genus Poeciliopsis; species Poeciliopsis prolifica. The sequence goes on along the minus strand of NW_026562376.1, from coordinate 10,597,818 downwards.
ACAGAATTTTCCACTAAAGTTCTAAGACCTTTTCTGTCTATTAAATTTTTCTGTCCAACAGTTTTCCCTCTAAACATCAACACCATCTTTCCCTTGTGATTGATAGATTAAAAGCAACAATTGCCCTTTTAGTCCTCCTTCCCTGTTGCATCTGGTACAGTAAGTACCCTGGATATTCACTGTTAATGAACAGGTCGAACCCTCTCCATCAGACCGCTCAGCTTTTCCTTGCTCACTGCTGTGTGGGCATCTGCTACACACTGCATGTGAGCTGTGAATGTCACTGGGAAGTAATCAATGTAGTTTACAGTATTTAGAAAAATGCTTAAACTGTAATTAGAGCTTTTTATTGGGGCTGGACAGTTTATACAGTTTTATTTTCAATATGAAGTTGTGTTTAACATGGTATAATGCGCTGTTATTCTGGTTGAAATAAATACAATGATTGAGGGTTTTAATGTGCAGGGATGCCAAAGGTTGTTGGAAGAAAAAACAGCCATCTCGCATCACATAATCAAAATCATAATTCAAATATTTACCAATATTATCACCATTGCAAGATATACTAGTGTCATACTGATTCCCAGTTTTGTTAAGTCATAAAGTAGCTGTAAATAATCACACTTCTTTGAAAATTGGTGTGAGTTTCAGTATCCTCACTCAGATTAAAATACTGTCTAGCCTCTACAGTCAGGCAATCACTTCAACAGAACCAATATACAATATGAAGTAGACTAAAAGATCTCAAAAAAGTGAAACATTGTCCCCTTAACAGTAAAGACTGAAGCAAAGTTATTGACATCTCTCAGTCGAGTTAAAAAATCAATTTCCAACTTTCTGGAAGATCAGTGAACAAATGCAGAAAACATGGAAAAATGGAAAAGCTTCCCAGAACTACCAACCCTACCAAAAATAACTGCAAAAGTGCAACGATGACTCATCCTGCAGGCCATAAACAAACAACAAAATCTAAAGTACTCCAGGCCTGATTTTAACTAAAAATTCTATTCTCCACCAGAAAATCCTGACACATGCAGCTGTCAACTAATACTAAGTGCACGTTGTGCAGCAGCATAATTAATGAAAGCAGACCCGCATTTCCAATAGGTATGAAACGGCTTGTTAAAGGATCGGCCTAGTCAAAGTCTGGACTATTTTTTCCAGTTGAGACACTGTTGCATGATTACTTTAGATAGCTTACTGAATTGTCATCATACAACCTCTGACATCTTCACCAGAAAAAGATTTTTGTTAGAACCCTGTCCCTAAAACTCTGTGTTGCAAAAGAAGACTGAGACCTGGTTGTTTCTCAGTATTTACCAAGAAGTAAAAATGCATTCCTAGTAAGAGCTGGTACCAGCAGTTACACTTTGTCAGCTTGAAGGCAGTTGGTCATGACCTTACTGTCGGGAGTGAAAACGATACTGTGTTGGCTCCTTGTTTCTTCTAGATTCATTCCCAGCTCTTCACTTTATTCTGTCTCGGTTCGCCATGTTCTACCAACAGCATATTTTCTTTTCAATTACAACCCTGATGAAAAAAGACTGCTAACATCATTCAAAGAATTTGCTTATAAAACACAAAACATTTGGAGATAAATAGCCTGCTTTTACTTCTCCTTTAAAGCTGCTGTCGTTTGAATCTTAAGTTGTATATGTAGTGTTTGCATAGTAGCTTACTCTGTAATTAAAGAAAGTCAGGTTTTCCTCAATTGAATTTAACTTTTATGAAAACATATGTTGTCCCAAATCAAAGAAAATGTATTTTGTTCACAAATATTTGTTCAGCTAAATTGGCAGACATATTGATCAGACAAAAATCAGGTATTAAAAAATGACTTATGCTTCAACATTAAGAATTAACAGAAATTATATACGGTTTGTCTTCATTATTGTGTGAAGTGACTTGCGTAAATGCAAAAATTACCAAATTAATAAAAAGACTAGATTCATAACATGAATAAATGCTGTAACACATATTACGAAACATATTATATGATTTCTTTTCATCATAACCAAGAAATGTTTACATAAATGAACAACTATTAATAATTACACTTCCTGACAAATGAAAACGCTTAGGTTCAAATTAAAGCTCCAAGCCATTGTGCTGTGGCTTAAATATGACTGTTACAACTAAATATGAATATGAAAAAATTAAATCCCGGAATAATGTGAAGTGCAAAACGGAAAATTATTTAAATTCTAATAATTACAAAGCAATGACTGCAGTAATTGGTTTTTACACATCACTACCTAATCTGAATCAACCCAAAACAACCAACATTATTTCTGTCTAAGAGGCTTTTGTGTCCACACAAGCCGATTATATGCATTTGTGTAACTTCCTCAGATGGCTGTGGTCACTGTTCTCCATTTTTCCCTCCTTTGTTAGTGCTCACCCCCGTATATCAACCTGAGAGATGACAGACCAGCGTGTGTGTAAGAACATAATTTAAGTAGTATGCAGTGAGACCTGTAGCATGGCAAGGTTGACTGATGTGTCGCGATAACTCCCAGGGTCATTACATGACAGTTAAGTTGATAGATTCCATCCACAGAGGCGTAATTCTCCATCTGACAGGCTTGCCATCTTTTACGACGATGAAATGTGGTCCTGATGAATGCTTCCACACATTTCACCACCACTGGTCTGTTTTTAGGCTGAACAGACATTTCTATCCAAGTCATGTCAAACGAGTTGAGGATCATCAAAACTTAGGGAATACACAGTGTGAGGAAAACGAAGACCGAAACTGTTCTCACTCAGAGAATCGTCACGACAATGCCTCGTTAAGCCACTGTGGCTGTACTGTGGTTATTCCTGCAGTAGCAAACACAGACAGGCTCTCGGATCACATTTGTGGCGCAGAAATGTTATGCCCTTTTTAACAAAATATGGAAAGAGCAACAAAATTAATGCAGAGTTCAAAGTTGTATACAATATTTAAAGAAATACCTGTATAATAAGAACAGGCCATGCTGTTTATGCCTAAGTTTTTCTTCTCCTATTTTCCACAGTATTTGTCACAATACTTCTTGTTATTATCACATTTTGTGACTTTGCTGTGATGCACTGTATTTCAAACTAACTATGCTAAGTATGTAGCTATCAAATTGTTCAAGAATGTACAGAATGCCCTGAATAGTTGAGGGTATTATTTCTTTGCAGCAAATAATAGAGAGGACCTATTGAAAAGAAACAGAAGAGAACTCCTGTTTTTATTTGAAAATATATCCTTAGCAGAAAATTCCGATCTTACCAAAATTACAACTCTTGCAGAAGCTTTTCAAAGAAACAAGAATTTTAGAAAACATTCTGTGGACTCAAGAAAAAAAAGGTGAATATCCCTCCTATTACATCTGGTATGTAACAAATTTCAGAAAAGAGTATCATAAAGAGTGTAAAACATGGTTGTGGTAGTATTATGGTCTGGTGCTGCATTGCAACTTCAGAACTTGAACCACTTTCTATAACTCTGAAATCTGATCTCTAGCAGAAAATCCTGAAAAAGAATGTCCAGCCATCAGTTTATGACCTTAACCTCAAACCCACTTTTGATTCAGAGCCTTAGGTTCACCCCTGAACAGCTCAAACAAATATGCCAGTTTGGGGGAAAAAAAACTTGTCTCTATCTACATCACTGAATCATCGAGGCGGCAGAGAATGCAGTGTTGTCCCAAGTGGATTGCATCATTTGCTGTGTCCTGTTTGCCCAGTAGTCAAATTGCTGTGGTTCCACCAGGGGGCCTGCCTTCACACATTTCAACACCAGTTGCTCAAAGGATTTTATGAGCACAGAAGTCAGAGCAACAATCCTGTAATCATTTAATTCTGTGATGGTGAGCTTTTAGGGGACTGGGAAAATGATGGAATGCTTGAAGTAGGAGGGAACCTCACATAGCTCCAGAGACTTGTTGAGGATCTGAGAGAAGATGAGGCTGTCAAGCAGAAGAGGGACATACTATCAGGTCCTGGAACTTTCTTGGTCCTCTGTCATTGAAAGAGCCTATTTATATCTTACTCAATGATTTTTAGTGGAGGCAGGGTGTCAGAGTGATGGGTGTTTGAGAATTGTAAGGGTTGCAGATAATGTTTTTTTTCTAAAACGGGGTTACTGGTTTCAAAAACACCCGCGTATCCTCAGGGGACCATTTTCAGATTTTCTTTTCATTCACACAGAAACACAGAGAACAGCCCACAACACTGTTTTCACTTCCCAAGACATGTAAGTGGCACCAAATACGGAAAATGCGCAAAAAGCATTCACACAAGGTACATGATAAGCATGACAAGAAAACAAGACTGGCAAATAACAAAGTAGGGTACTGAAGAACTTTTTGCAGCAGTTTTGCAGCAGTTGCAGCACATCCACGAATATGTAATCCATCATTGTTGTTGCTATGTGTAATGTGTTGGACACATTTGGGGTAAGAGGTCAGGTTTGATGGCAAAACGTCACAAACACGTGAGGGCAAAATGTTCACTCTGGAACCTGTTTTTGTCTATATCTGTTTAAAGGCCATTTCCATGGCAATGCAGGACAAAAATGGTAAGATAGACATGTAGACTGTGTGGGAATGGGCTGTAGGATAATTGGTTGGAGGTGTGAATTGCTGTTTTAAAAAAAAAAAAAAAAAAAGACATACATCACAGTGTGGTTTCACGGGCAGCTAGCGATGTCATTCAAGCTTCTCCAAACTGCTGCTGGGTCATTAGCTGAGAAGCTGTTTTTTTAATCATGATCAGAAAATTACCCTGTTGATTTGTTCATTTCTACTTTTGAGTGAATATTACAACAGTGAATAGAAGAATCACCAATTAAGACAGATTTTATTTTATTTTTTTCCAAATACTGCAGACATATAAGCTCATCAAAAAGTAAATTTCTTCACAGGGCCATGAATGCAGCATGAAGCACGCTTGCTTCTTAAAAAAGTTATTAACATATAAAAATAAGTTCTTAGAAAGAAATAGATGCACAAAATCTGACTCCCTTCAAAGAGACATAAATCCCATCTCAAACTTGTGCAGAGTATGTATTTCTAGCATAACACCATATGTGTTTATTGATGCATGTCTGGACATGTCAGCTCTTTTTCTCACCTTTTGTGAGGAGTAAAGGCTTAACTCATATGCTGCCTCATGCTTCTTAACTTTATATCCTGAATTTGCTGTTGTGAAACTACATTGAAAGTGTTTTAAGTCAAATCAGTTAATTGAACATTAGTGAGAAGGTAAAGGTTGTGGGCATTTTTAAGTTAATTAATCATTTCTTGTGTTCCGAAGCATTTTGAATGAGTTTTTTGGGGGGTCAAAAGTGAAGCAAATAATTCACTCTGGATGCTCCCATGCAGTCTAAATTTTGTGTAGTGCTCTAAAATCCTTTAGTGGAGAACACTTATGGAGCACGAACTGCACATGAGAGCACAGTTTAGCCTCCGTGGCCCTGAAGCACAACACTTCTTGCGGGGGTTGATTATAATTCCATTTTAAAAGCCCTTCTTTATCTGTCCCAGCATGTGGATTGCACACTCTGCAGTGCGAAATTATGACCATGCAAAGCAAAAATGAATGCAATTTAATATTACAAATTTCAGTGTTGTGCAAAACCAAAGAGAGTCGATTTTTATGTTTCTAACATGGCATGGCTTTTAACCTTTGGGCATAATTCTGCTCACGGAGTAGACTGATTAATCAATAGAGGAAAGGCTGAGCTCGGAGAACCTGATTATTGACTTTGATTGGTAAATGAAAAGGGCTCTAACCCAAGTAAGCCAAGTACTAAAACATGCAGGGCACACACACAAAGCTACTTGCCAAAGCTTTGTGTTTCTTAATGGTGTGTGTCTTGCTGCCCACTTATTATTATTTTTTTTTTGTAGTTTGTTGTATCCTTCTGTCCTATTTATGGATCATCAGGCTTTTCCCCCTTAAAATGTACTTTGTGAATAATTAATGGTCACAGCCCATTGCACCCTTTAGACTGAGTGAAGTCTAGGACACCATGTAATTGTTTAGCGAGGGCTAAGTAAAGGTAGTCCTCTTTTCAGACATTTATCAAGAGGTAATAATGTGCTAATGTTCCTTTCATTGTATTTAACCATACAAAATGACAGAAATAAATATGTAAAGATTTAAAATGTAAGAGTTTCACTTTACGAAAACATTTTTTTTTATATTCAGTCCTATAACGCACAGTTGCCCATAGTGTATCTTCCCTTACTGTGAGGTTTACGTTACTGTTGCATCTGTGAGTTCTGCTGGATTCACAGTAGGCCAATAAACAAGCATACACTCGCACATACACGGTGGAAACAGACCAAATATACAAACACACAGAGTTGCGGGGCTATCTCTCCTCTCAGTACCATGGTCCATCGACCCTGTATAGCTGCTCTCAGCTGGATACATGTCATCCACCGCAGCCGTGCCTGTTAGGGGAGACTGAGGGCTGTGGAGGCTGCAAGGGAGGTGGAAATAAATAGAATGAGTTAAAAAAAAAAGAAAGGACAGAAGAAAAAGCAAAAAGGGGATTGAGGAAGGAAACAAATGTGAGAACCCGAAGATGAGTGCCGTACTCTGTATGAAGCTGGCTCACTGTCTTAGGGAGGTCAGAAGGGAAATCGGGTTTTCTGTCAGATGTTACTCTGCATAATAACTCCCTGGCAGAAAGGTCAGTAGTACATCCTCCACTTTCCTTGTTTTTTATTTTATTTTCAGTCATCCTTGCAGATCTGCTGCTAATCCACCGTGTGTCCTACGCATCTCTTTAAGGGGTCTGAGGTGATGCCATGTGCCAGCTGCAGTCTTCTTCTAATCTTCTCAAATCTGGTAAGGCAACTAATCACTTACTAGAAGCAGAAGTCTATGCACATTGTTCCAAAACATAGCCCTCCTGTAAAATACAAAAAAGCTCGATTAAAAAACTAGCTGAGGCATTTACCAATCGATATCAATTTCCAGCTTACGTTGACATCTGATCTTGCTTTTTTTCCTCAAGACTGTAACTCATAAAAAAGAAACAAGCTTGCTTCAGACTACCTGACAAAGGAAGTAGGTTTGAATCAATTGAGAAACTTTCCCAATTTATGCACTAGAGCATATCCTGAACTTTTAGATTATCTTTAATTAAACTCAAGGAGTGTATCAAAGTACACTTTGTTTATTGACGAGTCTGTTGAACTGGAATGGTGGATGTCCTCAGTTTTAATGCATCTAATGAATAGAAAAAAAGAGATTATTCCGTATTTGACCTGCCACTCAGAGCTGTTTATGGCAAAACTGAAAAAAACTGAAAAACTATTCTAATCTCTGGTGTAGTGATCTTTGCAACCCTAATTAAAACTAGCAGGAAAGGAAAAAAGTTAAGATGTTGAAAATTTACTCAAAATTTCATTTGTAATTTGTATGAACTACAATGGTACCAAGACAACTAGCCATGTGCTGATACCCAATGTAGAAACATTGTGTAAAAATTCATAGCATCACAGTATTTGCACGCTCGCCCTGAGGGATTGCTGAAAAGGCAACAACGAAATGCAAGCGATTGTCCATTATTGCTACTTGCTCGTTCAGGAGGAGAGAAGGCTGCAAGTTAATAACTTGTTGCAATCCACTGGGCAAACTTAGGTAGAAAACTTTTTAAACCAATTTAAATAGTAAACTGAACTTCACTGAACTGCTTGATAAAAATGATTAATTGGAATTTATTTTGTTGAATGTAATTGACTTTTTGTAAAGGGAATGGAATGTCAAAGATACAGTTTCATAATTTTTAATGTACTTATTAATAATATATTTTAGCGATTCGGAAAATCTGTCAAAAAGCAGTAGAGAAGGCTGCAAATCAATATTTAAACCTTACAATAGTTTCAGATAGCCTTTAGTGTGTGAACGTAATTCTACTCTATCCATAAAACAAAATTCCTTATCAAACAAAAAGTGATTTAGAAATGATACTCCATTCAGAGTAGCTTTGGAATGAGAAAGTCTGGAAAATTATCCTGCCATCTGATCAATCAAATTTTAAAGTGACAGATCAGTAGTTTTTCTAGATTTACTGGCTTAATAAAGACAAAAAATATTTGCAGTTGAATAAAAAGGTTCACACACACCAAAGCTGCTGTGATTTATATTCAGCAGTACTGTAGAGAGCAATGAAGTTTTTTGGACTCTGAAATGGATTTCTGTTGATTTGATTTCATACAATGTTGTCTCTCTCAATCCACTCGCTCTTGCACCTTCAATAAGGTAATAATGAAGCAAACATTCAATTTCCTTGAGAACCTTAGGGGCAATGATAAAAATAATGTTACATATTGTTTGGCAGTCTTTTCAGGACATTACTTGTAGAAGATGCGATTTGGTATAATAATCATACTGTCAGTAAGGCATTTGAGGAAACAGTTAGCACAAGCAATCATGGAGAACATAATTTTTTATAAGTAAATATTTTCTCAAACCCTTGACTGCTCGTTTTGACTTGTTCTTCTCTCTCATAAAACATGTTTAATTGTACCTATTGTAAGAAAAAAATTTAAAAAGTCCATTTCAGCCAAAAAAACATGTCTGACTGGTACTCTTGAGTGTGTTAGTAGAGTTTGCTAAAGTTAATTAATTAAGAAAATAATGGTTGCTCGAGTTTTGAAAGTCATCTAATGCAGTGGACCAATTAGTACCGGGCTGTGCAAGAAATAATTATATATTTCCCTGTTATGTATTATTTGAGTCTGGAGAATCGTTAATTTTGAGAATACTTTAGCCGGATTCTTTTGGTTACGTCTTCTGTGCCAACATTGAGCCAACAAGCAGCAAAATGAATCAGAAACAGATCAGATGTCTCTGGAAAGTTTCTTTGCGAAGGGAAAAGGCCCAGAGAAGAGACAGGAGAATGGATTTATCCCGGTAGGTGATTCCCACAGTCCAAGCTGCTCTGCACGATATGGAGACCGGATGTTAATGAGAGAATGAAGCTTCAAACTGCTTCACCATGTACAGACCAAATAGGCTGAGCATTAGCAACACTTTGAGTGTCATTGCCTCTCATCTCTCCCAGATGGGACCGTCTCGTTGCAGAGAAACAAGCTCAGGGCTCCCATTAGTCATTATTGTGACTTAAAATGTTCACAAAAGTTAAATGTTTGTTTTTTGTGGCGCATCTGTATCTTGTTTTGAAGGGATATGTAAACGTTACCACAGCGGCCAGAGCAGGAGAGTGTTAGGGCAGTGAGACGAGATGAGAGGAGTGGAGCTCGTGAGTTTTAGGCCTGGTTCACACGGCACGATTTAAGGCTTGTCAGCCGATTTTCCAAACATCTGTGACCTCACATGACCCAAGCCGATAAACAACAGGTTCGGTCGATTTGTGTGTCCAGCCGATCCAATTCTTCTCACGAACATCCTGATTCCAGAAGAAAATCCAGTAAATAATCAAACACGGATGACGATGTAGAAACAGTGATAGTTTGTGGACTCATTTTAAGCAATAAAAGACAGCTGCTTGGGATTCCCCTCCGTTCTTACATCACCGCTCTTTCTGATTAGCTACGTATCACATTCAACAGGTTGTGTTCCGCTTCCAGTCAGGGAAAAAACCCACAGGCTGAGTTAAAAGGGCCAAGGCAATGTTGAAAATGCTCAATTTTAGATCGGGGATAATCAGCACACCACCACGTAACACACCACACACTGCAAAGACATTGTAAGATTGTTGTAAAGGGAAAATCGGGAAAAAAAAAAAACTAAACAAAAGGCTTTAGCGGGAACACCAACATGCTGAAGCATTATCTGACCACCCCCCCTACCGCTGGGCCGCAGCAAAATTGCCAAGTCTTGACCGCTCTGCGGTAATAAAAAGGTTGGGGACCACTGATCTAATGAATATAATTATTAAAATAATTAACACTTTCAAAATTATCCCAAAATGACCCCAAATTGTATATTAGAAACATTCTTCTTCTCTCGAAATAAGTATAATGTTCTTGTCTAATGGAATTAGATGTATTCATCCTGTAAAACGCTTTCTGTTCTGTATCTTAATGTAGACAAATCATTTATATTTAGATTAAAAACTCTGGAGGTCATGTTAAAACTGTAAAAGCTACCATCTTCAGAAATTGCAATATTTTTATCTTTTTTTTTTTTACTGGTATTTAAGTTAGACCTTTCTTCCTCATAGTGAAATGTAATAGTGAAAGCCACAAGATCTGACTCGTGTCCAAAATTTGGTAATTCCAGCATATTGTTTAAAATATATAATTTCCTGAGGGAGTCTTCCCAAGGGATCAATAAAGTCAAGTCTAAGTCTAAGTCTAAGTCTAAAAGTTTCTTTATCTTTCAGATTAACTTTCTTATGTACAGACAAAATGTCTCTGCATAAATTCATCAGTCTGTTGCAGTGTGTTGTACTGTAAACTTCTTCATAGAAGAACATTTTCAAATATTTTGTCAAAATCTCTTGTGCTGGGTAAATGACCTAAATGCAGGACTGCAGGAAGTCAGGTACATCATCCCTTGAACTGAATTTTACAGGAAAACATCAAAAGTATTCAGGGACTCAGGGGAATAATTACAACTGGCTACAAGGGGGTTGATTGGAAGCAGAAACCCACCCTGTGTTTGAACTGGAGTGATCCTCCGTTCCCATTTGTGGCACCATGTGCAGATTTCTGCTCCTCACTTTGAATCAAGGATTTACATGACTTTAAAAAAAAAATAGTGAACCATTTGCAGGGGAAATATATTCTAGTCAAATAATGGATGAATGTTGCCTTGCAATGACTTTTTAGTGTTGGAAAATTTGTGTTTTATAAATAAATATTTTATATTAACGGATTGAACAAGAGGTGGGAAATGATGGGCAGCAAAGCTGTTGAAACTCAGCCTTAATTGAGTCATAAGCTGTGCTCAGCAGCATCAGATTTTGTTGGCCGTATTGTTGTCAGATAGCATCTTTCATGGTAAAATCTATTCAGTCCTCACACTCTAATTATGCGGGGGAGAGTGGGAGTGATAAATATTACACACACACACACACGCATGCACGCATGAACTGTAAAACATAAAACTTCATGGGCAAGGAGAGAAATTTTCAGAGGGAGATCAGATTAGCGGAGCTTCTCTGATCTGTGGCATGAAAATACCGGGCTCATGTATCAACCAGCCATCTAAGCTGGCGTATCCTGTCACAACCAGAAGCACAAACACAGCTAAAATCTGCAATCACATACACACACATACTCTGAACAAAAAGTTTTTGTGAGTGATGCAATAGGGCAGGGGGTAGGGAGAACCTCTAAGCAATTTGATATTCCACACGGCTGAGTTTTTGCTGTGAGGCACGAATGTCTTTGAGCCGTTGTTAACAACATCCTCAAACCCCACCACATGCTTCATTGTACTAATAGCAATTTATTGTGAAGTCTATATATTAAATGGGATTTTTTTTTAGGACTTTTCCCTGTTCTCCCCTTTACCTTCAAGGAGACTTGATGCCCAGATGGTTTGCCCCTTCATGTTTGGTCCAGTTCAACACTTCCTGACCATTCCATGGGCCACAAGACGACGGCAACATCCACGGCCGCAGCTTGACTCAAACCCTCTGCGTTTTCTGCCCCTCACTCCTAATATCAATCTCTGCCCTCTTGCTCTCCTCCGGTTCAACCTCTGCTTCTGCTCTCACCTCACATTTTGATAATCCAAGTCCTCCCTGAGCCCAACATGGTGACCCACCTTCCCTCTTTAGTTTTTGTCATGATGTGTCAAGGCGCCCTGCTGGCAGACCCACCTCCGTCCCGCCGTGAGATCCGCATTGAGGGCGACCTGGTGCTCGGCGGGCTGTTTCCAGTGCACGAGAAAGGGGCTGGGATGGAAGAGTGTGGGCGTGTGAATGAAGACAGAGGGATCCAGAGGCTGGAGGCCATGCTGTTTGCCATAGACAGAATCAACATGGACAGCACTGTGCTGCCGGGTGTCTCCCTTGGGGTGCACATTCTTGACACCTGCTCAAGAGATACATATGCGCTAGAGCAGGTGGGTGAGCTCAATTGCTTTTCAAAGACATCAGTATATTTGTAATTTTTGGATGTTTCTGGGTATGTTTTGAACACGCGTTCTGCCTCTGTGCAGATAAATAGTCAGCGCACATCCCATGTGTAGAGTTTTCAGTTGCATCAGTTGACATTTACAGCTGAAAATAAGCAAAAAAAGAGATCTGCAAAACAGTGCAACAAATCCAATTTGAACTGAGAAAAACAGGTCGAATTAGATCTACATATTCAAGTGTTCTGTGGCTCGCTTATTTGAAATTTCATCAGAAATGGGCCAAAGTTCTTGTCTCTGAAGATAAATGTTAATGCTTGAAAGAGGCAGACTGAAACTATTTTCTATTAGGAAAATGAACCAAATTACAAGAACGATTACTGCACTTTGCCTCCAGCAATTGTTATCTTTTAATAAAAAGACTATATATTTAGGGCTGTTGTAAACTAATATTTTAGTAATCGAGTAATCTATTGATTACTCTTAGGATTAAGAGTAATCGGATAAAACAAAAAGATAGTCTGTGGTTGTAATATAATGAAATGTGAAAAAGTTCAAGGGGTTCTTCTGTCAGGCACTTGTTCTGTTACTGTTTTCAGAAGGATCTAATTTGAATCACGGACCTCTTTACTGAGGAAGACATTGAAAGCCCTGAACATATATTGATAATCATTTGTTCAAAGAGATGGAAAACCATTTCTGATTGATTTCCAGGCTCTGGAGTTTGTGAGAGCCTCCCTCACCAAGGTGGATGACACAGAGTTCATCTGTCCTGATGGATCTTACGCTCTGCAGGACGACAGCCCTCTTGCCATCGCAGGGGTCATCGGAGGATCCTATAGCAGTGTTTCCATACAGGTAAAACTAACATTTACTAATATTAGCAACATATTCAACACTTCGTGAGCACATTCCTGATATTTTTTTGTATACCACCCTGAGGGTTTGGAAACTGACATATTCCGGCTCCCATGGTCTGATTGTGTGTTAGTTAGCGTGCACATGCATATTTCTTTGAATCAAGTTCAGTCAGCATGTTCGTCTGTGTTTCCCTAACTCCTGTTGCTCTTGTCACAGAGCTGGGTGATTTACATAGTTTAGCATAAAACCTTTTTCTCTCTTACTCCTCTGTGACTGCAGAAAAGCCTCCTCCTATCAGTTCTGAAATCCCTAATCTGAGCAACTGTCTTTCAGTCTCCTCACCCTTTTCTTTTTCTATCCCTCTCTCTCCTGTTTTATGCATTTGTCTTTTCATGTACTTCAAATCTTTGCTTTGTTCTGTTTCATTGTGGGTTGTCTTTATGTGCATCCACAGGCATTCCCCTTGGCTGTTAGGGAAAAGATCAGTTTATGATGACCTCAGCCCCCTTCTCCTCCTCCTCCATCCTGAGGCAGTCATTGTCAACATTTGCGCTCTGCCTCTTGTCCTTCCTTAACCATTATTATACCTTGTTTCCTTTCACCTTCTTCTTGTTGCCCCTATTTTTGCTTTTGCCATTTTTAACGTATGTTTTTAGGTGTGAGAGTGATTCACAGGACCTTAACGCTGCCCTACTTTCTGGTCTCCGTCCTTTAAAGATTAGCTAGCTACGCCTCTGTTCTTGGCCAGTATGTCTCTTGCTTCTTAATGAAGTCATATGGAATTATTTTATGTTGAACCATGCAGTTCAATGCCTGGAAGGTATTTACCTTCATTTATGTGTGTGGATGCATCCTTAGTTTGTGTGTTTATGTTAGTGCGCCTGTGCTGGAGTCTGAGCCACATCCAGGTATTACTCATTTTATATTTCCCTAAATGTATTTATACAGTCACGTCATGCATATTTTTACTCGCAGAAATAATTATGCCTCTGTAGCCTAAAGTTACCCCATTTTTAGCATAAAGACATAATTCTTTTAAGTTCAAGTTTAGAATAAGAGTTGACAGGTATTGCTCAATGCTACATCTTCTGAAATCACGAGTAAGTGTACCTATGTTTTGATGCTTTATCACTCCACTTCTCTGTTTTTCCTCTTTCCATTTTTCTCACATTCGACCTATTTCCACATTATTACTATCTTCCCTCCCTGCTTGCTCACGAGAATAAAGTGAAGTGAACTCGCCATGTCCCCTCAGATAAACCGTGTTGGTAGATGTTGTCACTGTCTGCTGGCACCTGACAGAGCAGAGCAGAATGTGACCTTTAGTGACAATTAAGTCAACACCGTTTGTTGCTGTTAAACTCATGAAACCTTCCTGGATGGCTAAAAGCAGACATCAGTGTGACTGTGGCAGTGTGTCTAAGAGTGTTTGCGTGGATTTCAACCTGCGTGCCATCTACTGAGCTGTGTTATTAGTCTAATAGGATTTTGACATGTTGTCAAAACAGCTCATCAACCGCACCATGAATGAGATACAGAAAAACCTAGAGCGATGCACTCTGGAAGAATTAAACTGAAGAAATCGCAACATTTCTGTGTAGTTTGTTGATTTGTGCGTGCAGGTTTATGTTGTATATTTATGAGTCTGTCAGCATGAGCGTGTGTAGCAGCTGTGTTTGCATTGTTTGCATTTGATCATGTGCTTGGATTTATGGAGAGAGCATGACTAGATTCCAATCATCATGAAAGGCAAATGTTATGGACACTATAAACCATTTAATGATCTCTGTGTCTGTTTTATGGATGCTGTACAGCAGGATGCCAGTATCCTGCAACTTTTAGATGCATCTCCTTTCTAACATACCTTAGTCAAATGAATTAATTCCTTCATCAACATGCCATTCAGCTCTACAGAGGACTGGTAATGAACTATTGATTTGATTCAGGTGTGTTTGAGAAGGGACCCACATAAAAGTTTCGGGGTAGAAGCTCTCAAGGACTAAAGTTGCATCCCTGCTATACAGTTATGTTTAAGTTTCCACATTTGGCGGGTGTTTTGTGAATGGAATAAAATTGTATTGAAGTATGAAATTGCGAACAATATTCAGTGAGTAACCCAAGTAACAACATAAAAAAGAGAAAATAAAAGACAGAATAAAGCAAAATGCACAAAAATATAGTTCCAACTTCAGCTATTTAATTTATAGATTGGGAGAGAATTTCGATTAAATGTACTCTTATTCTGACCCCTTAGCCAAAGGACATCAGTTATACGATTGATTAAAGATTCATTTTAATTAATTCCAAAATGCGAATAACACAAAAGTAACAACTAAGTGACAGAAACATTTACTGAACATCTAACATCATCCTCTTCATAAAGGAAATTCAGACCTACTTGAAGGTCTGGATTTTCACGGTTTTGACTCCACACGTAGAAATCAAAAACATTTTGAGTAATGCACACAAGAAGAGTTTTGAAGCTGCAAACACCGCTTCAATTAGGATTCTGCTCCTCTATCAAAAACATGCTTTGAATATTTCACAGCAATTGATTATTTTTCGCTCTGGGCAAAACTTGTGCTGTTTAGAAGTTCACTAAATCAGCAAATTTCAATATTACAATATTAACCGCAATGCTTGTTTAAGCTTAAAGCTGCTGTCACACTATTACCTATCTTGCCATGTATGCTGGCATATTTAAGAACCATATTACTATGTATAAACTTGAGGAAATGAAGGGGGTTTTATAGAATAGCAAGTCCTGTTACCTCTTTGAAGTGTGTGTTTCTCTTTTGAAATTCTCCCATCACTGGTGTGTTATCATACGGGCGAAAAGGCTCATGACTCAGGGCATCACAATTTGGTGGATGGGGCAAGAAGGGGAAAAAAGACTTATACATCAAGAGGGATATTTTATCAAATAATTATTTTTCATTTTGTATTTTATTTAGTTTACTACAGATCTGGATTTTTTTTAAAAATCACATATTTTTCGTTCTTATTAGATCAATATGTTATATGATATTTTAGGCCATCTAAGAACAAAATTTCAGCACTTTATGCATGACCCCAAAATATTAGATAGATTATTCTGAAAGTAGGTCAAGCCACCACTTTTAGCTGTTTCAAATGTTCTGCATGATGTGGTGAGTAAATCTTCAGGAGCAGAAAGAGAATCTTCATTATGTAGCGTGACATTAATATAAGTAATGTTATTACTCGACCATTGCTGCAGTATTTGAGCAGAAGTTGTCTATACAGAGTGATGGTACATATGCCAAAACTAACTCAAAAGAAACTGGCTCCTTGTTGACACCTCACCAAAACATAATTGATGTAAATTAAGTTTATAAGAAAACTGTTTCCCTCATGGGTTTGCATGACCATTTGTTGAAAAAAAAACAAATCACAGACACAGAGAATGTCAAAATGTGTGTTCATTCAGTAATTTCGTGTAGTACGTTAGAAATGTATGCCTTACTCTACTGTCTATCCTTGCAGGTTGCCAATCTTCTCAGGCTCTTTCAGATCCCTCAGATAAGCTATGCTTCAACGAGTGCCAAGCTCAGCGATAAAACCCGCTATGATTACTTTGCCCGCACTGTACCTCCTGACTTCTACCAGGCCAAAGCCATGGCAGAGATCCTCCGGTTCTTTAACTGGACATACGTGTCCACTGTGGCATCAGAGGGAGATTATGGTGAAACTGGTATAGAGGCCTTCGAACAGGAAGCACGAATGAGGAACATCTGCATTGCCACTTCAGAGAAGGTAATGAAAGAAACAAAAATAGCTTAGAATCCAAATCTTAAATATTCACTGCACCAAAAAGACTCACAAAGGTGCTAGATTTATAAGTTTCTCATATTTTTCCTTTATGGCTTATCTCCTGTTCTTCTGAATTGGGGTTAAAATTACTGTGTTATCAGTGCTGAGGCAGAAAATAAAAGCTTATCTCTAAGAATTCTTTCTGAGTGCTTTAACAGTCCCATTTTTTATGTCATTTACTACAGAGGTGAATAATAGCGTGAGACTTTTAAGCACATTTTCTTGCTTGTTTTCCTCCATTAAATGATGATGATCACCGATTGCAAATAGCATCAGAATGGAAAAAGCATTTTGTTTTTCGGGGGGGTTTTCACTCCATAATCTCTCGTTTTTCTCTAGGTGGGACGTTCAAATGCTAAGAAGTCTTACGAGGCTGTAATCCGTCAACTCCTCCAGAAGCCAAATGCCCACGTGGCCGTCCTTTTCCTGCGCAGTGATGATGCCAGAGAGCTGATTGCAGCTGCAGCCAGGATTAACACCTCTTTCATTTGGGTGGCTAGTGATGGCTGGGGTGCACAGGAGAGCATTGTCAAGGGAAATGAAATAACTGCTGAAGGAGCTATCACACTTGAACTGGCAGCAAACCCTATACCAGATTTTAACCGCTACTTCCTGAGTCTGGACCCTGTGAAAAACCACCGAAATCCCTGGTTCAGGGACTTCTGGGAGCAGCGTTTCCAGTGCTCTTTGGGAG
Organism: Poeciliopsis prolifica; assembly: GCF_027474105.1. Lineage (NCBI taxonomy): Eukaryota > Metazoa > Chordata > Actinopteri > Cyprinodontiformes > Poeciliidae > Poeciliopsis > Poeciliopsis prolifica. Next base: position 10,580,390 of record NW_026562376.1, on the reverse strand, counting down.
CTGGAGGCTTAGGCTTCGGGGGAACACCTCTTCCACCGTGTGACAAAAACTTGTCGATGGACCAGAGGTATTTCGAGCCAGAGTCCAAGATCATGTTTGTGGTGAATGCAGTGTATGCCATGGCCCGTGCCCTCCACAACATGCAGCGGAGCCTGTGCTTGAACACCACCAAGCTGTGTGACAGCATGAAGGCCCTGGATGGGCGCAGACTCTACAGGGATTACATTCTTAATGTCAGCTTCACAGGTAAGTGAGCAAGAGCATGGTGAAGAGAGTGTCGAGTTCCAGATAAGGTGGAGAGAGTGGATGAAGTGAAAAGAGAAGCAAATGTTGGAGAGGAAGGATACAAGATAAGAAGAAATAGACAGGAATGTGAGTGTAGTGTTTGCTTAACGGTCTTCTAATGAACACATGGCTGTTGTCCATCTTCTATGCCACAGAACATGAAAAGTACTGAAACAAATCCTCTTAATTGCTATGTATTGTCAGAGCCAGCTTGCCATTGACACCTTTTACCCATGCGTAATTGATACGACACTACAAAGTTGCTTTGAGGAGTGAGAGCTGCAGTTAATCCGTGAGCCATATTCTTCTCTCTTACACTAATGAGATTGTGTGTGTGTTATAATAGCTCCTATAGCATGCAGCTTGTCTGTCTGTCAGTCTCTGAAGAGTCGAGAGAGAGGAGACAGAGGTTTGGCTTGACTGACAGATCACGCACAAAGGAAGTGTTATAAATAAACTGCTGCATCTCAGGGACTGACACAGGTTTAGAGGTGCTTATTCCCCCACCAACCGTGACCAGAAGCAGACTTCAAAACACCCTGGCAAACAACATTAACAGCGGCTTTGCCACGGGACATTGGGGAGAGTGAGCAGGAGGGATGGAAAGAGGACGAGGGAATGGCATCATCCATGAAGGTTGGGGGAGAGAAAGGGGCTTACAGATAAGACTGACAGGCAGACTAAAATGAGAAGAGAGAGTTTGGGGTAAGGTGAAAAGAAGGGAGAGAAAAAGTAGTAAGGAGAGAAGCAAGGAGTGAACAAACAAGAGCTGCGGCAGATCCTGAGTGGGACATCATGCGTCAGCTGAAGAACACGGTTTTATTTGAAATGTTCTCATCATGAAAATTTGGTTAGATAAAAAAAAAGACTATGACACAAATAAAGTTGACCAAATTTCATAAAAATTAACAGTACTCTCCATTTTAGATAGTTGCTTGCAATATTGATTGAACTACCTCACATCACCTCCAGTAAAGCACAAGTGAAATGCATGCAGTCTCTGTTCAAAGATTAAGGGAATTTTTTAGTAGCTATCATACATTTATGTTATAAAGGGTAAGTAGCATAGTAATTGTAAAAAAAATTACAAAGCACAAATAAATCAATATCCTTCTTGTTTTAAGTTTTTTAAAAAGTGAGAAAGCCATTTTTTGTTGTTTTTTTTTTACATTTTCTCATCTTAATCTGTTGGTCTTCATGCAAATACAAAAAACTATTAAATTCCATCCTTTTTATCTTTACAAATAAAATGAATGCCTCATAAATTTTTCACTGTTTTAAAGTACAGTAGTCTCTTTTCAGTGAAAATTTTTCAGCTCATATTTGACCGGTCCAACTATTTTAAAGTTTTAACTGCAACCCTGTAGTTTGGCACCAATAGGAAGTTACCAATGCAGATCCCTACTCCATTCAGCAGCAGTGCAGGGTACTATTTATTCAAAGTAAATTGCACCGTTTGTTTTTGGTACGCTATCGTCCTTAATGTTTTTTTTTTTTTTTTTGGAAGTTGCCAAATTTATATTATATAATTGGTTTAAGAGTTGTCAAAGATTCAACTATATTTATTTAGTTTGTTTAACTAAACTACTTCCTTTCATATTTAGAAAAAAAGAGCGTCACACATGAAGCCGTCCAGTTTGTGCCTGGTTCTTTTCACACCAGAAAAGAGCCAGCAGCCAATGAAGTCGTCCTAAAAAAATCAATTAAAAGCACATCCAAGAGTAACTATGGGTCTATAAGAAATAGCAAAATAACTTTTAATGTGTAATTTTGTTTTTAAAAAAATCAAATAAAAAATAAAAACAATGTTTCACTTTGTTCCACCATTGAACAGTAAAAGGATATGTCATACTTTACTCATGTGAAGGATGTTTATGGTGTAGATCTGGAAGAAAATCAAGAAGATCAAATGTGATTTTTCTCACTTTTCTATGTTGCTGTCTCTTTCTCCCGTTACCTATCAAACAAGTCTATGAGACGGATGTATTCATTCAGAGAATCTATAGCTATAAGAGCTTGATTGTGATTCGGTTTAAGTGAGTAGAATAGGACAGCACTTATTTTCAATTGTTGGCTGTCCCTGAATGACTCATTCTCACTGCTCTGTATAGCTGATACAGTGAGTGGAAAAGAAGGTGAGGAGTGTTGGAGTTTAGCTGCCGCATCACTATCCGCAGTGCTCTCTGTCAGAACTGGAGAACCAGAACTTCTCAGCGCACCATAGATCTAATGCACACACAGATTTCATATTGCATCAAAGTTTTATCCCACATGTGCTAAAGTCTTTTCTTTTTGTGGATTTTCTTTCACAGCACAGTGGACAATGTCTTTTACTGTAATGAGGTTGTTTTGTTGTGTTTCCCTGACACTTTATGTGACGCACTGATGCAGCATGTTGTTTGGTTAGGAGAGTGTTTTCAGTCGCAGCTCTCTTCATCTAGTCTCATCGAGCTAGTTGCTATGGTAATAAAGCCGACTCTACTGCCAATTGTTGAGGTGATCTGGTAGATCACGGGAACCGCTCCGAAAGAACTAGCAGCAGACAGTGGGGCAGATTTGTGCATTTTGTGCATTTTTTATGAGCCCTTGTTACATGACTCAACCACAAAAACACGGATAAACATGTGCCAAAAAGACATATAGACAGGAATCTGCAAAACAGTCAGCTTTTTTTTTCCTTTTTTTTTTTTTTTTTTTTTTTTTTTTTACAGAGCCAACTTGAAATGCTTGCTTTTTTTCTGCCAGCATGGAATTGCAGACACCCCCAACCCACACACTTCTCAGAGCCATCATTCAACTCCCACCCACCTCCCCGATCTGCAGCAAACAGATCAGTATATACACACATGCATGCAGTCTCTGTTCAAATAGTGGTGATAGATGTTATATTCCCCCTTTTCTGCCCTGTGTGCGTGAGCGTGTGCGCGTGCGTGTGTGCGTGTGCATGTGTGTGTGTGTGATACGTCTGTGTTAGCAGAGGCGGTGTGCCTTCAGGGCCATATTGAGCACAGAGCTTACTGCGACGTTCAGATGCAAGTGAACAACCTTCACTCATTCTCTGCCTTGTTTTCACTTGACTCTGTCTCTTAACCTCCATCTTTTTGTCGCTATTTCTTTGGCTTTTTAATCCTTCTTTTTCCTCTATCGCTCCATCTCCTTTCCTATTTCTCACCTAGAAAACATCCTACTTTTTTTTACATTCAGAAACAGCTCAACCCACACAGACTTCACAAGGTTGCTTTCCTTCTTTCAGCTGTCTCTCCACACCGGTATGTTCCGGCACCCTTTCCTTTTACTTGTCCTTCCATCCTTCCTTCATCCATTCTTTATTGATTCTTACCTCTGAAGAATTTCCTCCTTCCACCTGTATCTCTACTAGCATGACAGTGGTTTTTGGTACTTCCACTGGGGTATTTCCCCTCTTTTACACTTGTATTCACCTGTCTCTCCTTCTTTGTCACTTTACTTCTTTTCTTGCGCTTATCTTGTCTCTCGGCCCATTCTCCATCCCAGAACCTCCTGTTTTTGGCTGAAGGTTTCTTTCTTTTGTCCTGGCTATCTCACCCATCTTTGTTTCACTCAGGCCTTAGGTCTACTCTGCTTTCCTTCGTCCCTTCGTCAATCCAGACTTCCTTTTCTCCTTCCTATCTGTCCTCTCTCATTCCCTTGTGGCCTTCTGCAGTATGACCCAGACAACATTTCCATCCTCTGGGACTGAATCTGCTGGGAGAACAAAAAGCTAATGTGATCTCGCTTTTGTGTTCATTTGTGACATACGAGTGCATCTTCGTGTATTTATGCACGAGTGCTGAGGGATGCGTCTGTGTCAGACACGCACTGTGAAATAAAAGAGAAAATTATTTTTTCAATGAGTTTCTGAAATTCTCACTTCATCCCTTTAAAATGACTTATTCCTACTTATTTCTCCAAAGACCACTTGCCTTCTCTGTCTCCCTGCCTTAAACACCAACATACCCTCTTGGGCCTTGCGTTAGCCCTTCATGGCTGAGGACATAATTAATTTCTCACCTTCTGAATGAAAAGCCTGTCTTCACCATGCTTCTAATTAAGCCAGAATAATAAGGTGTTTCTCAAGTTAGTAGAATTGCTAAAGTGTCTCACTTCAGAGATGTTTTTATGCAGAGGGTTTCCAAACTAATGGCATTTGCTACTTTTTGGAATTGTCCCATTTTGTTTTGTTAAATTTTTGGTCTTCATAGATTTTTTAAATGTCTTTCTATTATCTGAGCCCAGGTATCCTTGCAGGGGTGCCTATCTCCGGCAGTGAGCGGGTAATGCACCTTGTGACTGTGGTAGGAAGCCGAAATTTTCTCTGGAAAGCTCCACGCTTAAAGATCCGAGAATGGGATTTGAACCCAGAACCTGCAAGGCAATGGTACAACCAACTGCTCCGGTGTGCAGTCCAGGTTTTCAGATAGTTTTGCAAAATCATCATGTTTTTCTTGTCAAAGCAGTGACTTTAATGTTTTGTTTATTATTTTTTGTCATGTGGAATTGATCTAGATTGTATTTGCTTTTTTATGTGTTAGTCTCACTTTTTAGATTTCATTCTTGTGCTACCCTGCACTACTTGATCATTATAAGTAGTCAACACACCTGATCCTCAGTTTGTGAATTCCTGCCATATATATTTGGGAAGACTATATATGTTTGAGTTAACCTGATGCTCTTCTGAGCTTGTTTTACACTGTGTGTTCAGGGAACTGTGTCGATGAATAGTCTAAGCCAGATGTGTCCAACTCCAGTCCCCAAAGACTGGTGTCCTGCGTGTTTTACATATATCCAGCAAAACTGTTACAAAGAGTTGACTTTACCTTGGCGTTTTAAGCATCTGTAATGTCTCATTTGATTTCTTTCACAGGCCAGTATTGACCTCGTACTGTCAGAACATAGTGTACTTTAACAAATTTGTAAATGTAACACATTTTCAAAATGTCATCTTTATTTAACGTAAAAAACACACACCAGTGTATATTTTTCATAATTGGTACATTTGCTACATTGTCTTCTGATATTTTGAGAGACGTTTGTTGCATTTTCAGTCAGAAAACAGTGTTTTGGGAAAATAACTTTCTAAGTCCTAGTAGGGGTATGAGTCATTTTGGCTTAATTGTATGTGGCAAATGAAAAAACTAAAATCCAAAAATTAAAAAATACAAAAAGCAAACTACTTATCCATTTTCAGACGTGCAATGTGACACAGACCTGTCCCACTTCATTTTGATTGGAAACTTTTCAACATAGTTAACAAGCTTCACATACACACACTCAGAGTCTGAGGCAGGACAACAGTCTGGCATGCTGTCTTCTTTCTCTATTAGGAGAGCCTCAACCTGTAGTGTTACATGCTGGTCAGGGTTACTCTGAGGAGGCAGTAGATGTCTGTCGGGCAGATATGGATGTATTGAGGAGTTTTTGAAGTCAAGACTGAACATCAGTAAAGAAGCAGATAACAAAAAGGCCTTATTGCTGGGTTACGCTGAGAGTGTCCCAGTGGACGATAAGAAGTTTGCAGAGAAAAGCCCTATTTTAGGATTGTTTGCATTCAGGTATCTTGGACTGTGTTTCCAGACATTGTCAGATAATGCTTTCACAAGACTGTAAATCTTCTACACGCAAATCAGTTGGATAGACCAACATGTATCAAGCATTATTTCAGCAACCTTTGTCAGAGTTCACATTAACCTTTACTATATCACTTACTCAATACAATTCAAACTCTCTGATATTCCCCACCCACTTCCTCATCTTCCATATTCTTGGAAAAATCAGTTTTGTAGTCAGATTGCAACGCGAGAGCATCATCAATGCTCTTTCTGACCCTGCCTTCAACACGTCATCACAACAACGTTTCTCATTATGCCATTTACAATCATTCTTAGCAGTGTTAGACTGACAAATAGTTCATATGACAAACTCAGCACCAGGTATTTCATAATTGCTGTTTTTATGAGAGAATAACATAATGCGTAGCTTAAAAAAGTTGATTTTACATAACCCCTTTAAAATTTATATCATAGACAATGTGGAATATGTTATAAAAGTTAATTTAATGTGTGTATGCAAACCTCTGACATGCAATGTAGGTTTCTCTTCACTCAGATTCAAAGATCCTCTTTGAATCCTCTTTGAATCTGAGTTGAGATTCAAAGAGAAAACATCTACCATCAGCCTCCAGTACGTCTCTCCACTCTGAGGAGTCATAGAGAATTTCACTGGCTCAAACTTGCACTCGCAGACACTTTCTTGATAACACATTCTGTGAACTCAGCATATCCACCTCCATGCAGTCAATAAGAAGTCGGGAGTCCTAACAATCTATTTACTCGCCGATTTTTAGGTAATTCAAGGACAACGCTGAAAGGGACCATCAGAGGCATCTGTAATCTTTCAGGCTGCTTTACATGTAATTACTGACATACAGCTCATTTGGCTTCAGTACATATCCAAGGTCCTGGCAACACATATTTTTGATAATTGGCTGGCAGGAAAGTCTTGCTAAAAGTGTGTTTGTGTTTTTCACTGGAAAATAGCCTGGTTTACCTATTACTCTGTGTTATTTTGAAGACTTTATTATATGGCAGCAGCTGGGATAATGATTGATATCTCTTCTTCATCTTAAGATATTATCTCCACATTCTTATTGAAATAATTTAACTGTCAACTAACCATTTAGCCCCAAAATTCAAATAAGACTTGACGCTTTGAATTTCCTGTGACAGAGGGGAGGCAGGAGGAAGATAAAGGGTTTTGCTGTCTCTGTGATTTATGGATTTCATAAACGCTAACCCCCTCTGCTGCCATCTGACATGCCATTCTTCTCTGAACACACTGAGCTTGCACAACAATTGGATGGCTTTTGCTGCTGTCAGTGCCACCCATTTCTACATGCTTGTGTACACGCATGCACGCGCAAGCTAACAGCAGGGTCAAGGCTTTCGTTCTGTCAGCACAGCCTCCCACTGAGCTCAGAGCAATACCTTAGCTATCACACTGGAAGTACAACCTAATAGGGTTCCCACATGCGTTTGTGTGCACATCCTCACAGACAATCTGAAGGCTTATTTCCAATCTGTTCTGATTTATCCTACTGATCTCGTTCTGTATGTATAAAAATTGAATTTGACCTGCAAATTCTTCTGTCAACCCAAGCACAGAATGATACTAGGAAGGCGTTGCCATATTATCAGAGCATCTATCTACTGAGGGGCTGAGAGTCTTGTTGTACATTGAGGAATCAAAAACCTGGCATATCTTGCACTATCCCCAGTCGCATCATCATTTGACAGGCTGCACTGTATAACACATATCTCTATGTGTCAGCAACATAGATTTGATTGCTCCGCAATAGGGACAGATGTGGCATTGTGGGAGAGACACACTTTGTCTGAGTCAAAAGGACGAAGTGTCAGCACTATCAGGTCGGATACTGCCAACAATGCGTCAGGTTACTGTTTTCCCAGTCCAAAGTCATTTTCTCCTTTTTATGGCTTCAGCATCATGCCAATTTTACAATCTCCTTTCTTCCCACATCCTGGGGGTAGATGGTAATCCTTTCATAACAACATGTATACAAACCAATTTGGCAGTTTCAGCAGTGTGCCTCCCTCGCAGAGGAGACACAGGCTAATTCCATCAATGAGTGGGTACTTATTACATTGCCCAGGGTCTTTATTTCTGTGCCTTTATGACTATATGTTTTTATAGACAGAGGCTTAACGATGCCTTTGGTGATACACATGATCAGATAAGATATTAGGCCAGCGAATGTATCCCTATGGTACCTTGGAGAGGAATATGACATGCTTATCATCAAGCGTCACTGGCACTTGCAGCCTCTTTGCTAATATCTGAAACTGTCTGGTTCTCAACAATAAAAACAGAATTTGAATGGCCTTCAATTATTTCCAAACTCAAAGGCCAAGGCAGCCACTGTTTAATATCTGGTGTCCACAGCTGCTTTTAAAAAGATTAGGTACAGCAAGCATTAATGCATTGTTTGTTTGTGATTCCTTATCTTTCATCTCCTCTTCCCCACCACAGCCCCTTTATCCCCTCCAGGCAGTGAGACGGTAGTGAAGTTTGATTCCCAGGGGGACGGCATGGGCAGATACAACATCTTTAGCTACCAGCGTTCTGGCGAACGTTATGGTTACGTGCCAGTAGGTGAGTGGGCAGAAAGTCTGAGTCTGAACAGCGATCTGATTCGTTGGCCCAAAGAGGTGCTCCCAACCTCACAGTGCAGCGACCCCTGTGAGCGAAACGAAATGAAGAAAATGCAGGCAGGTAGGAGAGGGAATTCAAACTTTGTTTTGCCAAAGTGAAGCTGCATTGACTTTATAGGCATTTTCCCACACATTTCTCATATTATTGTTCCCCAGGTGAGTACTGCTGCTGGATCTGTACGGCGTGTGAGCCTCATGAATACCTGGCTGACGAGTTCACCTGCTCGCCTTGCGCTCCCGGCCAGTGGCCAACTGATGACCTCACATCCTGTTACGATCTTCCTGAGGACTACATTATGTGGGAAGATGCTTGGGCCATTGGTCCTATTACCATTGCATGTGTTGGGTAAGTGAAAAAGATTAAAACATTTTTTAGAAATATATGCAAATTTGCCAACAGATAGATATACATTTTAGAAATGCAAATTTAAACAGAAGTTAAATAAAATAATTGAAAATCGCTTTCCGAAATATTTCTCAAACAAATCTGAATGGTGTTTCTTTTTATAAACCCAGTTTAAAGTATGATCATATCTTTTTGAAACTTAAACATAGTAATACTAACTGGATTTTGATTAACATAAAGATGAGTTGTTTCCCTTTTTTATAACTTTATCTTAATATTTCGTTTGAGATATAGTTCTATGTAAAGACATAAAGTATGGAAAATATTATGACACATGTTCACTACTTCACAGTGGCAGAAGAAAGCAATTAATTACATAAGAAGTTCTGCCACAAATTATATATCACAAGTTGATAGGAAGATGGATAGAAAAGAAAAACATATTTTTGCAACAACGTATCACTTTTATAATTATAATTTATAATTATGCACAACTTTGTTTTGGTCCATAACATTAAATTTAAATAAAAGATGTCAAAGTTTTAACATAACACAGTGAGACAAGTAATACTTTTTAAGGCAATGTACATACTTTTTGCTTTCATTAAGCAAATAGACAATGACCATTCCTCCTCTAAATGCCAACTACAGAATATTTTTGTCCTTATTATTTCTAACATTTCCAGTCAAGCAACACATACGCAACATAAGCTCTACTGTATGTTCACACCATTGATTGTCTGATTCATGCTTCCCCTCTGCAGCTTTGTGTGCACTGGCTTGGTGGTTTGGGTGTTCGTCAGACATAACAGCACACCATTGGTGAAAGCATCAGGCAGAGAGCTCTGCTACATTCTCCTCTCTGGAGTCTTTATGTCCTATGCCATGACTTTCCTCTTCTTGGCCAAACCCTCTCCGGCTATATGTGCCCTGCGGCGCCTCGGCCTGGGCACGTCGTTTGCTGTGTGCTATTCTGCACTGCTGACCAAAACCAACAGAATCGCCAGAATTTTCAATGGCGTGAAAGATGGAGCGGGCGCAGTGAGGCCGCGCTTCATTAGCCCATTCTCTCAAGTGAGTGAATTCTGCATTCTGTCCATCAATCTGCATCAGCCAGAAGGATGGAGAGAGGAACTGAGACACAGAGAAACTCAGTGACCTTAATTCTTCTTTCTTTCTTCTCTTTGTCAGGTATTTATCTGCCTGAGTCTGATCTCTGTCCAGCTGGTCATGGTCTCCGTGTGGCTGCTGCTGGAGGTTCCTGGGACTAGGCGCTTTACGTTACCAGAACGAAGACAGACTGTCATCCTCAAGTGTAATGTGCGAGACTCCAGCATGCTGCTGTCACTGGGATACGATGTGCTCCTGGTCATCTTGTGTACTGTGTAGGTTGTGTTGGAGTCTAAGAAAGTGACCAACAGCTAAATTGATTGCCAATCCTTTCATTCAGTGTTTCAGACGTTAGATATTGTTTTTGTTTTTTTCTAGGTATGCCTTCAAGACCAGGAAGTGCCCTGAGAACTTCAATGAGGCCAAGTTTATTGGATTCACCATGTATACGACTTGTATAATTTGGCTGGCCTTTCTCCCCATCTTCTATGTCACATCCAGTGACTACAGGGTATTTTCTGACACACGGAGAGGCATGCTAAAGTGCTGAAAATTATGATTCGAAACAAAACAGCTAATGTCTGAATCCAGAGTTAGTCACCTGCAGTTTTTGAAGCAAAAGGTTTTCAATCCAAAACAAATAATTTATCGCACTTTTGGCAACCTCATTTTCAATTATTCATATTTTTCATTTAACAAAATAAAGCCTTCCTAGACCAATATTTGGTATTGAACTCTTTAAAATTTATTCAAAAAGTAAAAGATTCTACTGCCCCCAAGGGCGTATTCATACAGGTTATTCTTACTGTTAAATGTAAGAACCTTCACCAAGCAGTGCTTCTCTGCACCAGTGCAGTTTTTTCACTTTTAAGTGAGGTATTATGAATGTATCTAGAGGAAAGCCTATTCATTTCTATTCATTTATGTCTATGCACACAATAGTTAGAGCAAATTACCTGATATTTTCCAAGACCAAAACTGTTTGCGTTATGGACATCAGCTGACAGCTTGAGGTAATTTTGGTACAGAAGGAGAAAAAGGGAAGAAAGGAAAAAACTGACCTGCTGTGCTGCTGGATTTTCAAAAAGCATTATTAGGAATGTCACAAAAGTTAAAATTTACTATCCATCCTTGCAAAGTATACCAATATTTTTGCCCATTTTTTGTACTCAAATAAGTAGTTTAAATTCTTTTCAGAAAATCGCAGATGTTTCCTTTTGTTCCCACTTAACTACAAGTTAGTGCAGTATACTTCATGCAGTAATTTCACAATCATACATTTTTGAGAACCAAATAGATTAAAGTGATCTATTTGACTGACAGATTTAAAAGGTAACTTCTTTTTAATCTGTCTGCAAAATCACTTTTGATGTAGAAACTATTCTGACATAATTTCTTTAGTCACATGTTATTGTTTAGGGTTTTGAGAAGCACCTCACAAACAGGAGTTCTCTGTATGATTTTTAATAAAAACAAAAGTAAATTTCATCTAAGATCACTTCTGCACCTTCTGTCTTTATGCATAGAAAGAGGGTAACTGTAAAGTGTTTCAAAATAGGAGCAATTGGTTGAGCCTCTCTGTCTTTATTAGTGCCAGTTTTCTCAATCCATAGAGAACAAGCTAACAGTGACAGCAAAACAGCTGAAAAAAATGTAAGAAATTAGATTGCACATAAGTTTCCCCCACACATACAAGAAGGATTAATTATCAAAGTTGATTTACAACAAAAAAAAAGGGAAAAATTCTTAATGTCGAAGTCTTTTGTAGTACAACCTCAAAATAATACTGAGGAGATCTAGCTTTAAAATCTGTAAATACTGCAATGGACTGACAACCTGTCCAGAATTTACCCCGCCTCTCGGCTGTTGACTGCAGGAGATACACACCACCCCCCTCATGACCCTGCAAGGACAGGCGTGTCAGATAACGGAAGGATGAATCTGTAAATAAAGATAGTTTTAAAGCTAAAAATAAATATTTTAAAAAATCACTACTTTCTAGCTATGCCTTATTGCAGCTCCTTTTCACTCAGTATGATTGACAGAAACAGTCAGGTAACAGAAAAACATAAACAGGTGCAGTGGCAACTTTAATTTGTAGCTAATCCTATCCGCAGATGTCCCAATTCTGCTGTTCTGAGGTGACTAACAGGCTTTGCTAAACTGCTGACACATGTCCAGACTTACCATCAAAGACGAATGAGTGTTCTTCTGAACAGCAAAAATCCTGAGTGTGCATCTACGCACCTTAAGTAGACGTGTTCACAAACAGAGTGTGTTTCAAGGGGCATGGCAGAAGTGGTGCTGTCTGAGCTGCCCATTTGACCCCTCAATAAAAGTACCATTTTTGGGGGGTTGCTGTGTCTGCCTCTTTAACTTTGTCTTTTTCAAAAACAGGAATATTTCTAAGAAATCTTTCTTAAAGATTAGTCTAGCGCAGACATAATGTCCTCCCACACTCATAAATATTTACATAAACAGAGGAGATGTTGAATTGTTGATTACTGACGAATGTACTCAGCTGTGCTGTGATTTTACTTGCTGTAATACTTAGAGCAGTGATTAGGGGAGCCTGAACAGAGCATGCAGCAGACACCTCTGCAGACATGTGATCAAGAGACTGGGACAGTACTTAGCATCGATTTACACAATGAACCACGTAGGACAAACTTAAAGTGAGCACCGAGAGACAATTAAGTTTGGCTTTTGTGTTCTGTGTTGATTAAGTCTTTATTGATCTATTCAGTAATTGTTATTTGCAGAACTGGTGCAAGGTAAAGAGATCTGAAGAGTTGTACTCTAGTGTTGTACTGGCTGTATTCATGACTAGAAGTCAGATACACTTGTATCTGTTTAGCAGCATTTTAATGTTTTATTTTAGAGATCAGTAAACTATACTGAAGAAATAGGATTATCTAAAATAGTTCGAAGTGCCTTGCAAATGTATTTGTACCTTTGAAAGGCAAACTTACAACCAGAATCTTCATTGTATTTACTGCAACAGACCAGCATTATTGTGAAATGGAAAATACATGGTAGATTGTTTTTCCCATATTCCTGCCACCATTGTTAACCCTGAATATGGTATTAGAGTAATTTAGACCAGGAGTTTTCAGAAGTACATTTTGTTTTGCATGCAAGCCAAAGACTTAATTTTTGTTCTCCTCAGGAGATTTACGAGGGTCCTTTTGAGGGAAACTGTTGATACAAAGGCTGAATACAAATGCATGGCTCATTTTTCAGATTTTCATTTGCTTCACAATTATGCACTATTTTGTGTTGATGAAATCTCAAATTTCAAAGTTATAACATGGCAAATTATTAAATAATTTCAGTGGTGTTAATAGTTTTTACACTGTGCAGTCAACAGCTACTTAAACAAGCATAAATTTTATTTACAACATTTCAAATGATACTTTTATCATTTTTTCCAGGTTCAAACCACGACCATGTGTATCTCTGTCAGTCTAAGTGGCTTTGTAGTCCTGGGTTGTATGTTTGCGCCCAAGGTCCACATCATCATGTTTCAGCCCCAGAAGAATGTGACCAACCACCGTCTTAACCTCAACCGCTTCAGTGTCAGCGGGGCTGCCACGACATACGCATCTCATGGTAGGTTGTTTTTATTTTTTGTGACAGATGGGCTTGTTTGGCATTCACTGTTCAAAAGGATTCCATGTACTGAATCCCGAATTACTAGCATTTTATGTTTACTTAAAGTTATTGGTTTTCTAACCAATGTTCTTTTTCAAAAAAGTAAAATCCAAAGTTAAATGTAAATACATGTTTTTCATTATGCCATTTCTCTATTTCACTGAAAATTGTACAACAATGAAATATTACAATAACAAAATTTTACATTTTATTAACAAATATGTTCTAAGGGAACATCTTATGGTCAGGGGAGACAATTGTCATTGTTTGGCCACAATGACAAGAGAGTTTGGAGGAGTCGCAGGAAGGCTATTAAATCTAAGAGCAACTGTCAGTCAATGTGAAGGTGGTATTATACTGAGTGTCTCCTTCACCAACAATGACCCCTAAAATAGTTCTGGAAAACATAAAGCAGGTTAAAACTGAGTTCCTGGAGTAGCTCTCATCAACTTTTTGAACATCTCTCAATTGAAAGGGAAAGGAAGGGTAAAAAAGAGACATTCATTAAATTTAGTGATATATTTTTGTTTGAGAATATATCATTTTGCATCTTGATAGATGTTTGTTGTATTCTGGATCTTTGTAAAATCCTTCTGTGGATGTTTTGGCAGAAAAACATGTTTTGCTTTTGATACAAATGTTTCTATTTTCTGAAGAGGAAAAGAATGTAAAGAAACCACCTCTATGATTTGCCAGTAAATTTATCAAGACTAAAATAAATTTCACATTCACACCAATGACAAATGCATTTACATTTTTGACTGTTCCTTTGAGTACAAAAATACATCACATCACGTGGATTTGGGTTTACAATTGTCTTAATTTGAACAAAGCGTTCTGTTAAAACAGAAATATTGATCATCAATTTCTATAAAATTGGCAAATATCAAGTTTTGCACACAAGATTTATTAAAGCATAGAAGGGAATAAATGGTTTTCACAAACATTTTTACTATTATTTTTGTTCACACAAAAAGTAAAAAGATTAAAGTGGAAGGTTTTTCTCATGTGGCCACAGGGAATAAACAGTGCTGATGTGTAGGACATCAGAGAAGAGAGGAGAGTTTGCGCCATTTGCGCACTTGCTGTACCTCAGGAAGGAAGTGGCGCTGAAATTGATTGGTTCTGGTCTCAGAAGCAGTTCACTTTTTTCTGATGGGTGTATGTCCTAGTTTCTTTGTCAATCAGTTTGACACACACTGCAGACAGAACTCACAGAATGAAGTACAGCTGATCAAACAGGCAGGAATAAAACAACAAGGCCTATAGAGAGGATGGTGCCATAAACCAGAGTAGTTTACTAAAAGGGCACTTGAAGTAGATGCATTTTCTTTCTCAAAACTGCAGAGTGATTATGAGACATGAGTAAGACCAGCAGCTTTCATGAGAAATTCAATGTGTTTTTAGAAATTTTACATTTCAAATGTTCAAGTTTGAAGCCCACGAAGCTGTTTTCATTTTCAGGTCAAAAGTTGATTGAAAAAGAAAAGCAAAAATAAGGAACCAAGTAGAAGGCAGCCAAGAGTGGAGCCAAAATCCAAAGAAACCATTGAACTCACCCACTCAATTTTTTAGAGCATTTGTATGTTAATTTATCCAAAATCTATATAGTGATTTGTCCAGGTGGGAGGAAGACGTCTCGTCTAGTACTAGTCCTAGGGCAATGAATGAGAAGTAGTACAAGATAAGATAAATCTTTATTGCTATTTACCCACCTACAGTGTAGTAGTACAATAAAATTGGTCTACTGATCCCTGTAAGGTGCATAGAGGATTATGTAAGTATGCTGGAAGCAAGCACTAAACTTTGTAGTAGTGGTTCTTTTTTTTAATCACTCAAATTTAAAATAATAATACAGATCAAAATAGGAGTGTGGAGAGTGTGGGAAACAAGGTTCCCATCCAGTAAATGTTTTCTTTGCTGATTAATTATCAATCTTTGTGTTTTAATCAACTTGTTCCTTCTTGTTCATAGCTTCTGTCAGCGCCCACTTCGTCCCAACAGTGTGCAATGGGAGAGAAATAGTTGACTCGACCACTTCCTCTCTGTGACAGCATCCAGTCCGCTCTCTAAACCCGCCCCTGCGACTGTTAGCCAAATAACGAACATTTTTCACCCCGGCTCTGTTTTACCCCCCTTTTACACACAAACACTCTTTTACACACACGCACACACGCCCGCAGACAAATACACATACTGAATACAAGCAAACGCCTTCCCTGTGGACTAGAACTGTATTGTTTCACAAATGTAGAAAGTGTGTAACTATAATTAAATTATTTTCTAGGGATGTATATACATGGAATCAACATTGTTGTACGTAGAGAAACAAAAGAACAAAAAAAAATGTTTTTAGGAGGAATTTTTTGGAACCTTTGTTTTTGATAGCTTTGTTTCAATGTAAATAGACATGAGCTTAAACATGGTAGGGGGACTGAGTCCTTCCATCTGGATGCACATTTGTGGCTCTGCTTGCCTCACTGCAATACACACAGACTTTTGATTCTCATGCTTTTTTTGTAGTACATCATTGTAATAACTAACTGTGTATGCATTTCTAATGTGGATCTGTACATTTGTATATTATACTACTGACGGTTCAAACAGCACAATGTTAAACGTCATGTGACACTGGAATGAATGTGGAAGAAAAGCTAAAACTGGACAAACTAGAACAGCCAGAAAAGAAATTGAAAGGGAAAGGAAGGGTAAAAAAGAGACATTCATTAAATTTAGTGATATATTTCTGTTTGAGAATATATCATTTTGCATCTTGATAGATGTTTGTTGTATTCTGGATCTTTGTAAAATCCTTCTGTGGATGTTTTGGCAGAAAAACATGTTTTGCTTTTGATACAAATGTTCCTATTTTCTAATTATGGGATCCCTTTATCTAAATGGCCATAATTCCAGACGTGTGTTCAGCAAAGCATCGCTTTTTCACGCCCACTCCTAAAATGCTGTGTCTTTTAAAGATTGCTGTGATGTATTAATAATAACAATGAATAGCTTCACTGAAAAGACAGTACTGCTAATGCTTTATGTAAGCCCCAAAGAACAAAAATAAATCAGTTTTTCACCCAGTAATTGAAGTGCCTTGCAAAAGAATTCAGATCCCATGAACCTTTTCACATTTTGTCCTGTTACAACCACAGACTTCAGTGTATTTTATTGGGACTTTATGGGATAGAGCAACAGAAAGTTGTGAAATGAAAGGAAATTATGCTAGGTTTTAGGATTTTACAAGTAAAAATCCTTTGAGAAGTGTTTCATGCATTTTCTGCTGACTTGTACTTGTAGATCTACGTTTCGTTGTAGTTACGGCTGCATCAATCAAATTCTTTGGTGTATATCTTCACCAGCTTTGCTCATTTGAAAACTAAAAGTGTTGCTCTTTGCTTTTTGCAATGCAGCTCAAATTGAGTCAGACCGAATGGGTATCATCAGTAAGCTGCAATTGTCAAGTCTTCTGACTGTCATTGAAGCTCTAGCTATATGTTTAGTGTTGCTGTCTGCTTGAGGATGAAGCTCAAACTAAGTCTGAAGTGTTTTGAAGCCTCAAACAAGTTTTCATTCAAGATCCCCCTGAAATCACCTGTATTCATCTTCCCATTAAATTGACTAGCTTTCCCCAACAGTGCTTACTTCTTGTCTATATTCCATAAGAGCTGGATCTGAGCTGGATAAGTAACAGTTACCTCCTCAAAAGATTCTCAGACCCGAGCAACAGATATGTGGAGCTTGTCCACTGTTACTAATAGCTTCTTCAGAAAGGGCTAAAGTTACTAATTACAGCACTGAATTTTCACTGGGAGCATTTTAAAGTGACTGTGTGTATGTATATGCCACATATTTCAGATTTTTGCTTCCAAAGTGGACCTATTAAGCAAAATTTACATGTTTTGGTGCTCATAACCGAGTCCAAAATGCTAAAAAAAAAAACCACCCACCTGTTTTCTGGGACAAGAAGTTAATGTTTCTTGGTGTCTGGAAAATTAGTTGTTTCAAAAACCTCCTGATTATTAAGTAACAATAAGTGATCACTGCTCACTTATTGTTACAAAGCAAACCAAATGGATCTCTAGCATGTTTGGTCAGCTGGTTTTATTGCTGTGTGTGTTGGACAATGGCTGCTGGACAAGACAGGTGTTTTGTTGTTGACATACCCCCAGAAATTATGCATCCTTGATGGTTGCGCTAGAGGCTCCGCTTCTTCTGCTTTGAAGTCTGATTGGGTGTCAAAGATGTATGATTGCACACCTGCTTTCAGCCATTTTAATGTGTATAAAGTGTGAGTGTAAACACCGTATTGAGGAGTGCCGCCAGCAGCACCTTATTTGTATTTAAAGTGAGAGGAGACCCTAAAACAGCTGTGAAAGGAGTTCAAAATAGGCAGAGAAACTCTCATCATCTGAGAATGATTTTGTGTAATGAACATGTTTTTAAAGCCCATTGGTCTACCCTAACTTGTTCAGTAAAGCAAAGTGTGTTCACTTTAAAACCTTTTGAAAACCTCATATATTTATTCTTTCATTTCATAATAACATATATTTTTATGTTGCTCTATTACATTAAATCCTAATAAGATATATTATGTTTGTAAAGTCACAAGAATACTTTTGCAAACCACTGTATGAACATCGAGTTCTTAATTTGCAAAAAATATTGATGAAGGAAAAGGGTGCATTTTGCTGAACACACATTGAATTTTTCCACCTCTAGGGGAATAGTAGCTTGAGATTCATACCCCATAGATACCGTCTGTGGTGATATTTTTAATATGGCTATGTGCCTTAATGTGTGTTTGATAGATTGATGTTGCTAGAGATCAGTTTTACACTACCAGCTCCAAGTCTTTGTTTGGTAAATGTAAAAAGAAAAAAAAAAAGAAAACCATGCCACTCAGGCAACAACTTTGTTTTATGTGAAGCCCAGTGCCATTGATTGTTTACCTAGTGTAATGGATCAGTAACTCCGACAAATCACAAACTTAAACTGGCTTTCTCCAGTCTGACATAAAGAAAAACAGGAATATTCTAAAAATGTAGATTCACTTCCATTTCCCCCTGCTTTTAACACAGTAGCTTCAGGTAAGGAAAGCGAGGTGAGGGGTAGACAGATAGGCGACATCATTAGGAGGAATTCAGTGAGTATTTGACTTGTTGAAGTGTGCAGTTTACAAGCTAGTGTTAAAATGTGTTTACGTTGGGAAGCACAGTGGAGCAGCTGGCTTTGGCAGTCCCACAGAGGCTCAGGAGAGGAAACAGAGCACATTCTGTCAGCTGCTGGCTGATTGCTGCTAACAAAAGACGTTAAGAGTAGAACAGATATCCATAACATAACATAAAAAAAGATGAGGTCATTCATGCAGATGCAAATGTGACAAGAAAGACTGCAGCCTCTCTGTTGGGTATTAATAAGATTATTGAATAAATTCAATCAAAAGTATGTATTAGCTTCTTAGGAGGAAACTTAAATAGCTGAAGATAGTGGAGTAATTTATTAAAATTTTATTTCAGTCGTTTGATTTTCCTGAAAATATTTGTTGAATTTAGAGATAGTAGTAATTTATTAACTGATCTTAAATGTTTACATATAATATGCTGTCTAAAATAAAGTGTGACTGTTACATTTGATGTTTTCAACAGAATGATCAGAATCACTTTTTAAAAGCTGTTTTGTCAACAACAACAAAAAAAAACAGATGTTTTGGAGAACTTTTAGAGGTTCCATCTTTTGACTGGTCAGCATGTTTGCACTGCTTCCCGTGACTATTACACTGAATGATAAATGGAAAGAAATTTCAAAGGATGTGTCAGGAGGAGGCGACCTACATTGGGGTGTGTTTGTGAGGTGCAGAGTGCAGCGGGAGAGAGCGATGTGGCAGAGGAGAGGGATGCTTCTGCTGCCACTGCTGGATTATGTAAAGCACTCCCACAGCCCAGAAGTCAGCAGCGCCTCTATGGTAGCTCAAAGCATCTCAGAGATTCACTGTGTTTGTTAGAAGAAGGTTTAGCCATTCACTCTGTGGTCCTGCTCTCACAAGATACACACCACATGACAGGTTGTTATGGACAACCACAACCAACACATTCAATGCTGGAATGTCTTAGTTGTCAGCAGGGCTGGGAGAAAGGGTGATGAGTGGCTGAGTGAAGAGGAACAGAAGGAAGAGAGATATAAAAAAAAAAAAAAAACTGGTCTGTGGTTCTGATCCAAGTTGGCAGAGCCCAATGAGATTGGGCTAAGTGAGGCCCTGTACTCACGGCTTTTTAATGGGCACACAAACAGAGCACTTAACCCTGGTTCTCCAATCATTTAGTCCAGAGACCAGTCCAAGACAACAGTCTCACACTCTTTTCTGACCCTCTCGCTCACAGTCCGCCTCACCCTTCAACCTTTCCCTCACCACCTTTTGTGCAGCCAGGTCGCCGCTCCGTGTGTGAAACTTGTGACTGATTCGGTCTCAGCCAAGACCACCAGAGCCAGAGCGACAGACTGGTGGCTCACACTTGAACTGGAGCGCTCTCCTGAAGCACATGTCATGGAGGCTGATTCGACGAGGTTAGAAAAGCGATAGAGGGATGTCAGACAAAAGGATCTGAGAAATGAATGTTGGGAAGTTAAATTGAAAAGTCAGATGTAAAGAAATAGCATTCCTTCAATACTCATTACCTTGAGGAAATGATCATTTCATCTCCCTAATAAATTAATCTGAAGACTTCTTTAATTGGTTTTCCTCATGAATATTCTTTTCAAGCAGCCATCTATTAAGGACACTGTTCCTCTATTCAGACCTTGCCAACTGTCATGTGCTTTTACAAAGGTCTCCATGCTGTAGCCCCCTTCTATATAACAGAATGTGTCCCTAGCCTCTGGGCTTTGAAACAAGAAGGGATCTCAGGAGACAAAATGAAGCGGATGCCGATCTGAACTCTGAAACTGGCTGGTCACAAAGCAATAGACCCCGCGTTTATGAAATGTGCAATAAAGAGGCTGTGATGACATCATAATAAATACCATGAAGCAAACATCTCCTGTTGTCTCTTCATCCCTCTCTCTGCAGTGTTGTGGTCAGCCAACTTTCTTAATGCTGAGAAATGTGTAGGTAGATTTGTCTCATCAGCAACACCTTCACCTACACACACAAACACACATAGGCTCTATTCACAGAGTTTGCTGGCAAATGTTTAAAGATGTCTCTAACACTCCTCTTCATCTGTTCCCACAAGTAATGGCACTCCAATTAAACCATCTACTGGAGAGATCCCCAGTTTTGGAAAATACATGCCAGTATTGAATACCAGTTTGTTAGAAAGGGTGACAGTAGTTAAAAAAAGAAGAAGAAGTTGAATACAAGATTAAGCTAAAGATTTTTTTGCCCAGTTTTAGCAAAATCTTTGACTTTTTATATTAAAAAAGTAATTTTAGGATTAAAGTACAGAGTGTTGATCTTATTTGTGTATTTTATATTGGTTTAATTATAGTTCTTTCCTCAATAATCCTTTAAGGTTACATCATAATTTTTAAAGTTCACATAAACAGAGGAGTTGCTTTTGAGACTGTCCATTTACTAGTGATCTCCCTCTGGTGGTTGGCTTGGATCACTGCACCATTCTTGCACCTTCACTGGTCCCAGCTGCATAATAAAAAATGGAGAGAGGCAGCGCAAAACAAAGATGTTTCTCAAGCCACTGGAAAACATCTCTGGAACCTTTCTGCATTTTATGTACTTTTACTGGGATCTTATGTGATAGAACAACAAAAGGTGGTGCAAGATTTGAAAAAAAAAAGACTAATCCAGATAAATAGGCTGCCATCCAGAATCTTTACTTTGTAGAACCACTTTTCACCACAATTCCAACTGAAAGTCTCTTTTTATTTGGCATCTCTTGAAACGTTGCACATTTAAAGACATTTGTACTTGTTCCAGAATA
This sequence comes from Poeciliopsis prolifica, assembly GCF_027474105.1. Lineage (NCBI taxonomy): Eukaryota > Metazoa > Chordata > Actinopteri > Cyprinodontiformes > Poeciliidae > Poeciliopsis > Poeciliopsis prolifica. The sequence goes on along the minus strand of NW_026562376.1, from coordinate 10,558,812 downwards.
TTATTACTTGTTTTCTGATGCTCACAATGGGCCACAAGCATCAGCACCTTTAATTGTCCATTAATTCTGAAGTAATTGAACCCCTCCCCCACATCCTAAACCTCTAGCAGGGTTTTTTCAGGATTCCTCATCTGTTCTGACCAGTTCGCCTGTCCCTGCTGAAGAAAGGTGATCAAAACATAGTGCTTCAACTACCATGTTTGGGTTCATGAAGGGAAGGAGGTGCTCAGAATGTCATTTAGTTTTTCTTTTTTTTCATCGCACAGAATTTTGTATAAAGGTGAAACTTTTATTTATCTTTAAAACATTCACCTGACCAGAGCACCCACTTCTACGTGTTTGTGTTCCCACTTGCTTGTGATAAACTGCGAAGGGAATCGCTTCTGACTTTCTTTCAACAGTTTAATGATCTTGTCACTCCTGAAGTAGCAATATGTAACTTTTATTAAAAAAAAAATATGTTTACACACTTGTTACAATTGTCACTATGCCCTGGCAGTATGAGACAGATAATCTGTGATAAAAAAAAAAAAGAAAAAAAGAAAGAAATTGAGCTCCTCTGGCTTTTCCCAGTGCTAAAAACAACCAACCACAACTATGGGGAGTGTCTTAGTGCTACCAATCATGTCCATGTGCATGCCACCCAGTGCTCCATACTTTCCATTTAAACCTCAAAAGAGCTCAGATGACTTTGTAAGCTTATTTTAAAATAATTACGTTTAAATGTATGTTGTCAATCGCATGGGAATATGAACTATGTGGACTTGTTTTAAGCAAAAAGTAAATCTAAAGAAATATGATATGAGGAAGGGAACAGTGGACCTTCACAAGTCATGTTCATCCTTGAGAACAATTTTCAAATGCCCAAAGGTGTTCATCTGCTTGAACAATCACAACCCTGATAAGCACAATGGAAATGTGCAGTCTTAATTCGGGAAGGTGACAGGTTCTGTTTACCAGATGAATGTGTTTTGGTGTGAATTAAATATCGAGAGAGAAAATAAAAACAGGCACTGAAGATACTCAAAAAAAGCATATTACAGTTTACAAATGCAGAAAGACACAAAACATACATTTTTGTCACAGTTCCTTACACTTAAAGGAAAGGCCTACCACATTTAAATCAATGGAATATTGATCACCTCATTTGGAATAAATTGTTTACCAATGTAACTTCACGGCAAATTCGCTATTAAGTTAAAACACACACACCATTGTCTGACAGACTTCTCCGTAGCTGAGGTCATAAGACGACTTTTAAACTTGATAATGAAATAACATGGAGTCAATTTCTACATAAATATGCCTTTTATTTGAAGCACAATCTCAACAGTTTTATATAGCATGTTCATTTTCAATCCTTTATTTTATCTCTCCAGTACAATTTCTTCAACAAAGCAAAACAATCAATAAACCAAACAAACAAAATGAGAAAGTCATTATTGTAGACCAAAGCAAATTGATGAGAGAGTGCACCTATAGTCATTGTGTGTTTGAAATCAAGATCTCTACAATAAAAAGAAAAAAAAATTACAAATAATTAAATAAATATACACAAAACTGAACAAGAACTCACATGGGTCCTCGTATTACCCTGAGCTCTTCAAAACACATTTTCCAACTAAAGTTTGAGCCAGAAAATGCTAGAAGTGTCTTACACATCTGTGTCACAGTACTATGGCTCTGTTGTACCAAGAAATAAGGCCACCATGATGGTGTGACTTTTTTGAACCTGGCTTTACATGAAGAATGTATTTTTTTCATCTGTGCATGTTTACACACACGTTGTATTCCAGGTACCAAAGCTTATGACAGGGGCAGTTTCAAAGTGGACCACCCAGTGAAAGTGTTTTCCCTCATTTTAGCTTTCATTCACACAGCTTTAACTCCAGACCAATGCTTTTGAGTGGGATGAGTTCAGCTGCACATTTTCATAACGCTCTCCATTCCCCTGAAAGCAGAAGCAAAAGTGTTGATTCTGCAGCTGCCTAAAAGCTTTTATCATAGTGAGACAACTCTTTGTGTGACAATGCTGTGACTCTCACCTTGGACGCTATGGCTTTGAGTTTTCCTAGGAGTGAAGGTTTGGTATACACAACTTCATCCTCCATGTCTCCTTCATTCTCTCCCTCCATCACAGCACAGCTGTCAGCAACCGGCATTTCACACTCCTTGTTGGCAGACATAACCAGCCGGGAGTACTTGTACTCCAACCTTCCAGAGACAAGAAAGAGAATAAATATCAGATTAGCATATGTGTAAAAAATGAACAGCTAATGTGACAAGGGGGAAATGAAGAACAAAGGAAAAAAGAAACAAGAAAGAGCAAAAAGGACAAAAATGATTCATGAAAACACAACAAAAAATAAACATAAAAATGAATGAGAAAGAAACAAAGGAAGATGGGTTGAAGGAAGAGAGACAAAAAGAAAATAGGAAACAAGAGTAAGCAGAAATGAGTAGATATTTAAAAGAAAAAGGAAATGGAAAACAAAAAAAATTGTGAAAAGGTCAAAGGACAAATGGATTACGAAGGAATGGTAAGCAAAAAACAAAATGGGAAAATAGCAAGACAAAAGAAAAAAAGAAGAAACATTACAACATAAATTGATTAAAAAAAGCTGAAAAGGGAAAAAGACAATCTAAGGGAAATAAAACAGTTGAGTGAAGTCAAGTTAGAAAAACAGAACATGAGGGAACCACAATGATGATGAATAATGAACAAAAGAGAAGCATGGGTCAAAGTACAGGAAAATAAAAATGAAAGAAATCTCAAGGGAACATTAACAGGTACCGTTTATTCTTTTTCCAAAAGTAGCAAGTGAGGCAGACGAGCAACAGAGCAGTGACGATCCCCGTCCCCGCACCAAGATGAACCCAGAACTCCATACCCTGACATGGCACAGTTTTCTTGTCAGGCAAGGTTACGCCACCTATACACAGCTTTGGCTCAGTCCACACATACAGCATGTCCTGAGGAAGAACAAATATATTTACAGAATTACATAAAGCCATGTCAGGACCCTAAAAGGCACAGACATCGATTAAAGCTGTGTTTCATTGTTCTGATGTAGATTCTTTAATATCTTTTTTTTTTTTTTAGGTTTTGTTGGCTCTAGTGACCTTTATTTGAAAGTAATTCGACAGGAAAGAGGGTAGCAAGAGAGTGGGAAGACATGCGGCAAATGTTGCCAGGACGGGAATTGAACCTACGACCACATCCACAAGGAGTAAGGCCTCAACACATGGGTTGTGCTTTGTTCCTGCACCACCACAGCATCCCGATTCTTTCATATCTTAAGTTGAATATGTCTAACTAAAGAGCCAAAAGAAAAACTCTCCACTGTTTCATGTTATGACAGCAGACACACACACACACCTGTTGTCCTCCTTTGCAGACTCCCTCTATCAGATGATAGTCTCTCACTGTGCATGTAGGACAAGCCCCTGAGCTCTCCCAAAAGAAATGAAAAGTGCAGCCATCACATGTTCCTTCAGGGCACTGACTGAAATGGCCAAAAGAAGACCATGTTACTTCTTCAACAGCATTACTCTTCAGGCTGTAATCTTAACAGCAATGATAAAGGTCAAACGTATTGCTTGAAATAAAATGCAGCCAAAGAGAAAAATAATACCTCGGAACGGACAGCACTCCTTTAGCACTCATATCGGGATTACAGCGAAGAGTCACCACTGTACTCCGACCCGACTCACAAGAGGAAGTTCCCTCAAAAGATCTTAGGAGAAAAAAATAATACAGAAGAAATATACATTATACTATATTTCAGTTTGAGTTTAAAAAAAAAAAAAAAAAAAAAAAAAAACATTTGATATGACAAAAATACCTGAAGAAGAAGTTAATATCAGGCACTTTCTTGGACCTCGGAGGAAACAAGTCTGGTCTTGCTTTTATTCCTTCAAGATTATCATCTACAGTTGCACCTGGGCAAGAAAAAACAAAAACATAATTAGCCCTGAGGTCTTTCTGCATGGAGTTTCTATGTCGTTCCTGTGAATGTGTGGGTTCTCTCCAGGTGCTCCAGGTTAATTAGTTACGCTACATTTGTCTTAGTTATTAGTGGATGTCTGAGAATGGTTGATTGTCCTGCGTTTCTGCGTGACCCTGCGACTGACTGGTGACCTGTCCAGGGTGAACTTCACCTCTCACCAAATGATGGATAATTCAATGCCCGTCATGACATTGAATTATTCATCACATGGATAAACAAGTTTAGACATCAGGTGGATTGATATTATGTGCAGATTGAGTTTTCATTACACTTTCACTTGTATAGGGACCAACATGCAAATGCATTTCTGTTGGCTTTTAAAGGGAACAAAAAGGGCAGAAGAAGAAACAAACAGCAATTCTATTTAATTTGACTGCTGCTGGTTTTCACACTAAGTAATCCAATGTTCACTTACCAAGAAAGGTGTCAGCCAGGTTAATGGACTGCGAAGAGAGCGCAGCATGGAATCCTTGTCTGCTTGCTGGGATTATTGTTGACTGACAGATGAAGGTCTTGACAGTGCTGGATCCCTCGGTTTTCTCGCTCTGGGAGCTGGAACCTGGCAACGTAGTGTTGTCTGTGCACACTGCCATGCGATCCTTAAAAACGAGAGAAAACAGCAAAAGGAATCCATCTGTGAACAAACGCCTTTAACTGACTGCGTTATTGACACTTTGTTTTGGGCTTTTCTGTGCACACCTGTCCTCCACACAGACTAATGTTGAACATGTGGAAATACTTGGTTCCCTTGGAGGTAAACTTTGGGCCATTCATGAGCGATCCTGCTGAGCCAAGGGGACTGAAGTCAAAAGTTAGCGTGACATTGCCCTCTGTGTGGGTAAAGTGGCAGTCACTGTAACACAGTCTGTGGTCCTGGAAAGTACAGACATGGTTTTTATGGTTAGTTTTCTCCTCTAGCGTCCTGAAATAGAAAAACAGCATGATACATAAATCTGCACCGCTTACAAACCTTATCGCTCCGGCTTGCTGGCCCACAGGCTTTACAGGCATCAGAACCCGGCGTTGCGTGCGGCTCGAGGTAACTGTTGCGAGGACACTCTAAGCACTTGCTGGTGAGTGTGTCTATGTAATGTCCAGGTGGGCAGGGCACACATGCTGAGCTGGAGGGCTGGGTGCTGAGGGCACAAGCCCTGCAGCTGGAGGACACACCATCAACCGCATTGGTCACAGTGATGGAGAAGATGCGCGCCACATCATTGACATACCGACGTGCCTGAAGGAGCAAAACAGTGTCAAAGGTCCTCCATTGAACCTTACTTGTGAGACAAACCTGTATTATTATTATTATTATTATTATTGTCATTATTATTGTTGTTGTTGAGACCCATAAATGTAATATCTTTCTTAATAGATTTTTATGAAAACCAAGATATATCTTTAGAAATAAAAGCACGTGAATACAATCTCCCCGTTTAATCTCTCTCCACATGTGGCATCTTGAATATATCATAAAAAAAAGAGGACTTTTATTGAAACCAGTAGTAATTTCCATATTGGTGACTATGTTCTAAAGCCTGAGTAAAACTGTGTATTTGTACTTACATCTGAAGGTTGGTTTGTCCTCTGGAAAGCCCATGTGTAGGAAACCGCTGCATTTTTTGACATGGTCTGTGTGTAGGTTTGTCTTTTTTGGGTTTTCTCCCATGACTGCACAACTGTGGTACTCTTCCTATTGATGTCCTAAAAGTGAACATTAAAAAAAATTACCCTGCAAGCATACATTTATGCATTTACAGAGCAGCGCAGCTGTGTTCGGAGGCGCTCTCACCATCATGAAGTAGAACTCACAGTCAGCCATGCACGAGGTTTCAAATTCAAATGTGATGCGACCAAATTCTGTCACTGACTGACTCGACACTGATGTAGGCAGCCTGATGGTCAATGCAAACACAAATAGGTGGAATCAGTCACAACAGGGGGAAATGGAGAGCTTGGGGACACAATATGACTGCACTCACTTGAAGCCAGGAACATGGATGTTAAGGATGAGATAATCATTATCAGAGCTGCCTGCTCCACTGTGAATATGATCTCTTGCTGCTTCCCAACCTGAAAAAGACATCAACAAGACATTAGTTTATCTTATCTGTTCTTAATAAACAAATTTGACCATAGCTGTAAGATGTAGACATTTTTTGTCATTTTTCAAAAGGGTTTGTCTTAATAGGTCACGTGGCTATCTTGAGATTCTTTTAAAAATTGTGACTTTGTTTCTTTCCTGTCCTTGTACCTGACCATGCAATCATTTCATGAGTGTTTGTGTGACAAAAAGATCAAAAAATAAAAACGTGTGCAAAATAGAAATACATCAGGTTACATTGCTTATTTTTCTTGATTGAGATCAATTATTAAAAGGTCTAATCTCACCTGTAGTTAAATTGTGCATTATTTTCTGAAGATTTTAAAAGTACATTTCCTTTTAGCTGGACTTTCTGAATTTGGATCCAAGATCTATCAAAAGAACTCAACACAATGATCTGTAAAGAATCGTTGTTAGTTGTTATGAAGCATGCATGTGCTAGATGGCTCATTTTCTGTAACTTGAAAAGCACAGCAGGAAATCACCAAAACTGAAAAAGTATGAAATGTCCAGCATCCCAATAAAAAACACAACATGTTAAAATGGTAAATAAAAAAAAAAAAACCAAGTCGACTAAAACGCTAGATTAAAAACAGCATGCAAGACTACCCACCATTCATATGGTCACATTTAGTGTTGCCCACATTGAAACAGGAGGTCTTCATGTTAGACGGAAGAACATTCCACCATTTATACTCATAACCCAGGATGGGCTCAGTACCAGCTGGACACTGATGGCACGCTGGAAAATGAACAATGTTAAAAAGTACAGCTAAGATAACGCAGGATGACAGTGAAAAAAATATGTACAAGTTTTTACGTTTCAGCCCATCAGAGTACGTCCCGGTTGGACAAGGGGAGCAGGTGGCTGTGTCGTTGTTATAGAAACCAGGGTTACAGGGGGGGCATTCCTCCTGTTCGCCACTCTCAGGCAGCGCTTCTGCTCCAGAGATGCCCTCCAGACAGATCTTGGGCTCAATCCACTTATATATGACCTGTGTCTAACATTACATAAAATGACAAAGATCTCAAAGTGAGATAACATAACACGCCCAATCAGCATGTTTGACAGAGGTCAACTTCTCCCTCACCTTGCCTTCGTGGTCACATGGTGTGTGAATCTGGAAATAGTCCTTTTTGGAACATGGAGGTCTGCTCTTGCACTCAGACGAGCCTTCCTCTGTCAGGTCAAATATGATTATCCAAAGCAGAAGCATTAGTATGGGAAAAATTGAGAGAAAAAAACAGAGAAAATTTTCTAACAGGATATTTTATATGTACAGAACAGTTTGCCATAAATTCCTGCTAAATAAAATTAGATTTTTTTCAAATTATATTGATAATGAACTAAATTTATCTCTAACCTTAAAATTCTAACTAGCCCGTCATGACAATGTGGAATAATGTTTCTGTGTTTTATACATTTATTAAGAACAGAAAACTAGGAGGTTAATACTCTGTAAATCCATTTTTGCCATATAATGGCACAAACTTAGCACAACTATATTTAAGAAGTTTCACTCATTTTTCTGTGAAATACTTCTCAAGCTATAAGAGGTTGAATGAGAGACATATGTGCGTCAATTTTCAGTTCTCTCCAGAAATGTTCAATTGGACTCAAGTCAAAACTCTGACTTGGCCAGTCCAGGACCAAGTCACTCCTTTGAGATCTTGGCGACACACTTCGGCTCATTGCCCCGCTGAAAAATGTTGAACTTCCTGGCAAAGACTGTAAATACTTACATTAACATGATTTCTTTAAAAAAAAAAAACTTTGATTTGGATTCGGGCTACATCGTAATATGAAAAAAGTGAAGCACTGTGAATACTTTTCGGATTCACTGAACAATACAAAAACTCAATTATGTGGAGAGGGGTTTTGTGAAAAAGACAGCAAATCTTTCAGTAAAAAAATTATATCTTAGGTTTTTGCATGCCTAACATGCCATACCTGCATACTCAGTGCTAGTGTTGCATGGGGTGCATGAACTGGCTCCGTGGCCAGAGTACGTGTCCCGAGGACAGGATTCACATGTTGACGAGCCCGGAACGCGACTGAAGCTCCCTGGCTTACAAGGAAAACACTCCGATGTGTATGCAACACCTTTTGGATAGAAAAGACAGGTTGGGGAAAAAAAATTAATATTGGATATGTTTCTATAATTTAATTTAATTGACTTTTTCTACACAACAAAAATGCAACCAGCACAGAGAAATTCACTCTTCTCTGACCTTCAATTTGAATGTTTTTCAGCAGGACAGGCTTCACAACACTGGACCTCATAACAACACCTCCTGTCCTCCAGTACAAGACGTTGGTGCCAGATTTCAAGTTCACCTAGAATACATGTTATGCATCATCCATAATGCCATAAACAAGGTCTGTGTTTACAGCAAGCACTTTAGATTTTCTTAACACGGATGGTTAAATTACTGAAATTGACTGACTTTTTCATGCAATCCTTGTGGTATCTATTCAAATGGTTCGAAAGTGTCGACAAATTAGTAGAATTAATGGATAAGAATGTACAATGACATGCAATGCTGCCACACAACCTTCTCTTAATGAATGCCTAACACCATATTTTAAAGAAAAAAAACACTAATTTAACAGATATGTTTGAAACAGGTTTAAAGTGTTTTTGCTCACACTCAACAATTTGAAATAAGGGCTATGATCAACCCAAATGAATTATGTGGTTTTATAATCTGTGTGGAAAAATACTGCAAACAGCCTTTTGTTTGCACTTTAGTGTCCTCCTTGTATCCACCCACAGTTTGCTACTCAAAGCATTTATTTTAGAAGAGCGGGGCAAGCTGCCAAAAACACCTACCGTGTGTGTTCCCCATTCTCCATGATTAGTGAGCTGGAGCCACTTTGTGTCACTTGACTGATCCATCTCCTGACATTGGTCATTCTGAATCTGCACACAAAAAAAATCAGTAGATAATACGTCTTACATAATCAATACTAATAAGATTGAGACACGCTTGTACTAAAAGAAAGAGCTTGTGGGTTACTCACAAAGAATTCAAACAGAAGACTTTTATCAGGATACTGATACTCAAAGCTGACAGAGCCCTGCTTTTTCAAGTGAACAGCATAAATAAGAGACACTGTACACTCGTCCCTGTTGGACTCAAGATAGTTTCCTTGAGGCACCCAGGAAGAACTGTAAGTAAACGAACAATGTGAGTAAAAGTATTGTACAGGTTGCAATGCTTTTTTTTTTTTTTTTTTTTTTTACTTAGTAACCTGTTGCAGGTAGGTTGGGCATCTCTTTTGGGATCGTTCCCCAGAGAAGTTGCCACGCTTCTGAATCCTGCAGGCATGCTATCCCATTGGTCAAAGCGGATACCGCTGCCGAGGGAGTAGCTTCCTGCTGCGCACTGGGTGCACTCCTGAGCAGACATCTCCAGGAACTCCCCAGCTCTGCATGAGAAGGCTAGGGAACACAAAAAAGGACATAAAATGAGATGAAGAAGAAGAAATGTCCAATATATAAATCATTTTTCAGCCTTTTCCCCCTAAACTATGCTACCGTCAGATACCCTGAGACAGACTAAAGCTGACAGACAAACAGCGGTGCAAATCACTACTGCACTGCAGCGATGGAGGAACTTAATCCTTACATCCTGTTACACACTGTGTCTATCTCTGTGCTATTTTCCCCAGAGCCATCAAGTTCTGGTGCTTGGGTTTGTTTGACAGTGTCAGCTTTTCCTCATACCTGATCTGGCTTACTGACAAAACAATTGAAGCCAACAATGTTTTTTTGGGAAGTGTGAGAAACATATGCCTCTGACTAGCAAGAGTGAGTGAAAAGGCTAGATGGCACTTAATAAATCTGATGACATACCGGGTGAGAATTATGCCAGCTAATGTGGATCCTATGAACTACTGTGAACACAGGGGATGTTTTTTCTTTCAGTAAAATTAATAGAAAGCTGGAAAGGAAGAAGGAAACAAAGACAAAACAAAAGTAAGAGTCTTCCTACACTGCAGAAACATCTGACACCATAAGGACACCATAAGGGTATGTCTTAGAACATTTTTGTTACCTTCCATTTTGTGTAGCATGAGAAAGGAAACTAACAAGGTTTTGCTCTTTTTGTATAGCATTTGTCAATGCAACGTTACAAAAGATTATGTTTGAGATAGTTATTCAGACAGTAGTTAAGTTATGTAACAACACAGGATAAACAGGTTCTAGATGAATCTAAAACATTACCATTACTACCTTGCTCAAGATCCGCATTCATTACATAGTTAAATTCAACCTTCCTGGTTCCACTGTAAAAAGCTTTTCATGAGCGCAAGCTCCCACTAAAAAGGATTCCATACTTTTTAAAATGTCAGGGCAGATTGAGAAACATGGAGCTATTTTTACGCATTTTGTTGAAAACATTAAATCTGTAATGAAACAACCCAGTTTTTATCGCTGCTACAGAAATAGAAACATATGCTTCAGCCTCAAACACAGAGTAATACGTAACTCAGTAGCCAGTTGCCTGAGATACCTGTAACATGCCTGAAGTTAAATTGCAACATTATGACATAACCTTGACATGACCTTCACAGTGGTTATGGGCACTTTATGGGCACATGAGTGCCTGGCACTTTTTGAGCCCATAACCACTATCTGGACAAAGGCACCAGCCCCGCATCAACCTACAACAGATGCTGCTAAAACATTAGCACTGACAACTTGCATATATAATAACTCTCACACAAAAGTAACATGATCTTAGTTTTATTAGCTTACCATCAAAGCATGAGATGGCATCATAAATAGATACTAAATAGTAACAAAAAGACTGCCTGTCCTACTAACTTGCTGGAGGCCAGGGGTTCTTCTATAAATACGTGATCTGGCCACAAAGTAATAAACAAAGCACAAATAATATAGTTATTTTTTCTCGAAATGCAACAGAGCTACTGTGTTACTCTTTATACAGTAAAGATGAGGAATGATGGATTGATAAAACTGTGGATTCTCTAAACAACCTCACAAATGTATGCTAAAATATAGTCAAAAACAAGTGTTAGCATACACTCCACATGATCCCAACTTACTGCACTCTGTGCCCCTCACGGGTTGTGGTAGTCCAGTGCAGGACCCGGGATTCTGCGGGATGGACACTCTCCACCGAGATCCTGTGCTGTCACACTCTGTGTACTCATAATAATAGTCAGTCTGTAAAGAAACAAAAACAAAACTAAAAAAAAGAAAGAAAGAAAGCATCTGCATAAGAGCTCACACACCACAACAGGCATAGCACTAAACAAAGAACCAATCGGGGGCCAAGGCAGGTCTTCAGGGAGGGGGGTCTCCACCCAAAGGAGAGTGCTAAGTCACCTCTCTCTGAATATCCGGCAAGAGAGTGCTGCTGCAGTCGCAACAAACACTGATATCACTTTCCATGTCCACTTGGCTTAGAAGACATGAGTGCCTGCTCTGGTTGTTATCTGTGCAACTCTGACCCCTCCTCAATATGGGACACACAACATACTATCTCCATGGAGATGGCAGTGGGGACAACGGCATTTTACCAGGAACTGTTTGTAGAGACATCCAGACATTTCCCCACTGAATCCAACGGTTTTACTATTCAACACGAAATTGAAACCCATTTAATAAATGTTCATGGACATGGGTTTTGTTTCAGTTTTTGCAAGAACAAAGAAGGGAGGCCTACTATTAGAACTTACCACAGCAGATAAAGCCCATCATTTGTGAATAGCACTAACGTGAAAATAAGTCGACAATAAAGAAAATAAAGCAAATCTGAGGCAAGATACCAAAAAAGATTTAAAACAAAATCAAAAAGTAAATCAGGATTATAGTTGCATTCTAGTGACTTGTGCTACTGTGAACCCCAGTCTTCTCTTTTTACACTGAGTAGGTGTGAATGATCCCAGATATAGGAGTTTTTTTTAAAAAAAAAAAAAAAGCAGAAACAACACCAACTAGGGGTGCACCAACTGCAGTTTTCTGCTTGATATCTATTCTTTTTGTCTGAAAAAAAAAAAAAAATTGGTATTTTATTCTATGTTGCATGCCTTTGTGTTTTGTGTTTATGATGTAATTTGAAATGCCTTGTAGCTGAAATGTGCTATAAAAAAAAATAAAAAATAAAATGTTGATTAATATAACCAAGTTGCTGACCTGGCAACAGAAGGGTAAATATTGCTAACTGTAAACGTGCACACATGACCTGGTGGGCCGATCTATGAATCAAACCTTTCCCACAGCAGAGCAGAGGACAGTGGTTTATTTTAGACCTTTGCCAATGTAGATAAGATTGGCTACACATGTAAAAATTGACCAATCGCTGATCTCCCAAAATTAAGGAAATCTGCACAAATGAATCAAATGGCTGGTAAATCAGTGCATCCCTAACAACATAACAACTAGCTAGAATTTTCTATAAATTAATCAAACTCACTTCAGATTCAGTTTGTCCCATATGAAACAATGCATCACAGTCAGTGTTTCTTTTTATTAAATTTTATCATAAATTATGATTTAATTAAGACGGAAACAAGCATCCATGCTGGTTTTTGTTCTTCTTTGCAAAAAAACAAAACAAAAAATGTACAGGAAATTCATGGAAGTTCAGAGTTTTGTTTTCTTTTCAAACAGACATTTGTATAGTGATGTAACAATATAAAAATCAAGGTTACTTTAGAGAATTAAATGCCATGGAGTAAAGGTTCATCTCCTATGTCTAGTATAGGAGCAACATTTGAGCCCAGTAGTTGAGAAGAATGTTGCAGATCTGGTGTTTGTTTGTATGCGTGGCTGTGCTGCCAGCCTCCTCTGAGGAGGTGTTGAGGGAAAACAGAGGCACAGGGAAGGAAAGGCCAGTCCATGCAGGAAACTGATAACAGCCTCAACAGCTCTTAGTGGTGAAGTTCAACACCCAGACCTCAACATGGATGCGTGCCCTGCTGAACAAAACCGCTGGAAATAAATCTGTAAAGATCCACGGTTCCCCGGCCATCTGATGTAAATCAATTGCAAGGGTCTTATCTTAAACACATCACATAAACTAACCCGGAAATATGTCATCATCGTATTAATCGTATTCGCTCATCAGTTGATTTGTTTGTTTGTAGCCACTACTAGTCAATGGGTCTTCATTTTTAGTTGTCCGGTTTGGCATCACTATAAATGCCCACAGGACAACCGCTGTTTGCCTTACCTCAGTGCACTGCCTCTGTCCTTTGGATCCGTCAATGAAGAAGAGGATGAGAGCGCATCGGGCGACGAACCGAGCCGAGGACCGCATTGTGGATCATGGAGAGAAGCATCAAATTTAATTTTTGAAATCAAAACAACGACCTCGATCCAATAGGATTGTCTATAAAGGGAAGCAGCGAGTAAAGCGCTTGCTCAGCCACGGGTCGACACCTGCTTCTGTCGCCTGTCTGAGTGGCGGATTGTCAACCCGGCCTCTCCACCTGCGAGTCTCCTCAGATTGTGTGCGCTCCTGGGGCTGGCTCTCATCTCACACGAGCAGGGCTCCGCAGAACACCACTTCCGCTCGTATGTCAAAATAAAAGCCGGATAAGTGCGAACAGCAAGGATGACTCTTATTTTGCAAACTGACCTGCCTGTTTGAGGTATAATTAACCTTACAAACATTTATGTTGATGTAGACTCCACAATTTTCCCGAAGAACCAAAATTATGATAATGTATTTTTGAAAGGAAGATGTTGTAACGCTTTGTACGAGGCGCATTTGTGCTAACTTGATGAATGTCCATTTTCACATTGTGAGCGCCTTAGGTTTGTTTTGGACACTTGGTCTGTGACTCTAAAGTGGAAAGATAAAGGCTCAAAAGCACATTTAACTCGGCCATCTATAATACTGAAAAAACAGTCCGAAATTGGACTGTGCTTGTTGCGCTCATGGGAGAGTCGGACGTCTAGCATCAAATTCTTAAGTGATGTAGTTCACAAAAATGGGCACCAGAGGGCGGTCAAACTTCAGTAAGGAGTGGCGCTCACACAGCTCACAGCACAGCTCAAGAAATTAGGATGTGTTCAAATGAGGCTCGTTTGTCAGATTAAAATAGTTCTTGAAAATGCCAACTTTTCAGAAAGCACTAAACATTCTTTCCACGAAGCTCGCCTTTTTGTTTTAAAAATTAATATTTCATATTGGCTTGATGCAAGCAACCATCATAATAATAACAGAAATAAATTCTTGTAAACTTCTGTGGGGATTTAATCCATGCAATGTGTTTCTGAAATTAATTTACCTTTCAATGATATTTTAACTTCCTGAAAGAGTGATTGTGTATCTGTTGAGCCATTTATTTATTTATTTATTTATTTATTTATTTATTTATTTATTTATTTATTTATTTATTTATTTATTTATTTATTTTATTCGTTCAGATGCAGACTTGATTGTGGGCTTTGGATCATAGCCTAGCTGCAAATCCTAAGTGTGTTCGTCAGTTACAGAATGCCAACAAATTTTTGAAGCACCAAAACACCCCAGGCTATCACATAACCACCATTATGCAACTATCAGCTTGTTGCTCATTTTCTCAATTTTGCAACTCTACAATGGATGCCCATTTTGCCCATTCCAGAGCTCATTCTACCACATTTTCCCTGGAGGATTTCAGGCAAACAGTCTTTTTTTTATGTTAACTTTGTTTTTGCTGGTCTTCCATGAAGGATTGATGTGTATGTTGCCTTGGTGACAAACTCTGCCACATGAGCTGTGCCTCTCCATCTGTCTTTTGGCTGCTTTCCTGATTAGTCTTCTCTATGCCCAACCTGTAAGGTTGTGAACAACCAGGTTTTGGCAGGTTTTGTTGTTGAGTCGTACCCTTCTCATGTTCAAAAGAAGGCTTTAACAGTCCTTCATGAGATGTTCGAAACTTTGAATATTGGTTTGTAAACTAGCACTGCTATCCATCTCAAAGTCTTTACTGCTGACCTGTCTGTTGTGTTTCTTCTTTATTATGCTGTCTGTGTACCATTGTTCTCTTGTAAAGGTCTGAGCAAAAGCACTTCCCGTGAACTCTATTTACTAATTAATTTACTTCAGAAGGTAGTCTAGTCTGTTACACTTAATTTTATTTAGGGGTATTACACTAAAGAGGGGTATTATATAAAATACATACCACACTTTTAGAATTTCTATATTTTTTTAAAATATCATTGGAATGTTATAGATATGAAAAAAATGTGTGCAAAGCAAGTGAGATCTTCTGTATTGAGCCATTATTATTATACTTAGTCACATATCTTATAAAAAATAGATATATACCAGTAAACCAGACTTGATAAACAATTGATGCAACGCATTTGTATGAATATTTAAGTAGCAGTCACCCAATGGCAGACGAATTCCCCCTCTCTCACTCTTTCTGTGAGGAGTGATGCCAGTCTGCCTATCTGCCCCTCTCGTCCTCCCTCATTCCTCCTTTCTCTTTATCATCTCAGGGCTATCACTTACAGCTTTTGACTGTAATATGAGCTCTCATATTCAACCATCTGTAAGTCTCCCATAACCTTTACAGCCCAGGCCACAGCTCTGTGATCAGATGAGCTCATTAATTAATGCTGGTGAAGTGTAGGGCAAGTGTATTAGTAACTGACCCTGAATCAGATGGTAACCAGAGTCTAAGCCTGAACCATGTGGGCCCACCCCAGCTTTCAGACTCATAGCAGCCCAGGAACTACCCATTGGGGTAATGAGACACCCAGCAGCTAACACATAAAAGCCTAAAGAAATTCAAATGGATGCAGGTAGTCAAGGCAGGACAGAAAAGCAGTGTACAAGAAGGGAGACAATTTCTTAACTCAAGGATAAGTTTGGATTATGTCTGTGTCTGGACACCAGGGTAACCATGTGTTTCTGAGGATATTAAGGCTACAAGAGAGTCTTTATTGAAATACATTTTTGATGGACTATACAAACTTTCTATGTATTTTTTTAATCCTCATATGAAGGTTTCTGGGTTTTTTTATTTGGCAGAAGCTATTCCCGGATAACTAACTGTGCCTCGACATTCAATGTCTCTTGTATCCACCTCATGTCAATGAAAGTAAGACTTACCTTTTTGTCTCTTGTGGTCATCTCTCATTCTGCAAGCATGCACGGACTTCCCTGCTCATCTTTAGGCCATTGTTTTGGTAACTCTTCTGATGTTAACACTGATTCAGCACCTTCTGCTGAGTCAAATGGCTCCGTGGACAACAGAAACAACAATGGACTTTCAGCAGCCAACCCAGTCACATCTCAACCAGCAGAAACCACACTCAGCAGCACACAGGAAGAGCAGCATAAACAGCTACAGAGGACTTTCACTTGTATGTCTTCTAACTCTAGAAGAAGCAGGAACCTCAATGCAACCAAGTCAAACTCTGGCTGCTACTTGCAGGATAAAGGTGAAGATTCATATTTTGAGTCTCCTCCAACAGGCACTAACCTCTCTGAGAGCTCAGAAGATGAACTGGTGTCGGAGCCAAGTCCAGAACTGGAGCAGAGATACTCACATATCCCAAGACCTTCCATAATTATCAGATGGCCAAAGGTAAGAAAGTCCTAAACTTTAAGTTGCTTTAGCAAAAATAAAAAGTTCATTTCTTAGACATTATGTACAAATTGAGCCCCAGTGAAATAAATTGTACTTTTTAGGATTACATTTGTGTTTCATATTTTGTGTGTAGCTTTTTCTCACTGCAATACAACATGTACCCACAAGATGGCATTTGAACTCTGTGCAAAGTTGGAAAGGTTATGCTTTTTGAGGAAGTCTAACTGACAGAATCAAAGTCAGCCATTTTTTCAGGAGTGAAACTGTAAAGCTTAGAGTTTCCATTCTGTGGTTAGAGAGTTCAGTGGCTGTAGATAGGACCTCACTGAAATATGTTCTGAGTGCATGATCAATATGATCTGAGTTCCACAATCTCTCCTAACATCTGTTTTTTGTAGGTGTGTTTGTTTGTGACTGTGACTACTATGTTGTCATTATCTCACATTCCATGGAAAATAAGTATGAAAAGCAAATTTAGAATAAAAAATGCCAAAACTTCTAAACAAGCAATCATATAACATGAATAAAAAAAAACAAAAACAAAAAAACATTGAAACACAAAAAATATATGTAGGTCCAGATTATGTATTTTTAATTTTAACACTTGAATAGTTATCAATATATGTGATAGTATTTGTTCTACTAAGAGATTAACTTCTGCCATAGTCTCCTGTGCAACCCTTAACTGATTTTCTTAACACAATATTATAAAAAGTATACTGCTATACTTTTTAAACTTGCATAAAAAGAGGTGTTTTGTATTATTAAATTACATACAGGTTTGCTTCACTGATTAGGTGACTTCTGAAGGTATTTGTTTGCATTTGATTTTACTGAGAAGTGTCAGAAAATGGATGAGTACAAAGACATCATAAGTTTAAGATCTTTCTAAAATTTATGAATACGTCTCTTTACTTCTATTATCATTGCGCTTATTTACATAATGTACAATGTTTTTGTCATTAACTGTGTGTAACGTGTTTCGTGTGCTGAGGAGCGATCAGAAACAGCAGAGAACAGATTCTGGGCGAGGCAGGCAGTTCTCTTGCCTCACGGCAGGGGGAGCTCATGATCCCAGACATTGTGACTCCACAAGAGTAGAGTAAGAGACAGTAACAGCGAGCTAGCCATACAGCCATACATGTAATGTCTACATGTCCAAGTTTGATTGAGTCAACGGAATTATTCTACGGCGGCAGCACGTAAAGAATTGTCTTTTTCCCCTCCAGCTTTGTCCGCATGCGCGGAATTTCCTCATGTGCGCAATAACATGCGTTAAATAACATTTCTGTTATAATCACATTTGTAAATGTGATTATGATAAAGTCAGTGCCCCGCCGGCTTTGAACCTCACCTCACGTCACCATGTTATGGTTGGTTCCGTCAGATAAAAATCCCACTAAAATACACTGAAATGTGTTGTTGTAACAATGCAAAATGTGAAAAACTTAAAGGGATGTTGCTATTTTTGGCAAGCCACTGTAAATGTGGCTTGCCAAAAGCCACATTTACATAAAAGAAGAACATAAAAACAAAAAAAGTACTGACATTTAGAAAATAAAACAGATCAGGTAAAGGTAAGCTTCTACAAACTATTGATGTAAAACTAAAACAACAACAAACAAACATCAACGTCATTACCAACCAAAAGCATACTGTTATTTTGCTTTTATTTTTTAAGTTTGTTGCATAGTTTTAGTTTGTGCTAGTGGTGTGTGGTGTGTAAGAAAAGTCAGTAGAGTTTCAAAACGTTAGGTGATCCTTTTTTTTGCTCGGTTGTGTAACAGGTGGTTGAGATATTTTTTGGTGTTTTGTAAGTTTGATCAACAATGAATAATGAAACAATTTTTGCTGTGAGTTTCATCTCTGGACCAATTAGTCCAGTACCGCTACAGTTTCTTTATTAATCCAAGACGCATAATGCAAGCTGTGTCCTTGGGCTATAATCAATAAAGTTGATCAGTTTGGGAAACTCCAGGAGAATGAGATGTAGGAGGAGGGGGGGTTTCAGATTGAAACAGGCTATTTTATTTCTTATCAGCTGATGTTTGAACATGTATTTTGTGTAATTATCTTATTAGGTTATTATGCAAACAGAATAAAAAAAATGTGCTGTAAACGCAATGTGCATAAATGGGGGCTATCAAACAGCAGCTTAACTGTTTTCTATTTTTTTTTTTTTTCATTTCAAGAACCTGAACTACATTTTACCATAGCTAATCAATTTTTATAAAAAGGAACTTTCGTTCAAACTTTGAACGAAACTTCCAAGAGCTGACTCCATTTAGCAACAATTGTGCTGAATTACAGTGAGTTACAGAAATGTTATTTAAGCATTTTTGTCACCTTGTGGCCGGAAAACTCCCCTGGCAGTAACAGTTTTACTTAAGTATGCAAATATCAATCATGTGCAACATCCACACTGGCTTCCTCTTGATCTTAACAGCAGGTTTAAAGACAGCAGATAAGCTGATTTGATTAAACCATATGCAGCAGCCTATATGAGCTGACAACACACAGCCTAAAGCTTTACTAACTCTAACCCGAGGGTGAAAATTAATGTCCAATATGTTGCAGTGCTCAAGGGGGATAAAAGTGACAATAATGTAATTTAAAGACATGAGTAGAAAACCATGACACAGCAGTGCTTTTTTGAGTAGTAAACGTTTCTACAGTTTCTGATTCACTCATTGGGATTTCTTGTTTAGACTTCCAGTTTATTTGATCTTTGGGGCTTGGTGTCTGTATCTCTGCTTGTGTGTTCTTATCAGTAAAGTATATATATTCACAGTATGACTATCTCTTCAACCTCCATTTGCACCCGGACAAGTTTTATACAACACTTCCTCAATCCAAATTCTGCTCCCACATGATCAGTCAGATTATTACAAATGTACAGTAACAATGGTTTTATTGTTCCTCAAAATAAAAAGTTCCTCTTGCAACAATTTATACAGTATTTGATGTTTTCTAAATTGCTGAACTGCTGTGGCCATGTTATCATAGGAGAATAAAAGTGCTGTTCGTATGATTTTTAATGTCTGTCAACTCATTTTACAGAACAATTAAAATCTCATGCAACAATCATCGAAAAAATGTCTTGCACTGTTACTGAGGAAAAAGATTACGGAGGAGTGTAGGGGTAAATTAAGTTGAATGTCACTTCTAAAGAAAATGCATTAAATAAAATTTCACAATCAACACAGAAAGGATGAAGTAGTCATCGAATTCTACAGTAGCTCTTCACCATTACAAAAATACTCACGTTTCAATCAAGGATTTTAATATGCATTTTTAATTGGTGGTCAGTCATCATAAAATCTATCAATGACTTTCGTAATGCCACTCACTGCATCCTCTTGCTCTTTGTCAATGATTATAATGAGAAGGTGAGTGGGACTTTTATTGCCATAACAGGTACGAAGTTGTTTGATAAGATAATTTACTGGGTATTTCTCTTTTCTATGTAAATGTTATTTCTCATACCAGTTTTTGAAATTTTATAGATTTTTCGGTACAATGGTTTCACCTCTTTATTAACACATTTTTATCCACCATTCCCACACAGCCCTGAAAAGTCTTGTGCAATTTTCTTTTAGCATTTTCCATATTTGGATAAGTATGGGAACAAGAAATGTGAGAATCTAAAAATGTTACATTGTTATGTAATAGTGTGTTATAAAAGACTAAGAAATGTATTTTATCTGTTGGAGTCTAAATAACTTTAAATTCAAGAACTACAGAATCTGTGTATCTTCACATTATAAATGGATTAAAGATAGCAAAGTTCACAGATTTTTCAATTAAAAGCTTCAAGTTGCTGGTGTTCTGCCACTTTTAATGATGTCATTTTTTGGACTCTTGAAAACTTGACCTCAGCTTAGGAGCTAATGCAGCCATTTGATTCAGGTGTGTTGGACTAGGGACATGTCTAACTGTTGCAGGACACCAGTTAGACATGGTGTCCTGACCTATATTGGAGGACTCCTGCTTTAGATAGATAGTCTGCAAAGCCATGAACTGACTACACCTTGTTCCACAAATTGAATGCCAATTTAAGAGTTGTGCCACTTCATGGTCTGTACAATATACAGATCATAAGACTCCTGTTCAACTGTTTTCCATGTAAAAAATATTTATTCAAGTATCCAGAATGTTATAAAACCTGCAAAACAAACTTTAGAAATTGGGTGGAAATATTTGGAATTTTAAAATGAAATATGTGTAGGAACCCAGTATATGTTTCATTTTACTTGAACAGTTCAGGTCAAGGACTTTTTGAGGTGTTGTGTCCACTAGATAAATGTCTTTGTTATTCAGTGATGACCTTGCAGTGACTGACAGCATCCCTTTTCATTCTCTTCCCACATGCTCTTCTCAGGAACCAGAATTCCAGGAAGCCGAGGCTGACAGGTCGGATAACAGGGAGACAGAGGATGGGGGGTTATCAGGTATGGAAAATAATGCAAGCTTCTTCCTTTTTTACTTTCCACTCTCTTATCCAACTCTGTATCTTTCACACAGGAGCTATGTCGTGCAAATTTGAAAATGGAAAAAGTTTCTGATAATGGAAGGGCAACTTAGATTTTTATGTGGAGTGAAAATGTTGGAGTTCACACAGTTCTGCTCCCTGTGAGCCAACATATTATTATGGAAGATTTTTTTCGCTGCACTACATGACCATTTATGAAGGACTGGGGAAATCTTTTTCTGTCTATTTGTAAATCCTGGTCCAGAGAAAAGAGCAGATACTCTGTGTGTACAGCTTTGCGAGTCCTTCTGTGTGTTTGTGTGTGCATTCTCCCACCTTGCCTGGATGTCTGGGAGGAGTTGAGTGCTGGCGGTTACCTTGGGAATGAGTCTCGGGGCAGAGCAATGGGCGGAATGGAGAACTATAAATGGGTAAAATGATGGAGCTGAGTGGCCGATTAATAATTTGATTGAGTGTGTATATTGTGTATCTGTGCAGGTCTTCATTTTGTTAGTGTGAATTTGAGGCTGTGGCTGAAGACTTCCAGTGAGTAATGAAAGCTTTGCAGGCCTTACATTTACATCCATTTGACAAACATCACAATCAAGGGATATGGAGGAGGTGTTAGGAAGGTTTATCTATCTCTGAAATCAAAGTAATCCACTTAAAACTTATTGTAAACATATTGTAAAGTTGCACAGAATAAATGTTTCTCAAAATTTCAGATGCAAAAGAATGCATCTGGTTCATTAGATTTCATAACATATAAATATTTCATTTGGATCTTGTTTAATATTTTCCTTCCAATCTTAAATTTGAATGTTTACTGGCAGAATGGATATTGTCCCAATTATACCTTCTGTACAAAAGTATGAATCACTGACATACAATTCTCAGTTACCCGGATTTGGGTAAATTGGTAAATTGGAAAATTTCCTCAAGACTGTTGCGATACCAAAACATCTGAGCCAGTTCACTGTTTTGTTTTCAATAGACAACAGATCTGAAGAAATTTTAAGTAAAGATCAAATATAAAGTTATCTGGAGCTCTTTACTTCGTAGAGGTGAAGAGGCAGCTGCATTTTCAGAGGCACAGATAAACAAAACCAAACCAACCACACAGCTGAAAAGTTGGAGAGACAGAAACAAAAAAAAGTGTTCAAGAACACATAAATAATACATTATTTTTGAAATAATAAAATGATACATCTATCTTACTTATGCACACTAATGTTAATTCACATGGATCCAACTTTTACAAAATAATTTACCAAATAATTGCAAACACTTGAGATCCCTTTTAAGGTTTGACATTTATGAGGGAGAAAAGAACATCTCATTGAAGAATGACAGATAATACTGAAGTTGCTGCTTCAGATAAACTTGTATGTGTTGAACTACTGTGAATTAGTGTGAAAATAAAATATGGGTGTTATAGATGTTTTGCACTTTCAGAAACCTCAATATTTTTTAAATTGTGTTATGCTTGCTGTTGTTGAGTCCATGTGAGTTCCTCGTCCAGAAATATGCGTCATAGGTAAGCTACTTTGACCTCAAACTAGATTTAGGAGTGAATGTGAGAGTAAAGTACATGGTTGTCAAGTTGTCTCTTTTTTGATCTTTTGTGGATATATGGTCTAACCAAGGGGAACATATACCTCTTGCCCCTCCAAATTTCTTCCAGCTATAAATTGGATAAAGTGAATCTTCTAGATTAATGTGTATATATGGAGCTTTATGTGAACAGTCAGTGGGGTAACAATGTATCAGCATGAAACAAGGAGGGAAAACATCCAGAATAAAGCATGATAATCAAACCACACAACCGAGATTAGTGCCTTACTAACCTAGAACAGTGTATTAGATGCTTTTAAAGGATTAGCATCTTTAACTGTCACTCTATGATGGGGGCACACATACACAGGCACAGATATAGACAAAGCTAAAACAGTAGAACATCTGTTACATCTGGCTTTCTGAGAGATGCTACAGTGATAAAATGAACTCAGGAAAACTGACTAACACACCCCCATTATTCCAGTGAGAAAATTTCAAACAATACAAACAGGATTTTTGTCCCCCCCACAACCTTTTGAGGATAAAGCAGGGGAGATTATGATGCACCGGGGGGAGCAGAAGTACAAAACCTCCTCTATGTCCCTCTCTCACATACACAGAAACACACACAAGCACACAATTGTCACACTGACCTCAATTTCCTGCAGTCATGGTCTGTCCGTGTTGTTGGAAGGGTCTTCCTGCTCTCTGTGTTGGAAATCCTGCTTTTGCAGCTTATTCACACAAACACACAGTGCTCAGTGGACAATCACAGGGAGGTAAAAAAAATGTCTTGGGCTTTTCTCCAGTACATTTCACCAGTAGTATTTCAAGTTTCTACTTTGTTTATGGTTGACTTATGAGGTGATACTGGCAATCCAAGAAACCCGTTAGCTCATTTCAGGCAAAAAACAGAGCATGGCACACATTTTCTCAACAGGGCTAAAATCCCAGTACTACATTATGAATACAAATATTGTCTTAATACTATATATTAAGTTATATGTTACTTAATATTTGGTTTATAATTTTCTTTACATGCCATTTTTTTCAAGAAAAAGTTATTTTTACTATAATTTTGTGTTTGGAAGGCTTCTTCATTGAAAAATAAATCTGAATTATTTGACATGTAACAATTAGAACTATGCAAAGATCTGTAACTGTTAACTTTACTGTATTCTAATGTTTGCATATGATCACTGGCTTCACACCGGAATACATGCAAACTCTGGCGGATGAGGAAGCATGCAAATGCAGAAAGCGGTATTTGCTCATCCATGACTGATACTTTTTTTGTTTCAATTCTTGTGTGACATCATTGATAAAATTGTGTGGAAAAGAAAAACACATGCTTCTGAGGTGAACTTCAATTGTCTTGAAAACAACGCAACACCAATTTTGAAGCTGTTTTAGTAAACAAATCTGAAGCAGTTGTGACGTGTCATTATGTCCATTTGGTCCTAAACATCTAATAATTTTTTCTGACATCTTGAATTGAAACCTGTCTGAGAGGGAAGTCCATTTAACCAATTACTGGCAAACGCTACCTAAAAATGTGGTCACTGAGTAAGTTATTCCAGTAACCATCCATATAAAGTGAACAAAGTATCAATCGGTATATCAAGTTGCACAGAGTAAAAAGGGAATGCACACAATTGTGCATACATAATGAAAAATCATCAATACGCATCAGTTTATAAAAGAGAAACAGAGGGGAAGTGGCAAATGAATCTGGAGAACATATCTTTTGACAAGTAAATGGAGAGGCTGACGCAGGATTGACCTCACAAACCACTTGGAGCAAGCAATGTTGGGTGTGTATGTGTTTGTTAGTCTATCTCTATTCTCAAGTGTATCTATGGGGAAAGGGACATTGGTGTGAGTCATCCAGCAGTGATTGAATTATCTGAACTTTGGCTGAACACTCATGGGGAAGTAAGGGAAAAGCAGCAAAGGCTGAATACATTACCTCAAGCATTGGAAAGCTCCAAAACAGACAGATTAAGAATGGGAGGGTCATTCAGTTTTAATATTAAAAACAACTTTATTAAAGCAACATGCAAAGCTTAAACACACCCTCTTTGCAACACACACCAATGCAGAAAGACATGACCTAACTTGTAGGGAACTAATTGGAAATTTCTATTAAACCATATGGAGCATTACTTAAGTCCAGAGTGTCTTGCAGTTTTCTATTTTGTGTCCATGCTCCCTCAGCTGTTTTCTGTTGTACATCGGGGAGGAAATGGTAGAAAAACAAAAAGTGTTGCTTTTCTACCAACAAGAACAAGTGGAAGTGTTTTCCTCTTTTTGTTTTCACTTTTTCAATTGTAGATCATCTCAGATTCTGCAAAGAACTTTTTATTGGCCTGCATTTATATATATATGTGGTGACTACGCCACTGCTATAAACACCCAGCCATTCATAAGTAGGTCAAACAAGCTGGGGTGGTGTTTACACTCACCACAATTACATGCAAATATTTACAACAGCTCCTTTGCTTAGCTGTGCACTTATCTGCATTGACTACCTGCGAGATTGCTCTGAGATGTTTTTCACACATTTCTTAGGTATTTACATTGATTTTAATTAGTTTTACTGGAAAAAACTAACACAGAAATTGGTTTGCCTTTGGGCTTGCTTGTGTTTACAGAATGATCTCTGTCACCATAGTAATAAGATAACAACAATATCCTATTTGCAGTCATAAAATAGGAGCGTCCAATCAAAAGAAAAATAAGGGCACTTGCGCATACACTATCATTAATGCAAACATTTGCTCAAACCCTGGGGAAACATGGAACAATGACACAAATATCTGCGTTAGACAAAGATATTTTTACTGCTAGAGAGCAAGAAGACAGCGATCGGAACTTATGCTTGTTACATTTGCTTCCTCAAAAGTTTTCAAAAATCACTCTTTAGAAATATTTTTGCCAATTTGGGGAACCAACCAAGCACTGGGAGCAGAAGACCCAGGCAGAATATTGTTTACAGTAAATAGGGAATATTATGCTCAAACACTCAGTCAAACAAACAAATATGTTTTTTTTTCACTTATTCAAATCAGTCTTTTGATGTGTCACAGCCAAGCTGCTGTGGTTCAGAGGAAACACAGTAAAACTTCCCTGAATCTTCAATGAAATCGTTGTGAAACCTCTTCTGGAAACAAAAAGAAACTGACAAACGCAAGGTCTCTGCTGATCAACTTGTTCCACTTCATTTCATTTCAAACTTCTTCCACTTCATGCCACTTCAAAACAGCTTTTGCAATTGCAGTTAGGAAGTGGTTTGTGCCACCTGTAGCAATAGTTTTATCTGCATCACATTCTGATATAGCTTTAAAAACTTTTTTTACCTATAAAGGACTGATGAGAATACTATAACATGAAGTACTTTAGAAACGTTTCAACAGCCAACAAACTTCCCCACATTCTGTCACAGTACAACAGACCTTAATATGCAGTATGTTGTGAAAGAATAGCACACAGTGGAAGGAAGGCATCATTTATTTCAAATATCACTGCATACATTGGTTCAACAAGTAAGTCTGAGTTCAAGCTTTTTAAGGGCTCTGTCAGAAGTTTCCATAGTTTCTCATCTGGTGTGTAGCTGCTTGTTTATTGTCCAAAACTGAAAGCAACAATCAAACTCTTTCCAAAACAATAAAACCTGTGATGTTCCCCAAGTACATTCCCCAAACCAGTATGTTTACGAACCCTGTACTTTCTCACCCAAATTGCAATAAGCAAACTTCCTCACACATAACATAGCTTGATTAGAAATACAGGGGAACAAGAAACTGGTATGTAGACAGTTGTTT
Source organism: Poeciliopsis prolifica (assembly GCF_027474105.1). NCBI lineage: Eukaryota > Metazoa > Chordata > Actinopteri > Cyprinodontiformes > Poeciliidae > Poeciliopsis > Poeciliopsis prolifica. Next base: position 10,532,279 of record NW_026562376.1, on the reverse strand, counting down.
GTTGTAAGTTTGTAATTTTCTAGAAATCATTTTGATTCTAGAGCGCAACTATCTCCATGCACACACATTCCTAAATTTTTGCACATCTGTTTCCTGCTTGAGAGTAGTTGTTTGCATGGTAGTCACTGTAGGGAGTATCCTCTGTGTCGATGATGACCCTTTCCATGACTCATGCTATTGTTTTAGCACAACTCTCTTAGTCAGCCCTCTCCCAAGTTATGAGAAGTTACATAGGAATGCTTTACGTCTTGCTCAGTTTAAAGTTCCCTTGGGTTGTTTCATGCTTCTTTTCATTCCAGTAAACTTGCCATTATAGTTGAGCAGAAAGTTCCTCAGTTCCCCCAACAGAGTTTGAAACAAAAGCAAATGTATTCTAGGAGCACTTTCTTGTCAATTTGCCCCTAAAATAAGCAAAGCAATCTGAGGCGACATCTCATGATAAAAACTAGGGGTTTCAGTGAGCTGATTTAACAGAAGGGTGGTGGATAAGCAGATCCAAAGACCCCTGAGTGGTAAGAAGATTATTCTTTATCACACAGAATGCTCTGGATATTTAGTTAATGGCAACAACAAGCAGTAGGCTGATCTGCTGTAATCAAAGAGAAGGGCAAACAAATAACTCAAATGCAGAAAAAAATCTCGAACCAGAAAACAATACTGGCTTGTAGTCAAGTATTAAAGTAAATGTTGCCTTTTCTTTTAGTTTCAGAAGATTCCAAAGCAATCAAGAGAACTTTAGGAGGACGTTATAGAATGATGTATAACCAAAACAAAACATAAAAAAAAATGCCTCATTTTTTTTCAAATATGAACTGATTAATCTTAAATCACTGCAAATCGACTTCCTTTGCGATCCTACTTATTTTTGTTGTTGTTGTTTGTTTGTTGCTGTTTTAAAAGTACTTTTAGATTTAGACTCTACCTGCCTGAAAGAGGGACATCATACTTGTTATGACAACCAACTATGGGAAATCATTTTTCATATCTTTATCCAAGTCTTCTGTAAAATTATTGCAAATGCAAGCAGATTCCTTAGATATGCTTTGGTTTGAGAAGAGGTCTCTAATATATTTTATAAATCATCTGGTCTAAATGAGAATTAGAACCATATTTGATGGTAATAGAGTGTGGTGCACTTTTTTCCCCTCAGAAAAATAATATGCAGTTGATTTAAAACATCTATGAGATTTGAGCATTTTAGGAACTATATTTCAATCATTCACACAGATGTACAGACTGGGACAAAAAAGCATCCATAGCTATAAAATGAGCTAATGAATTCACAAATCAAAACAAAGCGTCTGTCAATAACGAGCTTTATAATATCACGCTTTATACATTAACTTTTCGGTTGAAATTTAGCTTCACAGAAAATTTGTTATGGCTTCCTGCAAACAGTTACAGCTGCTTGTTGGAGCTGCACGCGCTTCGTCTCCGCCCCGCCCTGAGCTCGTGGGGTCCCCCCTCTGATCTAAACCCGCGAGCAGATGAAAGAAAAGAAGCGGTTAAAGGAGGCGGGGTCAGCTGATTGCGTCACAGAACCCCTCCCTCTTACTTTAAATTTACAATTTCTATGGGTTCTGCCTGAGAGTCCGTGTGTGCGGTGCGCTCTCGAGCTATTGAACAGTTTTCGCCAAAGGAGACACACCTCGAGCCGAAGAAGTGTTCCGGAGGCGCACTAATGGTGCTCGAACCACTTTGTCATTTTAAATAATAAACGAGCAGAGTTGGGAAAGTCGCGTCGGGTTCTAGTTTGAGGTAGGTGTGTGTGTGTGTCTGTGTGTCTGTGGTTCTTATTTTTTTCCTCTATCGTGAGGGGTTGTGTTACAAGCGCACTAACAAAAGCAGCACGTTTCAGCTGTCTGTCCCACCCCGTCGCTATACCGAGTAAGACGCCGGAGGTTTTGGGCCGGGGGGAGATTAAAAACCAAAAAGTAACGATTTTGGATGGAGTAGAGGGAGAATGAGATGGCAAAACACAAACTCTTGCTTCATTGTCTGCTATTGTTGCGGCACAGGACTAGAAACGCGGGACAGTAGAGCACAAACACGTTGGGCTGTTAATGTTCAGCTCATATAGACAGTCAGATATTTCTCAAAACCGGATAGCAGTTTACTCTTTAGGGGGGAAATGAATGGAGGAAAATTCACTTGTTTACTATCTCTGTTAGGCAGATTCATAGAGATTACATTAATAAACATAGGATGTAGAATCATAGTTTAACTCTGTTCGTTTAGTTGGAGGTCAGTTATAAAACTATATTCAGAAAAATATGCACCCATATTTTTCATAAAAGGTTTATTTTTGATTCATGTTAGTCAAGTGGCGTGTGTGTTTCACAAAGCAATGAGTACTGGTCCCTGTCAGAGTTGGCAAGCATGTGCTGTCAACAGGCAGCCTGACCAACTGTCAGGTGCAGCTTCTGCATTGTCTTGAAGTTGTGAAATTTCTGTGAGTTCTGTCAAACTTTAACACTGAGCAAACAAGGGGTGGAGGGGGGAACCCAGCTGGTTCCAGAGTCTGTGTATTTTCTGGGTGGAGACTTCAGGGCATTACATTCTTGCAAACACTGGTAAACTTACTTCTAGGGGAAGTAGTTTTAAATCTGGATTATAAGGGGAGAAGTAGCAAAAGAAGAGGGTATGAGTAAGTTTTGAGCAGCATGGTTGCACTTCGTCTGTGTTTAAAAAGAGGGGGGAAATTCTCGCACATGTGTTAGTCATTTGGAGAGGAGTTTGCTGAACGATTTACATCTGTTTTCTGATCTTTGAACCCCCTTCTTCCTTCTCCTTTCTCTTGTTTCTCTCTACGAGCGTATCTTGCTTGTCCTGCGTTTCCAGTAAAGGCAGATGCTGTCATCGTGTGATAGGTGGGAGTTTTTCAGCCGAACTGCTTGTCTGCTCCGTTATTATTACTACACTCCAAGGAATTTAAATATGTGAATGAAACTGAATAGTTTCCTAGCTGAAAATGGAAAGCATTCATTTGTGGCTCTGGTGAATGTGTTTGCACAGAATTAGGGTTTAGGTTAGGGAATGTGACCTCAAGAAAAAAGTAGAAGTTTTAAGGTAGGGAATGTGTGTATATGCGGGGGTGTGTGTGCGTGTGCACACAAGAGGCATATAACCAGCAGCCACACGTGTTGATTCTGTCCACCATAGCCCAGCTGATCTGTGTGAGGGCATAACATTTCCATTGCTCAGCAGAAGGCCCTGATCCTTACAACCTGCAATGCAAACCCCAACTGTAATGTGTGAATGTTTAGGGTGAAGCTCTGAACTTAAGATTTTTGGTGACATTTTACGTGCCGGCAGTGAAAACTACCTTGTTTTTTTTTTGTTTTTGTTTTTTTGATCTTCTCTGATAAGTGAGCGTATAAATGTGGTTTTGATTTTACCCCACATCTTCTGCCTGTTGGTTTGATTTGGCACAGAAATACTTTGTGTGCAGACATTTGTTCCTCTTTCATCAGTTAAAACTGAGAACCAAAAGTCTGTTCATTACTGATACCAAACTTGCATGGTTGATGCCAAACCTTTGCATAGATTTTGCATAAAATTACAAACTTAAACTTGTCTGCTGATCAGCTACTAGATTTTGCAGAAACGATGTAATAACACCATGTCATCAATTATCAAACTGTTAAATTTTTCTACGACAGTTTGCTCATCATTGCTCATTTTTCCCCGAACCAGTTAAGCAGGTTTAGTTAAGTTCGAAAATAGAAGTCTTGTCCTTCTATAATGTCAAGTTACAGATTTTGAGTAGAACATTAAGGCACCTTTTGATTTGTTATCATGACATGATTTTACTATGTCTTTCTAGTTTCCTTCCGCTGTACTAGATCTGTGAGCAGGCCTCACATTTGTGGTAGAAATGCACAAATCAAGTTTGTTCTCCCCGTTACTGATTTCCAGTTTTAATTGACACTTGGCCTACCAATTCCATTTTTTTTCTTCTCATGATTATAACACAGAAATTAGGAAAAATAATTGCTTCAACTTTCTTTGATGGAGGTAGTTGTTTTGAATCAAACAAATAAAGGAATTACAGGATCATCAACACTTGTGCATCATTTGGTATTTAAGAGACCTTACACATTTCAATCTCTGGCTGGTTTACTGGTGCATCTCTACTTTGTATGTTTGACTGAGACATGATGCAACACAAATACAAGTGATGAAATGTATAAGACCTCAACCAGTTCAAAGAATCTGTTTACTTTAGTGCAGTTTTGTTGCTATGGTTTCAAGATGATCACAATCCAGGAATTGATTGATGGCCAGGCTTCTCTGTGTGTTTGCTTGCATGTCGAAGCAGAGAGTGGGGTCAAACAATTCATGTAAAAGCCAGGCATGCAGTGACTTGTTTAGCTGATTAACTTATTGAGTAGATATGCAGCATGCATACAAAGTACTGAAGCCAAGGCATGGATGTGTGCACCTAAAGACAGTGATCTTTCCAAGAGAACCGCATTGATTTTCCTGCTCTTATGTCAGAGCTTCAATCACAATAAAGCGCCATTACTGCACTTGCTGGTTTTGCATCATGCCCACACGTGGACTCTAAATGCTTCCCTCTTCAGGGCTTGTTAGACTGAGGGAAGGTTGGGGCTGAATTCAGCTTATATTGGAGTAAGTACTGTGAGAAAGAATCTAAATTTATGACTTCATGTACAAGCAGGAACAGGCAGCTAGATCAAATGTTCTCTTTCTTATTCAGAAGGCAGGAGTCTGACGTTTTCAGTTCTTATGGTATATTCACTGCAAGCGAAAGCTGAATGCGGATTTTAAAAACCTACGTCATTACGTTCTCTTTTAAATACTATTATAATTGTTCATGTCCTTTTATGTTGTATTTTGTAAGGCACCAAATCTGAGTGAACAAAGAATCTTGATTTTTGGTTTCTTTGTGTCTTCACAGTCTGTGTGCACGTGCCCACTTCTTGTTTTTGTGTGTGTGTGCAAGGTTTGTCTGGTTGCTCAAGGTAACAGTTGTTATTGGGGTTTTCTCTGCTGGCATGTAAACAAAGGAGAACCTTCCTACCACTCCCCGGTGTGCCCTACAGCCAATCAGATTTGAGGTCCCAGCTGAGTTCAGCCAGTAGGCAGCAAGGAAGGGCGGGACTGTGCTCCATGAGGAGAAAAACAGCAGTTAAGCACAAAGCTTTGAATCTGGAACTGGAAGACACAGCCATAACAAAGACTCTTTCCTAACTCACTCCTAAGCAACACACAACATGGCAAGAGAAGTATACCATCCATCAGAAGTATTCACACCCCTTCTCACCGGAATTATCAATATCAATCTTTAGGACAGGCAGCTGAAATAGCTGCACGAGGAGGTTCAAAGAATTATTTGCCAATTTGGCTAAAAACATAACACAATATAAACATTTCTTATCAGTTGATAATATATTAGTTTTGAACATCCAAAATACTGCCAAACTAGTTACATGACCTTTTCTCTTTTATACACAATTTCCTCTTGAGCTGTTGTAGTCATTTCTCCTTTTGCTCCACCCTGTTCTTTTTTTTATTTTTAAGCAATTGTGGGGCATGGTGGCAAAACATAAAATTGCTCTGAAAACTGAGGAATACTGTATGTATTCTGTGAATTGCGCAGGCTCCGTGTGAACTGTCGGCGGATGGTTGAGATTTCATAGTCGAGCTCCTTATTGCACAGATTTTTCATGACAAATTCCTTCATTTCCCACAACATGAATTGATGGCAAGTTTAAAGAGCTAGTTGGGTGCCTAGCCCTGTTTCTTCTCCTCTGGGGTAGACGACGCACACGTCCAACTATATTCCCCAGAATTCTATGCAACTCTAGATCAGAGTTCCTTGATCTCATCTATCACAATAGATTGTTTTGTCACCCAGCCCTTCCTGAGGAGGACTTAAGACAAATGTAAAAAGGTGTTTAAAGCCTAATATTTTCCTTCTGATACATAGTTATGTTCTACTTTGTGTTGGTCCTTTACTAAATAACATACATAAAAGTTTGTGACCGTTGCATGACAAAATGTGAAAAAGTTCAAGTGGCATAACTGCTTTTTCATCACTGTCCATTAGTATTGCAGTTAGAAGAATGATATGAAATATTTAAGCAAATGTTTACATCAAAGTCCACCTGTTTTTGTAATGTTGTTCCTGTTTGTCTGGATTCAATGCAGTTGTCATGCTCATCTGACTTCAGATGAATCCACCTGTTCTCAATAAATCTAAATATATATACATACAGGAGCATGTGTCAGGGCCAGCTGTGAAACAGTACAGAACAGCTTTTTGTATTTAACTCACAGTTGTGACCTCAGCCATCCTCCTCTCTTTCAAACTGTGACCCTTCACCAGTTATTCAGGACAAGTGTTTAAGCTAGTAGTCTGACTCCCACGACTCTGTCTATGTGGGTGCTCCTGTTTCTGTTCATGCTTACTGTTGTGTGCCCACAGCAATAATCAGTGTGCCGGATCATCACATTCCTTCTGTGTGACTCAAAGTCATGTCTGTGCCTTTTGAATCCATCGCATTCTGTCCGTAATCTGCCTGACTGTAGGGCTTGTACAGTCTTCACACAAACCATTGTGTGAAATGACTTAAGTCAGCAATGAACTGAACTGAAATGCCAAACAGTTTTATTTTTGACTTTTAGAAAAAGCTGTGGTTAAATTATGTTTACCTGTGAAACATTTGATCAACAGGAGGTAAAGTTGTGGCATGTGATCATATCTGAGAGACCTGCATGGTTGCTCATGTAAAAACTACATGTGGTTGCAGTCAGACTAAACAGATGAATGAAATTCTTCTGGAGTGATAGAACCAGCACTAAAAAAAACTCAACACGTTTTGTAGAGTAAGACCAGAGACCCCCAACACCAGGTGTCACCAACTCCTAAACATCTGCATTTCCATTGATGGGTATGAAATACTTGCAATATCAATAGAGATAATAAGCACTGACTTTCTAGTGTTCCCCTGAAAAATCATGTTTTTAAGGTCCTATCCTTGTGCTACAATACCTAAATACTCAACATGCTCCACGGCTATGAAAACATTTAATAAAGGAGGTTTAGGCTAAACTTTTTTGCTTACTTTTGTTTGGGGTTAAAACAAAAGTTAACACAGTTAAGAACTATTAACTAATTTACATTTGAAACCACAAAAAGCTCAGTTAAACATAAAAATAAGTCATATTTCCAAATGTGAAAGCTTGTTTAATTGGGGAACAAAATTTTGTTTGCATTCAGTCTCTTTAGAGATAAAGTAATGTTATAAATAAATGTTCCTTTTTCTTGGGTCTGTTATCAGAAGTTTACAGATCGTGCTGTAGAACAGTAGAGTTTTTATCTCTTTCACGTTCAAAACTTTGTGACCTGATTTAACAATGCTCTTGACCTCTGAATGAAGATAACTTCTTACTCTCTACTTAGGTGCACTCTATACTTGGTTGTTTATAAAGGTCAAAACACTCAATGAAGTCTTTTTAGGCATATTTGAACTTGTATCCTCTGCACAAAAGAAGTCTTGGTCAAGAAAAGCAACAAAAGAAGAATGTATTTTGCAGAAAAGTTAACAAAAAAAATCAAAGCACTAACATGGGTTTAAAAAAGGCAGGTGGGCAAAATTTGCCTTTTTTTATAAATATAATAGGGCAATAAAACAGCGCTGCGGTTGACCTTTAAAAAAAAAGCTGTTAGGTTAAACAAAAACGGGAACAAAGGAGTCACATTGAACTCTCTGCAGTTATTGTTTAATTCTTCCTAATTTTCAACGGCCCTTTATGTTTATGAAACTCATGTAAAGTTTACCTTTGAGTCTGGAAGTATAACACGTCTCAAATTCTAGTATTACTCTATGACCAGCAACAAAATGATCTGCATCAAGTATAGACTTTGCATTGGTCATGTTTTTTCCCCTAAGGGCTTTCTGACACTTGAAATGGGCAATTTCTTCAGCTATACAATTAAGAGCTGAAGCATTATTCAATCTTATTGTAATGAACAGGAATGCAGAAAGGTGTTTTCTTGCTTCAGCTTGGGTGATTTCAATTGACAGGTGTTTGCTGAACTGCAATCAACTAAATACAATGTGCAGGGAAACATCTGAAACGTGCTGGGGAGTGCACCTTGAGGACCTGGGTTGGGAAACACTGATTTAGAGAACATCTGTTGATGGTGGTTCTCAAGTCATTAACAATCCCACTACATAGTGCATTATTAAGGCAAACCATCTACTAAGTCTGCATTTAAAAGCTTTGTTAAGTCCTAACAGCACATCTTGTAAGGAATGATGCACTGGCACGAAGATTTAGTTAATCCAGATCCAGTAGAAAAACTAAAATTGCATGTGAAGTCTGATGCAACAGTTTGCTGTCTGAAGTTAGTCTAAGAGTCGCAGAACTTGGCATGCTTTGACTGCTCTTTACCAGCAGGCCATAATGTGGCTTGCTTCCAGAGCTCGCTATAAAGCTGCCTTATTGCCCCTTAAATCCTTTATGTATCTCCAGACATAAACATACTGCACAGCTGGAAACTGAACTGTCACATGGCACAATTAATTACTGTGGGTGTTGCAGCGCATTTGCTTGTCAGTGCTCATTGAACCCTAAAACATCAGACTGTAAATTTCCCACACCCCATTCATCTCCCCGGTGACATTGTTGCAATGTGGGAGAAGAGATGGCTGTTCTGTAGAGGTCAGTACATGACGAAGCCCACAGAATTCCCCTGTTCTTCTTCTCCATTGCTGCAACCCCCCCTCACCCCCCCCCCCCAACTCTAAGGCAGGAAATGCAAAACAGATCTCAACCCCCAAACTCCCAAGCATGCTTTGGAGGAGACATATTTCTCTCACTACCCCCTCACACCCCTTAATTTGCAATATTCCATAGCCAAATCCAAATCTTTAACTTTTAATACATTAGGCAAAGACATCACTATATTTTGAAGAACCAATCCTAAACTTATAGTAATCTCCAAAAGAGTAGTGCTCACATAAACATAAACAGCCAGCCACATTTCTTCTGGGTCGGGTTTTCACAGGGTAGTCTTGTGAATGAGCATGTATGAGCACAGGATTCTTGGAAATGATCTCATTGTTATGGCTCAGCCTTCAAATCTCAGTCACTCGTTGAGTTTATACAGGACTCTAACTCGCATACACTCTTGCTCTCCTTCCTCGTGTCCCTCCTGAACTGTCAATTAAAAGGCCATCTATCTGTGCGTTTTAACTCGGGCCTCCTCTTATTTATGGCTCATTGGCTGCTTCATTAACGGACAGGCTGGAAGATGCGTAGCCGGATCCGTCCAGTTTGTAGCACACAGCAAGAGGGAGGACAGTTTGTATGTGACACCTCAGGGAGAGAAAGAATAAGGGGTGGGGGTTGCTTAAGGCGGGGGGGTTGATGACGCATTTTCCCCCGAGGGGGTGGACTTCCCATCTGTGAGTGGGTAGGCGGATAGATTAGGGGAAGACGGAGAAGGGATGAGAAGCAAGGGACTGAGAAAGTATAATAGAAAACGTGTGAAACATGTTCTAACCTGATTTGTTTACCACTCAGTGTTCTGTCACAGAAGTGTTTCTTTCTCATAAAACCTCTATAAACAAATGCTTTGGTTGTTAAAATCTTCACTATGTGGTTGACAATGTGGGTGTGGTCTCCCATGTGTTCATGACTAATGACAGCTGACTGCTCAACCCCACCCTTTGCTGTTCTGTTTGTCCCCGTTTCCTCGAAGACAACTGTGGGCTCAGATGGTGAAGAGGGGCACAAACTACTCTCATTACCCTGATCCTCTCTGTTCTGAAAATCTGTAGAAGGAAGAAAAGAAGGGCCATTTATGACTGAGAAAGACAAATACAAGGCCAATATGGGCCTTGTGTTTTCCTTTTTCCCAGTCTGCCTACACTGGCAGAGATCTCAACATGATTCCCTCATAAAATTTATTTTCCCTTGCTTCATCTTCCTATTGATCGACTTTTGAAACTTTCTTGCCTTGTGTCTCCATAGTTTTTATATGGCCAGTCTAGATTCTCATCTCCATCTATTTTTTTTCAGCCTTCCTTCCAATCACGGATATTCTGTGAGAGCAAAGATTGCCTTTTCGTTTTTGTCATTCATCAGTTTCAGAATGGACATATAAATGCACCAAATTTAAATCAAAATTATGTCACTCACCTCTGCCACCCTATAAAACTTTCTGTTCAGCTGGTTGAATTGGATCTCAGTGCAACTCTGAATGCATTGTAGATACAAACTTCAGCAGCCATGATTTGCTCAATATGTGCATTATGCCAATGTGACAGTTTACTTTCCAAAGTGATTTAAAGTTTTACAACTAAACATGGTATCAATTAGTTGCACAATATAATAAACAACAAATAAAACTTACAGGGATGTGATGTTTTAAAAGTACTAGTTCAAATGCTATGCATTAAAATTGTGCTTTCCTCTTAGATTTAGCAATTTTCTTGATCTTTTGCCTCAACTGATGTCATTGTTGCACAATGTAATGGCACAATGATAACGCTATGTTTGCTTAATGTCATGCAACACTCTTATCAATGTACTTGCAGAGCTCAAGATGGATCCAATAGCTTCTGCTTTTGGTGAAAATGCTCCAAACAGGCAGATGATGATGTCTGGTTTTCTTTGAGATCTGACTTACTGATCCCTGTTTTGACTGATTCATTTTCCCCCTGAGGTCTACAGCACCTAAAAGACAAAGATGTGCTGTAGGTATTTAGATATAGTTTTGAATTCAATTAAAAAATTAAGATATGGCTAGTTGTTGGTTGATGTCAACAAACTAAAAATGGTGTGAGTTCCCACATTTTGCTGTTTTTAGTTAAAGTAAATAACATTGTAGAAGCATAGAAGTATTGATACCAATGCACAAAAGTGTGGGAAGGTGCCAAATTGGTAGATTTTAAACAAGTAGATGCTTAGTTGCTTTGCTTCCCTAAGCATAATGTTATTATCCTTTCAGTAGTCTAAAATCACACAACTTACTCAACTATACAATGTTCTCACCTCCCAGAGCAAATGTTTGTAAGTCTTGTTTAAAAAAAAGTTTTGGTAGCTGCATGAAAAGTTAAAAGGACTTTTTTTGGCCTACTCCAAGAAGCTAAAGACTCCAGGGTATTTTATAAGCTAAAAGATTATATCAGCTCAGAGCCTTTTGCATTATGCACTGAAGTTTAATCTGTGGGGTAGATTAGGCAAATTAAGTCTTCCACAGTGTCTGCTATGGCTCTCACTGAAGTGTTGGAGCTGCACTGATCAGACAGCAGTCTACAAAGGAGTCAGTTAAGGAAGTGTGCTTAAACTCCATGGAAGTGAAAAGACACTTTGTATTACATGTTTTATAAGTACTTTAAAATAATCCTAAAATTAATGTTTTGCACATAACTATTTTATTTTCTCACATTGGCTTAAAACGGTGGACTAAGTCCTCCCATCTGATTGAATCAAACATCAGTTTTTGAGTTTGGATGCAGTGTGCAAATGGCAACGTTTCACTTTACCCACTTTTAAGTTAACACATTTCATGAGCTACCACTCAGAATAAAAATAAACTGAAATGATCAGAGCCGTAACAATCACTTAAGAAGTTTGTGTAATCTATAGCTTTTCTTGGGTTATTTCTGGTGGTGCTTTTTCTATATACTAATTTATTTATTTTCATTACTGAGAAACTTGATATAGTTGATATAGGTTAATCTTTTTTTGCTGATTAACTACTACACTTAAAACACTTTAATCTAAAATAGCCATTTCAAAAACAGCTTTCTAAAGACATTTATTTCATTTTAACATTTAAGTCATACATAGTTTCAATTATCACTCATTCTTTAGAGCTGTGAAATCGAATGAAAATATTAATAGTACCGTATTTCTACCGCCACTTTAAGAAGCACAGAAATAAGCTTGTATGATAAATGTAAGCTGCTGTTGGTCTATGCAGCTGAGCTGACCACAAATGATGCAATCAGTTGGCACAGCACAGGCACTCTGCCCCTCTAAGATCGCTCCCTTCTATTAACTCTAATGCAGACTGCAATCATTGGGCATATTTTCACACAACCACAAATGCAAAAACGACTGTTGATTTACTTCCTTTTCTAACAAACAACTTTGCTTATTTAAATTTTATGCATGAACAGAAGAATTATGTTATTTAGAAACACCCTGGATGAATGTTTTGTAACAGTTTTTTTTACCCCTTCTACTTCTGTTTGATAGAAATTAGGATATATAAAAATAGGATATTTTCTATCATTAAACTCTAAAGTTTTAAACAAGATCTCAGTTGAGCATTGGGAGGACAGAAGGGAGGGTTTGAAATTAAACTTCCTTTTCTGAACTCAGACTTGACCCACTTTTTCGTCTTAGTTTCTATTCTATTGGTTTAACCTACAAATCATCTTGTCTTATCTCTGAATGCTCGAGCATAGTAAATTATCCGAATTATCTTCTCCGTGGATATCTTGGAGATTGTCCCTTTGAAAGTCTCATTATCTGTTTTTGCCCGTCTCTGTAGTTAGGGTGTGTCTCCAAAACTAATAAACAATCTATTTTAATGGAATCCTGGAAACTGAAGTAATCTTTCAGCCACAACATCTGCAGTTTTATGTGCATCATATATTGCTTTATTAATGCATGGATTGAATTTTAGAGAAGTTGAATGAAATTATATTTTCCAAATACAAACTTTTCTGGGACATTTTGCAGTTCAAAACATCACAAAGCATAAAAGATGCCTTAAGAAGCCATCATAAATTGTCTGCATGGACTTTGCTGTTTCTAGCGGCTAAGGGGCACCAAAAGGGACATAAAATAAAACATCTTAAACATCTAATTATAAGTCTGGCTTTAAGAATCGCTCCAATTTGAGGGTGCAGGTTCCTTTTGAACTCCCTATGTTACTTCCTCTCTCTCCCTGGGGCACAGAGGAAGTAGCAGCAGATGTGTTACGCTATAACAGACACCGTGACAACACTACTGGTCTTTAAGTTCCCTCTGCATTAACATAAACCACCCAGGATGTACTTCACAACTTACTGAACTGCTACACATCCACACCTCACATCTCAGTTTATCCTGTAACCACAATGTCTCATATTACAAAGAGGCGGTCGTGTTTTTTTTTAATCATTATTATTAATTACAAGAGTTGAGATGCCTGGTTTTTGGCAACTGATGTAATATGTTCTAAACATAGTAATAAACGCTTTTTTGATTTAAAGCTGTGGTTCCCAAAGTTTTATTACAAGTGTTGGTAAAGGGCATGTTATTTTTCCACGTTGTGCCATCCTGTCAAACATTTTTAAAACCTCATTTTTTATTTTGGATGCATTCTCTAGTCCTGTCTTCAGATGTAAACTTAACACAGCATAAGTAGTTGCTCTCATTTGTTCTTGCTTTTCTGTTTGTCCCCATACATGCTGCGAATTATAGAAATTTTCTACACTTTCATTTATTTCATTTTCTTATTGAAGTAAACATTGGTTTGCTTGAACATCTGGTTTATTTTGGCTTTTTGTTTTACATTAAACAAAGCCATCATCTAAAGCCTGAGGTCCATCTGAGGAGTGATGAAGCTCAGGTTCCATCACTGCTACTTTCATCATAGTTTATAAAAACTTTATGTAATGAATTTGCTGAAAATGCAGCAGAAGATTTCTGACTGAGGCATTTAAGAAATGTCATAGACAACAAAAAAATTATCATGACCAACTGAAACATGTTGTTTTTCTCACAGCATAAATTCTGTTTAGAAGAATGATATTATAATTTAACTTGCTTTGTTCATGTTGGACTTTTTTGTTATGTAACCAACATGATTCGGTTGCTGTGATGCAGTGACACTGACCTCTAGTGGTTTCTGTGTATAAATACCCTGGTCTTCTAAATCTAGGCCATGTTTTGAATTTGTGGATACACTCCCCCCCTCATGCTTGTTATCAGCACGTGTAGTGAAACGCGTTATTGGTTGAAACCGGCTGTGATTGGCCCGCTCACTGTTTGTTTTCAGTCTGTCCTCATCGGTCACAGACTGTGACCTATTAGAAGCTGCATGACAAGGCAACATCTTGAAATCACTGGCAACAAAAATGCTATTGGTTTTCAACGATTCCTCAGCCAGCCTGGGAACAGAAATGTGCATGACTTTGTCTGCTAATGAAAGATGTTTCCATCTTATCTTTCCACCGTTAGACTAAATATTCTTTTAAAAGGTTTTTTTTTTAATACCATCTCCAGTATTGTGCTCACCAACAGTTCTTTGTTGTATAAATCAATGACTGAGTACAGGAATAGTTTCCTTATTGTTGAAGGATTGCTCCCAATCGATTGGTAGAGATGTCTATTGAAAGTGAAGGGGACAGAACAAATGAGGGCGGGAGCAGAGACGGAGTGTGTGTGTTGGTGTGTGTATGCGACAGAGAGAGAGAGAGCTAGCTATAAAACAGACTTTGGACTCCAACCAGCTCAGTCAGAGACAGCTGTGCAGGACGAAGCTCTGCTTCTACGCAAGGCTCATAACATTCTGACAAAACACAACGTGCTTTAATTCTTTTTCCTGGAAAACAGATTTTTAATCAGAATAAGCCAGGATGGCGACCATGTTCAGATATCCTGTCTTTCCTCATCTGCAGGGTGAGTTACTTTAGAAAACAGCTCTGTACAGTTTGTACACTTTATTTTTATGGTATTTATTAGTGAATTTCTTAAATCTTTTGTAATGCTTTAATACATTTTAAAGGAGGAAACTGTCTTTTATGCTGTTCCTTAAGCATCTTTGAGCTATCTGTCCAGATTTAAGATGTGCAAACAGTAGCTTCAATAAAAAGTTAGATATTATGAGGTTAAGCATACTCTGATAAGGCTAGCAATCCAACTTGCAGTAAAATCTACCCATGCTTGATTATAACATGCTTGATGAATGAGAAACATTTTCCCATACACCAACTGTGCCTGTAATTGTTAAATTGCATAACTTCCACCTAAAAGTATGCAAAAAACTTTTATTTTAAATGTTTTTTTTTTGTTTTGTGTTTTTTATAGAATAAAACTGTTAATTATGGATCTTGATCAAATATTTATGTTTTAATATTTATGTATATGTGGGAATTAAATAGCCCTTATTTTGTATAGTTTATGAATCTTGGCCAAAGGTCCATAAGGAACATCTGGAGTTTAAAATCTACATCAAAATTGATTTGTATCTAATTATGTGCTGTCTGGGTAAATTAGTGGGGTTGCAGATGTTTTTTTTTTACCACATGACAGGAGAATGAAATGTTCAACCTCACTCAGTCTGGAACCATTATGTAATGTCAGCATCGAGTCCCCTGATGTCAATTCAGAAACTTATGTCAGAGTTTACGGAACAGGTTTCCATTAGAATTTGAAAAGATTGATTTTTTGTTGTTGTTTTTTTTTTTAAAGGGGTTTCTTTCTGATATTTATACACAATTGTTATGATGTGGTTGCAGGATTCTGGTTTGTTAGAGAGCATGATTATTGAATACTCATTTCATTTATTTAGGTATGAGTTATTGTATTAAATAGACCATAAATGAAAGCTCAACTTTAAAATGTCTATAATTTAAGTAAACTAAAAAGAAAAATCTGCCTATTTTAAACTACAAAAACAACCTATATCATTATTATCAGTATATCTTTTCGCTTATCAGTTTATATTATAATCATTTTAAACCTTAATGTCCAAAAATTGCTAATATGAGTTTGCTATTTTTTTTTCTTCTTGTATCTAAATCTGTTTCCCTGCTTGACGTGTCACAACTTGTCATTTTCTCATTGTCCTCTGTCTCTGCAGATCCTTGTGATCCTGGAAGGAGTGTCATGGCAGAACCGGACTACCTGGAGGGAGACTGTGATGAGCTCATCCAACCCAAAAAGCTGATTAATCCAGTCAAGAGCTCCCGAAACCACCAGGACCTCCACAGAGAGCTTATTATGAACCAGAAGAGGTCAGGAGATAAATAAAAAAAAGCCTCCAGTCCTTTCTTTTTCTCATTTTTCAATGCCCTCATTCCTATCTACTTGCTTGTGGGTTGGAATAGGTTTTATCAGTTTGTGACTGCAATAAAATATATCAAAGTGTGAATCCCGCATATTTTACAGATAGTGATATATTTATTTATGGCTCAGTAAAACTTTCTAGTTGGTCGTTACCTTGGTAATGCCATAACAATCACTAAACGGGGGGAAAAAAACATTAGACTGCATCCATATCCTCGATAATTTAGTTTCATCCTTACTAATGGAGGATGACTGAATCCAGTTAAAATCCCTGCCGGTGTTCTAATCATCTGCACACAGAGCTGATGCTTTTGCTGTGTCACTTTGGCTGAGCTCACTGATTCAACCTCTAGCAGCATCGTTAATTGGCTTAATACGCAAAACTGTCACCAGAAGTATTACATAAAAAAAGTATTGTCAAAAATAGTTACATAAAAGTCCCATGCAAATGTAAAAGCACCTGATTGCTTGTTGTTTTAAGGCAATATGAGTGCCCTTCTGTGTGAATGTAAATGCACATGTTCCAGCACCTGTGATTATCCTTTCAGCACTGAATGTTTTTTTTTTTCTCTCTCACTGTGCAGCAGTGGCCACTTTGTGCCTGAGCTATAAATAGCAGTGTAAATACTCATGATGCTGACAGCTGCTCCATCACAGCATCCCTGCTCTGTCTTTGAACAGGTCAAAGACTGGGATCCAATTTGTAACAATGAAATTACAATAAGATTTAGTGGGGGAAAAAATTGTAATACTAAGTCGACTTTCTAAGTGGTGCAGCATATTTTTTCTATGGGTCTAGAGAGGCTGAAGTGGGATTTTTGGGGGAGACAAAATGGTTTGATTGGGCTTTTAGCACTTTCTGATATAGAGAAATGTTGCTTTCACAGTGGATTAGTCATAGAGGAGAGGCAGGGAGGGGTGCGTGGATGGATAGATGCATGGATGGATAGATGGGTAAAGAAGAAAAGGAAAAAAAAAACATGTTATGTAATCAAGATTACAAAACAGTCTCCAGCTGAGTGCCTTTCTCTTCCTCTGCTACCTTGGTGACAGTGACCCTACCCCACGCAAACCCTTAAAGAGCAATGTGAGAATGTCAGAAATCGAGTCCCTTTTTGTTAGAAGATGTGCACTTGGATGAGGGTGCGGGTGGGAAGGGGGGCTTGAATGGCTACTGATTATGTAAAAGCAGTGATGTAAGCATCATTACAGTCTGTCTGTACTGGAAACCTTAAAGCTGCCCAGTCACGTCTCTTATCATCTGCTTAGCAATGCTTTGCCTCAGCATTGCTAAGTGCTTTCATAAGACATAAAAAAAACAGGCAGATTAACTGCAGCAGTGACTCTCGAGAAAGTGACGTCTTTTTGTAAATTAACTCCCGCTGCATCTTGAAACATTTTGAGCCCAGTTATGTAATCTGTAGGATCTAATCATGCATTTAATTAAGATGCTGCTGGTTCTGTACTGGGTAGGCAGGTAGAAAGACTTTCAGTCAGGATTCAGTTCAGAAAGAAAACGGTCAGGAGAGAAATCTGATCATCTGAATCAGAAGGTTTTTAAATGAAAATGACAGCTGAACTATTATGAAGCACAGCCTGTCACAGTAATAAGTGACAGGCTTGTTGTGGGAGCTTTGTGTGTTGTTTTTCTCTTTTCCAGTCAGTCTCTCTCCTTATTCTTCTGTTTAACAATCTCAGCTCTCCTCCCCCATGTTTTCTTTAACTTGGAGAAGTTGGTAGATTACATAACTTTGTTCCTTTTGGCAAAACGATCTCACATTTTCTTAAGATGACTTTCTTAGTCATTTAGTTTCCCTTTAGCTTATTTGAGAGAAGAGTGGGATAGTTTATACAAGCAAGCAACTACAGTGCCTTGCAGAACTTTTGAGTATCTTGTTACTTTTCAACCTGAAGACTTTTATGTGTTGTCAGAATTTATCGTGACTGACACAAAGTGATGCCTAGTTGTAAAGTTGAAGAACAAGAATGCACATTGAAAAAATAATTCTTCATAGAAATAAAATGTTAAAATTTTAATGTGTATAAAAGTCTATATCCATTACTTTCAGCATTTGTAGAGCTAATGAAGACATACCCCAAAATACTACAAAAGCTTGATTCAAGGGAGTAAATATGGACTTTGAGTTTTTTCAGATTTTCATTTGTCAGAGATTCTGGAAAACAATATATTGTTTTTATTAATTTCAGTTATGTGCTAATTTTTTAATTAGCACATAATTAAAGCTCGTGCTCGTGCTGATGGGATAAAATGTGAAAGAGTTGAATGGGTGTGAATACTTTTGTTTTTCAGGCACAATCTCCAATTGCTTTAAAATCAGAATTTTTGAAACATCATCATGTAATCCAGATGATGTAACACAGATATAGTTTACTAACTAGAACGAGGTCATGATGTTCATCTGTTCTGAATAAATCTCCTAGAAAATTGTGGCCCGGAAATTCCATAAGCTTGTAGTACCACAGATTTTTTTTTTAAGCTTAGTTTATGAAACATGTTGTCTCTTACTGATTTGTTGCTCTCTCTTTCTGTTGTAAAGGGGCCTTGCTCCTCAGAACAAGCCAGAGCTCCAGAAGGTTCTAGAGAAAAGGAAGAGAGAACAAGTTATCAAGGCCCAAAAGGAGGAGCAGGAGGCTCACAAGAAGAGAAGCGACCTGGAAATAGAGCTCATGAAAAGACAACAGAAACTAGAGCAGGTAAATCTTCTAACATATAACCAATTTCATTTTTACCTCTCCAAGTTCATTTTTAATGGTACATTGATTTATTTGCTTTCTTTATTTCCGTTGTCCAGCTTGAACTGGAACAGCAGAAAATTCAGGAGGAGCAGGAAAACACCCCTGAGTTTGTGAAGATGAAGGGCAACCTGCGCCGCACCAAGCAGGAAGCCGGCGGTGAAGAGCAAGCCACCTAAAATCCGGCCGGGATGTCTGGGTCTGGCTGACTGAGAAGCCAAGGAGTGTGTGTTGTGTCTGTGGTAACACGGTGATGAGCCTCTTGGCGTTCCCTTACCCAGCTGTTCCTTCCTGCAGCGAGGAGAGAGACTTTAGAGACTAAAGATCCCCAACCCCTTCTTTCTCCCTGCAATGGACCGCCAGCACTCGCTCCTGTCCAGCAGTACGCAGCACCCCCACTCACAGGAGGCACCTAACACAGACATGTTACACGCATTTCCACACAGGCCAGCAAGCTTCCAATGAGCTCTAGTGGAGGAAATGAACCAAACCCAATCTGTCTTTGCTTTTTTTCTCCTCTGCGAGCTGTCGTTTCCATTTCCTGTTATCAGTGTTGTCATTATTGTTTCTGTTGCTCATATTCACAATCATAGAAAAATCAAAAAGTGGACACTGGATGGACTCTTAAAGCTGTGTAAAATAAAAGCCAAACAAATGTGCTTTTTGTTATTTATGTTGGTAGCTTTTAGCCAAGGTGTAGGGGAGGACACTTTTAGTCATTCTGTGTTTTATTTTGTTTTACAGCATGGCAATATGAAGCCAGAACAGGACAAAGGGAGTGTGAGGTTGTATGAAAATATGCTTTTTTTTTCTTTTTTTTTTTTTTTATGTACATGCTATTTCCTCAGCTAATACAATTTTAAGCAATAGTAGAACTCCTAGGCCTAAGAGGGATTTTTTTCTTTATATATTCTATTGTTTTGTATGAAAAAATGTGTTACTTAATAAATAATTTACATTTTATTTGGCTAACATGCATGTTTGTGTTCTGTGTGGGTAAAACCATGTAAGGTAGGTATTTGGAGAACCTGCTAATTAAACACAGGAGAGAACGCAAAGCCAAACAATCTTGAGTTGACAGTCTCCTCTATTCACTTTGAATAGGACACCAATCCCTCGTATTCCTGCAAGGAATAAGTGAATATAGAAAATGGTTAATTCCAAATAAGTAGCCGTAAAAAGTCAATAGCCTGATGAACACTTTTGGCTTTCCATTTGATTTCACACACAACTGTTCATTATAGTGGAAATGAAAAATTTTGTTTTAATGCATCACAACTATAAGATTTGAATCAATTATGTTCACAGTAAAATAGTGTGTATATATATATATATATAAAAATTCCCTTCTCACCCACCGCGGGTGGTTCTTATCCTCTGAGCTCGGGTCCTCTACCAGAGGCCTGGGAGCTTGAGAGTTCTGCGCAGTATCTTGGCTGTGCCAAGGACTGCACATTTCTGGACTGAGATGTCTGATGTTGTTCCTGGGATCTGTTGTAGCCACTGCTCCAGTTTGGGGGTTACTGCCCCGAGGGCCCCGATGACCACAGGCACCACTGTGGTCTTCACCTTCCAGGCCCTCTCCAGTTCTTCCCTGAGGCCCTGGTATTTCTCCAGTTTCTCGTGCTCCTTTTTCCTGATGTTGCAATCACTTGGTATTGCTACATCTACCACAACGGCTTTCCTCTGTTGTTTATCCACTACGACAATGTCTGGTTGGTTTGCCATTACCATTTTGTCTGTCTGGATCTGGAAGTCCCACAGGATCTTAGCTCTGGCGTTCTCCACCACCTTTGGGGGTGTTTCCCACTTTGATCTCGGGGTTTCCAGTCCATATTCTGCACAGATGTTTCTGTACACTATGCCTGCCACTTGGTTATGTCGTTCCATGTACGCTTTCCCTACCAGTATCTTGCACCCTGCTGTGATGTGCTGGACTGTCTCAGGGGCCTCCTTGCACAACCTACACCTTGGGTCTTGTCTGGTGTGGTAGATCTGGGCCTCTATTGCTCTGGTGTTTAGGGCCTGTTCCTGGGCGGCCAGGATGAGGGCCTCTGTGCTGTCCTTGAGTCCAGCTTTTTCCAGCCATTGGTAGGATTTACTGATATCAGCCACTTGGGTTATTTGCTGGTGGTATATATATATATATATGAAGAATAGAATAATAGAATTTTTGTTCACTAATATGGAACTTAACATTTGAAGAACTTCATTAAGCTTGGATTTGGATTTGGGATTTGGGGTAGAATAAAAAATACCTTTCAAAAATTGAGTTTTCTATTAAATTGGAATTAAATCTAAGGTTTAGATACAAAGTATCAAATAAAACAAGAGTAATCAATTAAATATTAGTGATGAACCTATATTTTAATAAATAAAAAAATAGCATTTCAAATCCAATTTGCAGTAACGAGTGTAAAATAAGTTCTGAAATCGGGAAAATGTTTTCATCATTGGTGGCCGCAAAAGTTCAAGGTAAAATTTACATGTGTAAATGCAGATATGTGTCAGCATTTAATACAGCAGTATCAACCAAAACACAATTATCTACTTTAGGTGTTTTAGATTCCAGAAAGAAAAAAATGTTTTCTTGTACCTCAACCATGGCCAGTAGATGGCAGCAAAGCGCCTTTGACGTCTCTTAAGACACCGCAGAGTAAGTGGAGTCCCTCGCTCATCAGATAGCGGCAGAGATGGCCGCCTGTGGTTTGTTCCGCTCATTTTCTTTCAACTTTTCCACAGTTTGGCCTTTATTTACCCGCTCGCCGCTGCTCTCTCCTCTGAGGCTGGCACCTACAGCTTATAATGGGAGAACACTAGCTTCTTCAAGCCGATTATCAGCAGGTATTTGTCCTTGGATTTGTTTAGACTAGCTCGTTACTCTGCATAGCAGCACCAACAGGAGGGGGAAAGGACATGGCAGAATGTCAGCTCTGCTACATGTGTGGTTATCACACACACCAAAGACTACAGAGTCTGTTGTTTTGTCTTACAGCACTTAAATTCACAGACAAACACGAATGGATTCGAGTAGAAGATAATGGAACAGGTACAGTCGGCATCAGCAACTTTGCACAAGTAAGTTTCCAATCTCCCACATGCCCTGAAGTGAATGATTCCAGAGTGATCTTTGACCCTGCTATTGATCACTTGCAGGAGGCGCTGGGGGATGTAGTCTACTGTGGCCTACCAGAGGTGGGAACACAGCTTGCCCAGCAGGGTATGAAGTTTTCTACATGGTTTTGTGAACCCAGTTGCATACACTGGACAGTTTTAGCAGTGATTTTTTTCTTTTTAAAACATCACATCACTGTTTCATAGAAAACACCAGATAAATTGCAAAAAAATTATAATTCTCTGTTAGAGGAAGACTTTTCTGGTAAATGGTTAAAATGACTGTTTATAATGCTGGTTCTTGAAAGAGTCATTTTAGTTTAGATACGTCAATGATCTAAACTTGACATATTGCTTTTGAACTATGTCAATGAGCTTACATGGCAAAGTTTAATGAATAAATCAGCTAAGCTATGAAAATAATAATTCTAAAAAGACTAACCATTTATGTATATATTTTCTCAGATGAGTTTGGAGCTCTGGAAAGTGTCAAGGCAGCAAGTGAACTTTATTCACCCTTGACTGGAGAAGTTGTAGAGGTCAACACACTACTGGCAGACAACCCCGGTTTGGTCAACAAATCCTGCTATAAAGATGGTGAGGATGCTCACAAACTGACATGCATGTCTGTCTTGCTGACGCCTTAAGCTATGTGAAAAGGAGATAGTTCTTGTGTTCAATGAAAAAGTATGTCAAGTTTCTTTTTAAAATGTGTAATTCCTAAATTGCTACTCGGCTCATGATGTGAAACATACCAATCCATGACACTGGAACATTTAGCTCAACTGAACAGATGAATGTGCTTTTCTGAAACACAAGCTTGACAGTTTAGCTTTAGGTAATACTGCTGTTTGTGTTCAGGCAAAGCAAAAAAAAAAAAACAAAAAAAACATATCTCAAAAATAGCAAATGTTGCTTTTACTAAATATTGTTTTTCTCGAGGCCACATGATTCTTTTGTTGGACAATAGATGGCAGCATTGTACAAAATATCCTTTTACCAGCAATAATAAAAACTTTTTTTTACTTCTAAGAAAGCCTAAAAAAGCCAGTTTGACATAAAAACAATAAAAATATAATTTGCTCTGAATTATAATTTTAAAAATGCAATGCCAACTAAAAATGTCTTGGGTTTCTTAATTTCTTGAAATATATTTTAAGAACTTTACTGTTTTACATATTGAAGAAATATTTCTAACTCGTGTCTCAAAAAGCAAACCCGTGCAGCTTGTTCATTGTTAAATCACATCTTGCACTGATTTTCTTTAGGTTGGCTGATGAAGATGACGATTGCAAAACCCGCAGAGCTCGACGCTCTAATGGACGAGGCAGCATATGAGAGATACATCCACTCTATTGAGGACTAACTTTGGGTTGTTTTAACGATTATTATGCTCCTGCTTTATTTCCATCATTACAGGCAGGGAGGAGCATTTGATGTGCCTCTCAGTTCCATCACAATGCTTAGCATCCAGCAGCAAAGGTTTACAGCTCTGTACTGCTGATGTGCCCGGGCTGTAGAAATGTGAACTTTAGAAATTCTTTACCTACTGAAAACGACTGACTTTAGGGGACCTCTCAGTCTGCACTGACTAAAAATCCTCACTTCTTACAGCTACACAATCTTTAAGCTGACAAAAAGAAATCAAGTAAAAAAAGATTCCAAGCATTTCAGTCAAACCTGAAATTCAGCCTTTGTATACGTAGACTTAAAAAGCACTTTGGTCTTCATGGTATTAATTTGGTTTGTGAACACTGTGGATATGGTACCTGTGTAATAGAAAAAAATAAACATTTCCTTACTCATTGAGTTTGTGTGAATTTTATTTCCGAACTTTCAGACGGTATATTAAAAGCAAAATCGGTTTACAGTTTGTACATCTTTGGTTGTTGTTGTGGCTGCACCAAGTCATACAGAGAAACAACCAGCTTCCAGCATCACATAAGACATACAAAATACTTGATCCAAAATGCAACAAGACAGGAAAATGATAACCACCTCAACCAGCAGGCCCCGGCAGCAGATGATGGGTGGAGAAACACGGCAGCTTTGGCTTTAATAATTGATTTGACAACGGAATAAACTGCTCAGGCTTTAACGCCACATTAGGAAGAGATGCATCTGTTGGTTAACAGGGACTATGGTAGAAGTATGTGAATTTATATAATAGCTTAGTGAATTTTTGATTGAAAAATATGCAGCTTTTATACCAATGGAGGTAGGAAACAAGTTCTCAATATTCAATCATATTTTTGTGTGAATAATTCACACAAAGTAGCAGGTACTTTCTGTGGCACTAAAATGATACACATTTTAATTTTTTTTTGGGAGCTTCCAGATGAAATTCGATGTCCCTTCAATAGTTGTGTAAATGCTAAATGGAGTCCATTTGTGTTCAATCTTGGTATAAATAGTTGTTCTGAGAAGGTCTAAGAGGTTTGTTAGAGAAATAACAGCATCATAAAGGCCAATATCAAATTGGAATACTTAAGGACAATGTGGAAGACTTTAAAGGATTTCGATATTTTACAGAGCATTGTTCACACTGACACATCATCAAACCTTTCAAGACATCTCCGTCCCCCTGAACTGACTGGCCAGGTAAAATCTCTATTAAACAGGGAAGCAACAAAGAAGCTCTTATTAACGTTGATGGAGCAGCAGAGATCCATAAGTCAGTTGGGAAAATAGTTGTACCTTCCAAAGAAGAGTGACAAGACAAAGAGCAGACAGCAGGTGGAAGAAGATGACACCGAAACTGGACTATCTGGTCAATATGTACATTATGCATGGCTGAAAATTAATATTGGACATCACCCTGAACATCCCATCCTCAGGGTGGATGACAGTGGTGGCTTCATTTTGCGGATGCAGGAATATGGAAACTGGTTAAGAGTTGATGGGAAAGTGAATGGAGCCAAAGGCAATCACTGTTTTCCAGGAAGAAAAGCTATGGGAAGCTAAAAATAGAACAACCCTAAAAACAGCAAAAGATGCAGTGGAACAGATTAAATCAAAGAATATACACGTCTGAATGGCCCTGTCAAAGTTCAAACCTAAATCCAACTAAAAATCTGTGGCAACCTGAAAATTGGACCTCAGAAAATTTGTCACAGATTCTCTTCATTGTAACTACTTTACAAAGAAGAATAAGATTACATTTCCAAATCAAAGGAGTATGCATCAATTTCCTTCGATTTCATAGTTGCGCACTGCATTATACTGATGTGTTATATAAAATCCCACTGCAGTACCTTGTGGTTCTAATGTAGAAAAATGTGAAAAAGTTTTCAAAGACTTTTTTTTTCTTTGAATACAGAAATTTGCAGTACAATAAGTCAACTGCAATCTCAACCAACATTGTAGTGTGCATGTAGAGGGATGGAAGCTGCGTGTGGAGACAGCTTTAGAAAATACACCAGCAATGTTTTAAAACCCAACCAAGAGAAGTACATTTCTAAACTTGCACATTTTTAACAGTACAATTTTCTAACTTCGATCCTGGAAGTATTTCATGTTTCTTCTCTGGTTCAGTTCCTTGAAGCGATGACACCACCGGGGACAATAGAGAACTTGTCCTTGGCTGTTGGAGTCCTTCTGGCCCTTCCCCGGTTTGACGGAGCCGGAGGGAGTCCCTCCATTCTGCGGTAATCCCTCTCCAGTCTCTCCTGTCTCTGTGCCCCCTCGTACATCACACTGGCTGTAAAGTCCGTCTCATTTAGGAACGCTATGGTCTCGTCCCTCTTACGGCTCACATATCCTTTCAGCACTGCGTTATAAGGGTTTGAGGCAGCATCTGCGTCCGGGTCTTCCAGCTGGTGTTTGAATTCCATGCGGGTGATGACAGGCAGCAGGAACTGTTTCCCCTCCGACACCACAGCCCCGTCCCTTTGAGACACACCTAGAGCCTCAGACAGAAGGCGTTTGGGCAAAGGCACCAAATCACAGCCTGAGCGCTTGTCAACATACTGTTGGAACTGCTTGCGCACCAGAGCTACATCTTGTAGAGATTTGCTCCTCTGCTCCTCTAGATTGGTAACTATTCGTTCAGGATACGTCTGGCCAAACACCACACCTAAGAGGCAACAGAAAATATGAAAGTGAGCAAAGGCCCCTGAATCAGAAGTTGTTCAACCTAAAAACAGTTGATAAATTTCTCACCTGCTCGCCGCAGAATAGATGCAGGACATTTCCAGGGTTTGTGTATGAGCTCGTCTGGCAAAGCTGCAAGCTCAGGACACCATTTCCTGACATAGCTGCCGTACGGGTCACAGGTCATTGCTGCATCAACTGGGTGCATCACAAAGTTCCAGTGATCCAGGCCACACATACCACCATTCTGCCACATCATAGCATCGATAGCAACATCTGCATCCACGAGGGTGTCCTAAACATGAATAAATGCTTGATGCAGTTCAGTAAGTTTTAGGTTTTTAATGTTATACATGTTTCTCCCAGTCAAAGGTAGGGAGAATAAAAGTTTTTCAAAGCTGAGTTCTGGAGGTTTACAAATTTCTAAATACTAAGCATAAAACCAGAGCTGATCAAATGCAGCTCAAGTTTATGACAAACCAATGAAATAGCCCTTACAAAGTTGTAAGCTACAAATACATTAGCATCATCATCAGCCACTTCTGGTGGATGAACCACAATATTTTGTTGCCTTGTTCACCTCACCAGAATGGATACCTCATTCCTCAGAGCTAAAATATGCAACTGCTGAGTTATTTCATTCCTCGGTTTTCGTAGCGTCTTCTTCCAGGTCTTAAACCCCAGGGCCAAGTTCCCAACATAAGAAAACATTTTTGCATCTTCAAGATGCTTACCTGGAACCAGCGATAGCCTTCTTGCCAAGGCATATGAAGATAGGCAATGAGAAAAGATGCCACTACATGTCGCATGTAGTTGTTCATCCAGCCTGTCAGCCACAGCTGCCTCATGGCTGCATCAACTAGAGGGTAGCCAGTTTTACCTTTCTGCCAAGCCTTTAGGTGGCGGCAATCAGTGCTCCAACGTAAAGCCTGCAAGTCACAGAAAATGAATAATTCTTTGCAACTAATACAAAGAATTATATACAATGATAATGTGCTAATATAACAGTGTATCTTAACCTTGTAGGGAGGTCTGAGTGATTCCCAGGGCAGATCAGGAAACAGTGTTAGCTGCCAGTAAGCCAAATCCCTCCAGGCCAGCTTCCGTTGGAACTTTGGGGGTCGACACCTGGCTCCTTTGGCATCCCATAGCAGCCAGCGTGGACTGAGCTGACCGAAGTGCAGGTAGGGAGACAGACAGCTGGTGTTCGGAGCATCTGCCCTGCCTGACTCTTTTTCATATCTATACACACCTAGAAATTGAAGGAATAAACATACGCAACTATTTAATAGCTTTCCAAGTAAAACTGCAATGCAATTTATGTTTGATAGACACAGAGACACTTCACCATCATGAAGAAAAGCTTCCAGTTGGGCGTGTGCTCCATCTTCACTAAAGTCCCAGGACTTGCGAATGTTTTCAGCCCAGTCAATCTGTAGACAAAAATAAGAACACCATCACATTACAACTGCAAACCTTTGAAAATCTCTCCAGTTCAATTTATCATCTGAACATGTAAGCACCGTCGCTCATTTGAAAAGCTACCAAGACATAAGTTCCAGCTAAAAGGAGAGACAGGGCAAGCAGAGGCTTTTTAGTTTTTGAACTGTTAACAAGTTATTTAGTTTCTGTGCTCACAATTGTGCCATCCTTCCTGCGTGGCATGCGTGCGAGACCAAGCATGTCCAATGGGACACCTGGTGGCCAGCAGGTAGGTGAAGGAAGAGACACTGGTGGGTCCAGAGGAACACCTAGAGAAGCTCCTGGGTTTTGTCTGCAGCAGTTCATGAAATGAGACACTGAACCGATGCCTACGTCACAGAGAAAAAAAAAGTACAACCTGATCAAAATGTTTGCATTTCATTTTAGCTATAATATAGTGAATTTTGTCAGTACATACCTCTGAGCCCCACGCCCTCTGTGCTGACAGAAAACGGATCTCTGAGACAGTACGAGTGGAACATTTTACATTCAACTCCTTCTTTGTGCAGGGCTGAAAAGACCACATCATCCCTCTCCTTCAGCCACGGTTCGTACAAAGCATTAGCCATTACAGTTTGTGCCCCGGTTTCCTTTACTAATGTTTTCAGCGCATGCAGTGAAGATCCGTCTTTGTTCCCATCTGCACTGGCTTTGATAAAGATGAGATGGCTGCCAATCCGCTCCAGGGAGGCACAAAAGCAAGACAAAGCCTGATGAAGCCAGTATTTACCTGTTACATAAAGGACATTTAGTTAGTGAATACACTAGAGATTAAGATTGTATCAACTTTCAGCTGTGTTGAAACTTCACAAACAAAATATCTGAGTCTTAGGGCAACTTACAAGCTCCCCCCATAGCAAGGGTGACCCCTGGACCCTCCTCCTCCTCAGGACTCCAAATAAAGACAGGAATGACAGGTGCACCCAACTCAAGACATCTGATAAGAGCAGGATTATCACAGAGTCTAAGGTCTCTCCTGAACCAAAGTAAAACAGGTGGTGGCGCTGATGGAGAACGGGTTAAACCTACAATCTGCTGGGCAGCTGCTTTTCGCCGTTGCCGCCTATTTTTAGAACATTTCGGTTTCTTTGTTAGATTCAAATCTCCCTCCTTCATAACTTGGCCACTTACGGATGCTGTGTTTGGAATAGAAAATGAAGTAGAGGAATCTGGAACATAAAGAGCCTGGCTTGTTCCAAGTGATTTGTCATCAACACCTTCAACATGTGTACTTTTATAAATTTGGTTCTCTCTGAAGTTTTCCTTACTGCCGGACATTGACTGCGCCACAAAGGCACTCTTTTCTCTGCCAGGCGCATCTTCTTGTTGGGTGCTACTATTTACTTGAGATTTTGCATTTGAGTTGAGTGCAACACTGCTTGCATTGCCTCCGACTCCAAGGTGAGGGGGCAATTGGTTCGGGGTTGATATCTGCTGATCCTTCATTTCCAGAAGAGAAAGAGCCAGAGCAAACTCCAGGTCGTCATCCTCCGTCTAGAAAAAAAAATACAAGAAAGTGTTGGTGTTCAATGAAAACAAAAATATATTTGCATAAACAACGATGCACAAATAACTACTTTTTTTTTTTGAAGGACCACATCAGAAGTGTTTGGCTCCAATCATTAAGGTTCATTGATAACTGATATATACATTGTAGGTGTTTTATGCTTCCGACAGTTAATTCAAGTGACTAAAATACCTCCTCAAGTTATCCAGAGGCCTGGTAATGACTCATTAGTTAGGTGTGTTGAGCAAGAATGATATGTGCCTTTAAGCCCCAAATTTGGAGACTTTGTTCCTCAAAGTATCAGGTACAGTATCCTAGATACACTGTACCTTAACTGAGCAAATTTTTAATTTAGGCATGTTCCAAATTCAACCCAGACAGGTATCTCCATCTCAAATCCTCAAGAGATATCGCTTGCAATTTTTACATAGATCTCTGCTCGATCAAATGGTTGAATTATCTCTTCAGCATGCCATCAAGTTTGGCAGAGGCCCGGTAACGACCCAATTGTTGGATCTAGATGTGCTGGAGCAGGGATGCATCTAAACGCTGCATAGCAGTAGCTCTTGAGGACTGTAGCTGCAGACCTCTGACTCAGACCATTGTGCTGTCAAATCCAATAGATGCTTAAGGTGATGACAGACGTCAGAAAAACAGTTTGCCAAAGGAAACTTTCAGAAAAACTGACTGTAGCACCTGACACATGACTAAATTTACTCATGAAAAAGTTTCACAATACACACATTTAGTTAAACACAAAAATAAGCAAGCTGCATGATGCCATTTATGATGAGATGCAATTCATGGGAGAATCTGAATTAACCGTTTGACAGGTAGGACATACCATGAAACAGGTTCTGCGACATACTGATCGATTAGGACTGAATACAAAGACACGCCACACTTTTTAGATTTATTTGTTTCAAATCAAACATGCAAAAAAACAGAAAACAAGCGAAAACATTAAAAGTTTAAAATAACGTATAACTTACTTCACACTTTACACCTATTCCCTCATTTGTGTTGAAATAATACTTGAAAAAAAACATTATTGTACATACATGTTATTGACGAGCCTCAATCAGTGGTAACTTTTTTTTTAGCAAGCAAGAATATTGATAATTATGAAGCAAAAATCGATGAAAAAGATCAAAACTAACAACACAGTTTGATGTTACCACGTTGTAAATTTGTAAACTACTGTTGGAAAGTTTTAAACTATTTTGCTCCGAGGTTAATGACATTAACTTATTTATTAACTGTGTTCCCTCACTGACCTTTGAGAAATATCCCTGGTAGATGGAACCGAGGACGGAGTGCAGCCGGATGTTGGCCGTAGACAGCGGCTTGATGATGGACGGAAACTGTGACCGCGTCTCTTGGTGCCCCAGGATGGACACACACATCGCGAAGAAGCCCTCCGGGTCTTCTCGACCCGCCAGCACCTCCCTCAGCATCTGCCTGACAGCAGCTCGGTCACCGGCGGCGGAGTGCGGCATCTCACATGAGAACAGTGACGGTGCAGTTCACGTAAAACTGCGCTAAAGTGAAATGTAACTGGCGGACATGAAGTTCTCTGCCACCAGTTCTCGTTACCAAACACCAGCTGACTAGTAGTTACAAAAGCCATGTGTGTGTGTGTTTTATAACCTATGTAGTAAGTCGACCCTACCAGTAGAGGGAGCAAAAACGTTACGAAAAGCAGACAAAAAAAAGTCGAGTGAAACTGCTTCGCCGTGTGAGTAACAGAAGGAACTCCTTATTTACGTTTCTTTAATTAGATAGAAGGTGGATGAATTCATGGTTTAGAAAAGTAACTGTCTGCAGCATACTCTCTCTGCTTGTTTCTGAGCTGTTCTTGATTTTAACAAGTTAGGCAGAAAGTTCATGCGTGGGCTCCAGAAGTCTAAACACAATCAAACTCAGTTTTGATAGATATGTTGCTGTGAAATCATGTCCTTTGTGTTTTCATTTTATTATTTTTTTTTTGCAAAGCTTTAATCTCGACAAGGGTTTGCTCCTTTTCCGTTGTGCACGCTGTGATGAGAAAGCAAGAAACAAAAAAGAAAAGAAAAAAAAAAAACAAAGCCAGGAGACAGTGTACCCAGCAGTGAATTTTTAATCATGGTCTGCATTCCCTGCTGTTTAAGGGTCGCTAAGTAATTGATTTTTCTAATGAGACAACGTGCAAATTTTGAACACAAGCAGCAGGGGGTGGTGGTTCCCAGACTTGTAGACCAACTTGCAAAGAAAAAAGAAAAAAACAGAAGAAGATTAGAAGCAGTATCAAAAAATGTGACTTTAGACTTCAGCATCAAGGGCCTAGTTTTTTTTTTTTTTTCTAACTTCCATGTGAAGAGCAGGGACAAGAGCTCTGGTATGTGAGGAAGGCAACCCAGAAAGAGAGGAAGAAGGGAAAAAGATTGAGAGAGAGGGAGAATCAATAGTGTTTAGACAGAGAAGTGGAGTCTAAGTGTGTGATCAATAGAGAGCAGAGAGGAGAGATTAGCTGCTTTTCTCCCTCAAACTAACACTGACAAATTGGTGAATTGGTGTATCGGCCCTTGGGCTAAACGGATTGACCTGCTGTTTCCATGTTCCACCGTGTACTGTCAATAAAGATCTGTGTTCGTTGCGACTCTCAATGAAGAGAGTGAATGAAGCAACCAGAGGAGAGGAAAAGGCGAATGGACAGCAGGAAACAAAATGTAAGAAGTGCAACCTCAGGTAAGGCTGGATGCACACAAAATGTCCTCACCTCTGTCTCATTAACAAACACACGCGCATTCACACGTGCAGCCTCGTGCACAGTGTTATAAAACCATAATAACATCTCCAGGAAAATTAATGGAAAGACAGATTAAAAACTAAGTGAGGAGAAACGGGGCAGTGGTGTAGCTATTTGCAACTCATAAATCATCCTGACACACCCACGTGCATGTCGACACATGCGCGTGTGTGTGCATATACACACACACTCACACACGTACTGTAATTAACCACAGGCTATTTACTCTCTCCTGCTGTAAATTAGACATGCAGACACAGTTATTACATTAGGGGAATCTGCCATGCAGAATGCTAACAGGAAGAGGAGGGTGGCGGGACACACAGGTACACAACACAAGCAGCTCGTATAAAAATAAACACACACACACACCTGCATGTACACAAGAAAGAAGCTATGGAAGAATCATAGACTGACAGGAGTGAAAATGAAGCTGCAGCACAGAGAATAGGGGCCCCCAGCTCTTTGTTCCCTGCTGCATTTCATTATCTGAAACGCCAGCCGACACACACACGACTAACGCTCACACAGACACACGCAAACGCACCTCCCCCTCCCCTAAAGCTGTCTGCCTTCCACTCTATGCACACCGCATACACACATAAAAAAAGAAGAGGAAAATAGAGATACTGCGTCAGTGCCATTCACTGGCATCTTTAGTCGGTCATGACAAGCATGTCTGCATGGTCATCTTTAAATCAGCAAGTGCAGAAGCTGCTCTGAGTTTCCCTCATCTCTTCTTTAAAGAAAGCACTGTCCCATAACTTCCATGTTTAAATACAACAAAAAAGATGCGTGGGCTTGATTGAAGAAAGTATTGGTATTCTATCTGGGGGAGCTTTAAACAGTTTTTCTTTTTTATTCTTGCTGCCTCTCTGTATGTCCTCTTGTTTCCCCTGCCTCCCTCACCCCTCTCTGTCCCTCTGTTTTCCCACGGTGATCGATAGCTCATTACAATCATTGACTGCAGCTCATCAGCACCTGTTAGAACTGGAGAGACGGAAAAAGGCGCACAAGGCGTTTCAAGATTATCGATAAGTAGTCGGATCTGCGTTGAATTTGGCTTATAGTTTCGAATTGGGTGTTTTCTATTGCACATCCATCGCTGCAGGTGTCTAGTTTGCCTCTGCTTTATGGTCTGTGGTCTTGGGGAACATCTTATTATGCAACTCACGTGAGTACCGTGGTTTGTTGCTATGGTGATTGCCAGGGGAGCTGGAGTATTATAGGTGTTTATCCTAGACAGGAGCAGGCTACTCTCTGTCTATCAGGACATGCCACACAGTTTGGACCACACAATAAGATCAACACATGTAGTCACATGAGGGCAAATGAAAGACATATTCAGATGCAGATGTGAGCAATAACACAATTTTGTTATTTTGCTCATTTCAAACATTGATATTCCAAGGAAAAAGTAACCTTGTATCAACAAAGTTGTTGGTTTAATGCGTTGCTCCAAATGTTTGTTTTTGGAGAAGATAGATTGTGAGCTAAAAGAGGGAAACGGAGAAAAATGGGTCGAGTCAGCGAAGCTATTAGAAAGAGCACACCATAGTTAAAAGCAATGAAAAATGTGATAAAAACAGAATAAAACCTTCAGAGGTCCCCCGTGGATTCACGCTCAGGATGTGGTCTGAAGAAAAAAAGAATATTGGCGTGAGTGTGAATTTTTAAGGAAAAGTGGATATAAATGGGGGAACACAATGGCGGCTAGAAAAAAGGAGAAGTGTCTCCCTTCATGCATAAATTACACACATCATTTACATATTCATTATGTTTTGTGTTATAATGAGAGTATTTGCTTAATAGCTTCACCACCACTGGCAGCTTTTGTTTGACACAACAGAATTTAAAGAGTGGGGGGGAAAAAGAGGAAAAACAAAGGATCGTAGGTCATCTCCGTAAAGTGGGTGAGGTCAATGGTACACAATCAATTTTACTGATAATCGCATCAATCATAATGCTGTGTGGTGAGAACAAGCGCAACCTGCTCAGGGCTCTTAGAGAAGTGAAATGAAGCAAGGAGAGAGAGGGGGTTGGTAAAAGTTAATTAAAACAACACAGCTTTCTCCAAACTCAGGGCTTTTGGTCGTCCTTCTCTTGTCTCTGTGGAATAAGTAACCGCAGCTGTAATTACCTGCAGGGCATCCACCGAGATCATTCCTTCAGGTGCTAAAATAGCCCTCCAGATGACAATCGAGACAGACAGTTTGTGTCGGTTCTACGAGACCAAAAAAAAAAGTTCCAAATGTTTCAGTGAATTGATGTTGGCTGTGTGGGCGATGATATGTAATAAACAGAGAGAGTTAACGATTTAAAAAGTGAATAAATGAAATTAGCGGAAGAAAGTGGGACGGAAATGTAGAGACAGGGGGAAGGGCAATGGAAGAATGAACTACAAATGAGAGCGATGGCGGTGGCAGGTTGGCACGGTGCCATCCAGTCAGGACTGAAGCAGGGGCGGGCATGGGCATGGGCGAAGGGGCGAGGAGAATAAGAGTGAAAGACGAGGAGAAACAGACCTCCACAGTGCTTCCATGATGCCACCTTGGCACAGGCAGAGTGGGGCATCATGAACGGGAAACCGGGCAGGGAAAAGGACGATATGGAAAAGACCCGGGTAAAGCGGAGCTTTGAAGTAAGTGAGATACCATCTTACAGAGAATGACTCAGATGTGAATGAATGACAAAACATAAAAGGATGCTGAAGATGTAAATGAATGATTCTTTAAAAGTGACCATCTGCTCTGAATGTACGATGGATTCTGAAAATGCAATGATCATTTCGACTTTTCGTCCCGTCTCTACCAGCCACAGCGTGCCAGCCAGCGGGCAGTGTGCCAGTTTGTCCTCATGGCATACCCGAAGCACTTAAAGCAGATGGCGGAGAATTGTTGCAGTCAAAAACAAAGGGACTCACCTCAGAGGATTTGCCTCTAATCACTGTTTGCTCGGACAAAGACAAGAGGAAGTGCCCGGGCAGCGGTTGCCAGCGGTTGTGATGGCATCTTTTGACGGTTTCGGGGCAATGGAAGAAAGGTGGCATGCTGCCAAGGCAAAGCATTTGCAAACCGTAACATCCATATGTTGAGCGGAACATTTCAAAAGCCTTGGATATTTTTGGCAAAAACATTACTTCAAGGGAAAGGCTACAAAGATAAATGGCATCACACCAAACAAAAACCACGAGGCATTTACAGGCGCTGTCAAAAGTTGTACTAGCAGGTGGAGAATTGCAGCCCAAAAATAGCAACAATGTGGTACAACTACACTCACAAATGGAGCTTTTGTGAGTGGATGGCTCAAGAAGCCCATTGCCTTGATGCCAACTTGACCTTGTGCCAGCTGCTGCACTGAAGGGAATGTTGCTGGACATTACATGGAATGAAGAGACGTGAATCTACCATTTTTCCTTAGGGAGGAAGGAAAATAATGAGCAAAAGAAGTAAAGGTTGTGGAAGGAATTTGTGCTTTACGAAGAACAGTGGGAGTGGGTGGACAGAGATGATGAAGAGCTTCTTTCCTGCTCTCACACACCTGGGATGTTCTTAAAGGGAAATCCCCTCAGATTGCTATATGTGTAAAAAGGGAGGGATGTGTTGGCATCATCTCCAGGGTGTCAAGCTGTGTCTCTCCACTGCCATCCAAGGAGGGTGCTGCTGGAGTCATCAAGGGCGGGCAACAGTCTGGGCATCTCATCTGCAGCTAATTAACAGCCACACACTAATTCTAACAGCCGATCATAATTAGTGATTTAATCGCTCGTCAGCGCTCTTCCCCCGCCCCCCTTAAATTGCGCCTCCTATTTGGACACGTGCGGATAAACCATAGAACGCTTGATCCCAGCCCCCACCTCCCTCCACTCTTCCTCGATCCGTCTTTTCTTCATCCTTGGCTCCAGACTCCAGTGGGATCTTAATTAAGCCTGGGCTTCATTATGCAAATGGAGTACAATAAGCGACAGCAGAGGTGGAGTTGGATACGGACTGAAAAGGAATGATGGTAGTGGAAAGCTGGAAATGTAAAACATGTGAAAACCTACAAAAATGTTCTTCTCATGTTACTGTCTTGCAATAATTGTGTGTCGTTCTGACATGGATTTCTTCAGCGCTTGCACGACTACCACATGTTGTCTGAGAGCAAACACCTCACGCAATGAAGCTCCATAGCTGCTGCCAGGGGGAAAACTTCCCTGAAACAACACTGGATATTCAGAATGTCATCTCTCACAAAGAAAATTCTCAAGGGAATCACGACAATGAACCTCTTAATATCACCAGTTGGCTGGATACGGAGAGAGATGGTAGAGATAGGGGGAAAGAAAAGGAGGCAGACAGAAACACTGACAGTGGCAGCAGCATGGCAGCTAATGTCATCTCAGTTTAATCATCGCATAGGATCATGGGGTTCATGAAAATTCATTTGCATATCATTAAATAGAGAGAGGTTATTTGGTGCGGGCCAACAAAATGGGATTGGAAGAAGGAAGGGGGTGAAAAAAAAAGGAAAATAGTCGGGCTCGTTATTAAACTGCAATGTTTTATAGTCTGCCAGCCGATTCATTTAATTTGAACGTAATTAAAATGTGTCAGGCTCAATCAATCATGCCAACAGGGATACTATCAATGTATCAGTCTGAAAAAGGACTAATCAGAGGATATGCACTTGGACACTTTCCAATAACAGTCAATGAGATTGGGCTATAATCCTCTGAAAGCTTGACCAGCCTCCTTCCTCAGTCGACTATGTAAAAGTGCAAATACTGTGTATTATGTAAAAGCTGTGAAAGATTGACATGTAGTGCTTAGTGAGAGGGTGTGCCACTTTGTTCAATGTTGTCACATTGCCCTACATGTTTTCGTACTGTTGTATTTTTGGTGGAAGAATGTCTCAGGTATTCAGGTGCATCTATTTTGAACCAGCAGGCGTTCGTTTCGTGTAACTAGTTTGACAACAGATGATTTAAGCTACGTCTCTACTCTCTACTGATAGTCTACGACTGGGAAAATGGTCATTGTGACTGCAGTAATTAAAATATACCAGCATTATTGCTTAAGTTGTTGGTTTTGACAGTGGCCCCAGGTCTTATTTCTATAACAGATTCATATATGGAAATTACGTTGTGTGATACATTTTAAAGTTGTAAAGTATTTTGTTGAAT
The DNA here is from genome assembly GCF_027474105.1 of Poeciliopsis prolifica. Classification (NCBI taxonomy): domain Eukaryota; kingdom Metazoa; phylum Chordata; class Actinopteri; order Cyprinodontiformes; family Poeciliidae; genus Poeciliopsis; species Poeciliopsis prolifica. The sequence goes on along the minus strand of NW_026562376.1, from coordinate 10,495,328 downwards.
AATGATGAGAAATGGTCATAAAAAATGCTCATATTTCACATTATCTCATACAGTTTTGTTATTTTTAAAATGGAATAAGACAATAGTGACTATTTCTGTTTACAGTGTTCTCACCCCAGTGTTTCCTGTGGAATTTGATAAAATATGACAGATTATGACCACTAATCCAAACAAAGGAGGTTTACTGAAGGTCCTGCTGGTAAATATTCTTAATTGGACCCATGTCATTATTTTACAACAATTTGAGTTGAAAGTTAATTATATTTATTGGTTGTCAAAGGGAGTTCAAATCACCTCCTATATAGGTACACACTGATGTGTTGCTGATGTAAAACTTCCCCCAGAAGATGACTCTATTTCATAACTAATAAGTCGGGTTTGAAATGGTCAAAACTACCAGAGTATGAAATATTTTAGAAGAATGATGTGGCTCAAATGGGAATCACAGTCAAAATAAGCCATAATATTGTGTAATACACTTTTTTCAGAAAATAAACATGTAAGTAATACAGTAAATTTGAGAATTATTATACATTTCATAATTAAAATGTCTAACTACAAGGAGAAATAAACTCACACTGCATGGCTTGAGTGCATGAGTATAAAATGGTTTGATTACAGGTGTGAAATAGGAGTAGAAAAAGACAATAAATGTTAAGTATTCATGTACTCAAAATGGGGAATACGCATTCGCAAAGGAGCAAATTCATCCTAAGCTTGCAGTTTCTTTTTGTTCGAGGTGTCCAAGATGTCCATGTTTGGCTTGTATGCAGACGTCAGTGTGCATTCCTCATTTGCATAAGTGATATAATTAGCCCGTCCTTTTTGAATGGAGATCAGTTTGGCAACATGGCAATCACTTTCAAATACATACAGTCATGCACACACTGCAACACACGCTCACTGGCAAGACCACCCCGCACCCCATTCCCAATATCACGGAGGGTCTGTTGTCTGTGAGCAAAGAGTGTAAAGATTAACATAATCCAGCTAATAAGTGTGAGTAATATTCACACAGAGACGCGTGGCATAGACACTCTCCTGCTGATGCGTATTTGTATCTCATTATACATGTAAAGTTCTGTGGCCGCCTGCCAGTGGGGTGATGTGGGGGCTGGTTTAGCGTAGTGGGAGGGATGGAAAGGGGTCGCAAAGTGTGGGTCACAACAAAAATATGCAAGTTGTCCTCTCCTACTTTTCAGAAGAAGCAGTATAGTTTTTAGAGAACTAACAAATAAGTAAAAGAGAAGCAGGAATAATAATTAAAAAAAACTACTATTCCTTTTTTATTTCTACAAAGGTGCAGTGTCAGTTTTTAAGCAGAATGGAGGAATTATAAATAGCGTATTTGCACTTGCAGGCTAGCTCTACAACATGATTGATTGGGATGGTGTGATGACCATTAAAAAGTCATTTAAAAGATGGATAGGGACCACATTTCCAAATAAAAACCACTTTATACCTGATGAAGTGCTGAACAAACTCTTCTGCAGAGACATTTACTGATTACTATTGAGGTATGATTGAGTGTAATATGGGAAGCTATGTATCAGCTGTGGGAGACACCAGGGCGACAGTCTGCAACGCAGTTAGGCGGTGTTTGGTGACACTGACTTTTATTAAAGCTAAATTTGAATTTTGTTTCAATTAAAAGAAGGACAGATATGTAAAAAAAAAAAAAAGCATGGATAGAAAAAAATGGCATAAACAACTTTACAGCTATGTGCTTATTGAGTTCTATCTGATAGTCCAATGCCTTCAAATGAAAGCTTATCCTCAGAAGCAGAAGGTGTGTCTGCATTTGAGCTCTGTCTCTTTAAGTCGGGGCTCCACCACCGCAGCATGCTTTGGGATTCATGCATAAACATGAGCTGGCCTTTCAAGCTCTCTCCTCACATAACCAATCTAAATCTAAATGAGCCCCCACCACAGATACACCAGCAGGCAATGACATTACCCCCCCTTCCTCAACCCTATCCCCAACCCCCTACTCTATTCCACTACCCCCAGCGACACATATAAACCAGCAGGCAATAATTTCACGCCGTCCCTCAAAGCCCCCCACCACCACCTTCCACCTACGCTCCATACACACACATGCACTTGTACCCCCTTTTTGCCGCAACCCCACCAGCTGCACGGTGCTCATTTGATTAAGAGGGGAGGACAGGGAGAAGGAGAAATGGTGGGGGATCACTTTATCACGATGACTTTCTAAGATGGCTATCATCCAATAGGAAGCTATCTCAAAGCCCTCTTGTGTGTTTACTTTGCTTTTGTTCTCCACATGTATCTGTTTTGTCTTCCCTCCTTGCAGCCACAATCAGATCATAACAGCTTCACGGTTACATTTTCCGCTGTCGCATTTCTGTGTAGCAGCTAAATGAACAGCCCTCTTTCAAGAGAATATGAGGCAGATACCAGTTAGGATTTGACTTGTGACTGAGAGAAAAACAACATTCCAGTGTTGCTGTTTCAACCATTTGGAAAGTTTTTTTTTTCTTTTTTTTTCACAAGAAAATTTAAAAAAATTTTTAAAAATCCACCGACTTACAGTGTTCTCTTTGAAATGTTTCATATGAATATCAGTTTGTCCTAAAGGTGCTGCAGTATGCAATTTTTCCTCCCCTTTCTCCCAGAGTCGTAAAACACATTATCATCATCAGCACCAGGAGCAGCAATGTAATTCATCCCAGGTCGTTAATATTCATCATATCATTTAGTCACAAAGGAAACTCATCTGGCTGAATGTCAGAGATGTAATTAATGAAGTGACCCTTGAGGTCAAGACTCCATTCACGAAACGCCTTCCACACTGAGCACACATACACGCACACACACACGCACATACACGCCTGCACACCAAATGCTTTTCAGCCAGATGTTCCCCAATACCAAACACAGCACCAGAGACCCATAAGAGAGCTGATACCGTTACACAGAACAACATTCATAAAATGACTTTTCTAAGTGAGACTAAAGGGATGACACCAGAGCATGCACCAAAGCAGACTTTATTTAGCTCAGTGGAGTAAGGAAGGGGGGGAAGAGGGAAACACACAACAACATGGGAAAACTGGGATGGGGATAGAATAGAGACACACTAAACCACTGGAGCAGGACATTAGGACAGGTGCACATCACAGGTATCTTTTTGGTCATCACTATGGCAACAACATATCCAGAAACAAAATTTAAAGAACTGTTTTACCTACAGCAAGGTTAACAGAGTCTCTTCATCATTAAAGGACTCCAATATGTACATCTTACAGTCACTACGATCAAGAGAATACGAGAAAAATTAAATTTGAAATCATCGGTATAGAACAAAAAACTGCCTTGGTGGTATTTGGAATGCACATTTCTGCACAGAAGAAAGCTCATTGGTATTGTCGTAAACATTGGTTAGTTTAAGAACAAAAACATGACAAGAGTTTTTCAGTCCATATCCTTTGGAAACTTGGCTGTGAAGTCAGTCGGAGTCAGCAAAACTGTTTGAGTTGGACTTACTGACCAAAGACTGCAACACAGAAAGACACCATACAAATGGAAGTTTTGGGGCTTAACTCCTTCAAACATCTTTGCAGTTTCTTCATATTCACTGAGAAGTTAATGCCCAAATAAAGTTTATCTTAAACTGGAGGCCTGACAAAAAAATCCTAATAACATGAAATCTATTTTTGTCTTTTAAGTTATACGATACTGATCAAGAAACCTGATGGAACTGAGCCCCACAAATCTACAGTTGAAACCAGATGTTTTCATATGTTGTAGAAAAAAGATGGCTGACTTTTTTTCTTTTTTTTTTCTCAGTGTCTGACATTTAATCAAACTAAATCTCTGCTACTTTGAGTTCAGCAGGACTACAAAAACTGCTTGGATTTGCCAAATGCCAGAGTAATGAAAGAGAATTTGTTTGCTTCATGGAAAAAAACTGAAGGAATCATTCAAGATATACAGAAAATAATTGTGGATTTCCAGATGTCTGGTGCATTCAAGGGTGCAAGATCCATGCAATATATGTTCTGTGGTCTGATAAGACTAACATTGCTTAAAAGTTTTTAGCTATTATGGTCATAATTACACTGTGAGGAAAAAGGGGGAGGCTTAAAATTGTGAAGTCTGAGATGACATTGTCATTTTATGTGGTTGTTTTGTTGCAGGAGAGACTGGTTTAATTAAAGCAGAAGGCATTATGAGAAAATAACATGATGCGAACATTTTTGAAGCAACATGTCAAGACAAAGTTAAGGGTTGAACATAAATAGGAATCCCAAGCAGAAAATGACTACACTCATATAGACAAATTAATTAGTAAGAAAAAACCCTAATTTCAGGGACAGAAAGATTCTGGGCAGAGTTGAAAAGGTGGAAGTAAGCTGGGTGACCTAAAAACCTGACTTGAGTTATAAATGTTTCATAAGGAGGAATGGATCCAAATGTCAGCTAACGATTGTGAAAAGCTTGTGGAAAGAAGCCGAAAATATATGGCCCAGATAATTCAGTTTAAAGGCAGATACTACAGAAATGTATAAAACCTAATTTTGAAGAAAAAAAAGTTTAGTCTGATGGAATCTCAGAAACTTTAAAAATAAGTTTTTTATAATGTTTCTAAACATCTGGTTTCGACTGCATTGCATTTGAACAGAATGACAGAGGAGCATTTTATCAACAGCATCACAGGTATTACAGTTTGTAGTCATTAAAGCCTAGTGGTAAAGCGATCAGAGCATGCATCTTTCTACAATATCATTAAAAACTACAGTACATTAGCAGCAAACTGGACATCCTTAAGGGCTGAAGTTGAACACTATGGTATAAAAGAAAAATAAATGCAACATTTCTTAAGAGAAGTAAAACTCTTCAACCGCTATATTACAGACTGCCATGGCTCTAGTTTGGGGTTTTGGTTACAGTCTCCAGTGTGCTTATGAGAGGCAGAAAACAGTAGCTTAGATACAGGGACTCCTTCCTTCTTTAAAAACAGCAGTACATCATCAAGTAAACAGTAGCGCTTATTTTTGTAGTTCATATGGTTAAAGTATTATCACGTCTTTGGATTTTTGTCTTAAAGCATTAATTATTGTTTAGCTATTATTGTTATATTATCATTATTACAGGTAGAATAAGGACTGGTAGAAAATAAACAGAGAGAAAAAACTAAAATCAGGCATGAAGGGAGGAGACAAATAAATTAAGAGTACAAAAATAACATTAATAACATCCAAAGTGGGGTTTTTTTCCCCCTCAACTTTGCAGAAAAGCTCAGTACATGTGGAAAAGAGAGCTACGTGTCAAACATCCAATGAAGTCTCGAGTCAACCATACAAAAGCTAAATACTGTACATTTACCGCTCAAATTATTAAACACTTTAGTTTTAATAGTTTTTTGTAACAATCTATCACCCATAGGTGAGAAGCTCAGATCTTTGAAATGCACAGATGTTTGTGAAGATTTCCTGAAATGTTTTGTCCAGGTTATAACTATAGGCTTCTTTTGTTTTAGAAACAGATTATTAGAAGATCACATCTAAGGAGGAGCCATGTTGATCTGAGCATAGAAAGCTTTACATTAATCACATAACATTGTTAAGCCATTGGTATATTCAAATAAAATGGAAAGGCAGTAATTTACCTTACCTGAACATATGAAAGCTTGTCTTAATCTTTTCATTATCATGACACAGTTATATTGAAGCAAGACAGTTTGTGTCAATCCATAAGATTTTATATAAAGAAACTATTACTAAACACACACAATGTAAATTCGAGTTTGGTTAGAGTTTTCATATACAGTATAATGGTTGAGTGCTATAAAAAATAGTTTACCCCTTTTGGGACAAACTGGCCTTTACATACTGTGCTATTTGGGCTGTTATCCACTAAAGGAACATACAAGGAGTCACATGTACAACAGAAGACTTATCATTGGCTTTTGGGAGGGTGAAGTGGCGTTATAGCACCACATCAGTCTGTTGGTACTCACATTACCTCTGACAGCTGCAGATCTCATCCTCTCACCATACAGACGTCCGCTCTGCAGTTTGTTACTGAAAACAAACATGTTTAAACTAAATAAACAAGACATATAAAATTTTGGTTATGAGCTTTGGAATCTGAGACAGTCTTTACAAAAGCTCTATGCAAATACCCACAGGTATTTCAAGGATTTTATTCAGTTGTTTTTCCTTCTTCCATTTCCACTGCTTTGTTTTCTTCAAGTTTTTTTTTTTTGTTTTGTTTTTGTTAGTTTTTTTTTCTTTTTGGAGGTCTCTATTTACACTAAAATCTCTTTAAGAATTTATTTTCCAACCTTGACCAGACTGGAACTACATGCTACACAGCTAGTTATCTAGCAATGTCCGGTGGAGGGCCCACTGTGAGTCTGTCATGCAGACTGAGAGGTAGACTGCAGGTCTAGCTGGGCAGTGAGGTCACATACTTGATGAATGCTCTTTGGCCTCTGTGGCATGGTGTTTTTTCTTTTTTTCATATAAAGATGGAGTTTGGTGTAGTAAGGATACTGGAGAAGAGCGTGTTTCAACAAGAAAGGACAGACTGGGAAATAGTTAAGGAGTAATATGAAAAGAGGAAAGACTTAGTTTGGGCTCTCCTGTACTAGTTGAGAGAGTTTCTCTTTGGGCCAGTGTGGCTCTGCATCTTTGGAGTGTTCAGGTTATTGGTTTGGCAGCAAGTAGACAGTAGACTCAATGCGGTATCTGTGGAGTCAGACGTTGGAGGAGGGCTTTTGCTGGGAACATATTTGAAAGAAGCAGTCTGCCTTTCTAAGCCCTGTCTCTCTCCCCTGCTCTGGCTGAAAGCTCAGCTTGTTCCCTCTCAGCAGTGTCAGAGGTCAAGCTCCTGGCTCTCTTCTCCTTCGCTCTGGCATTCTGGAACCACACCTGTAAAATTATTTTCATTATGTTTCACATACTGAACTTCACAAGCTTGATTGTTAATCTTTAATATGATTTGGTTGCTTTTTACTTACCTGGACCACACGTGGGGGCAATCCCAACTCTTGGCCCAACGTCTCACACTCAATACGGTTTGGTGTGCGGTGGTTACTGTAGAAGTTTTTTAGCTGAAGTACTTGGAAGTGACTCATCTGTGTCCTTTGGCGCTGCTGCTGATGGTGGTGGTGTTGCTGCTGACTTTGTGTCTCACTCCAATCTGAGCCTTGATCTCCAGATATTTCAGGGCTTGAAGAACCTTGGTCGACCACACTGGAACTCTCCTCACATGGGTAGTCGTCATCATCATCCTCGTATTCATCCTCTTCTTCTGCATTTTTCAGGTTGGCGGAAGAAGGAAAAGAAGCCATTGGTGGCTTCAAGCTAAACTCTTTGTTGATCATGTCATAGCCAGGGTTGTGGACAGGGGTGGAGGAGATAGATGGACCTGGTCTTTCTGTGGCAGATGTCATCGCCATCACAGTCTGTCCACTGGATCCATTGGCTATTGACAGGTTGTAGCCTGCTCTTTCAGCCTCTGCCCAGTGGCGTGATCTCATATGAGCATCAAGAGCACTCTTAACTTTGAAAAGAGCTCTGCAGAATGGGCAACGCAGGTGGTTCAAACCCAAGGTGAAACTTGATCCTGGCCCCACTGACCGAAACTGTCCTTTTCTTTCTCTTGCCCGTGTGTTCTGAAACCATACCTGTGAGAAAACATTGGATTTCTTAATGTTCGGCATAGTCAACAAAGCAAAACAATTTACTACTCATCACTTAAATCATACCTGAACTACACGTCTTGTGAGACCCACATCTCGTGCAATACTCTCAAGGACTCCTCTGGTGGGGTTAGAGTCCAAACTGTACCTCTGGTATAACACTTCAAGCTGTTCTGGAGTGATGGTAGTTCTCTGACGTTTATCTCTCCTGTGCTCATCTTCGACCTCTCGATTGCCTCTTTGGCCTTCAAAACTAGTCTCTGATATATGTTTTGAACTCTGCTTTGTGGGACTCAAAGAATTGTTAAGGGTGCTGCTAGAGTGATTAGAGAATGTGTTCTTAATTTGGATATTGTTCAAGTGTGAAATCATAGGATGTGTGGGATTGGGATGTATCTGGGACATGGCTCCTGAAAGCATTTGACTTGCCACTAAAGTTGGGTTTGGATGAAGCATCATGTAAGGCATGGGTCGGTCTGTGAATCCAGAGTGTAAAAGTTGTACCTGGGACTGAGCTGCCAGGAGATGCCTAGTCTGGTGTTCTTGCCACAGTTGAAAGGATGGCAAAGCCACTGGGCAGAGACTACACTGGAATTTTGCTGGGGGTTGAGGCTGGGCGTCAGTTGATAGGCAAGGTGTTGTATCAGGTGTCCAAGGCTGAATTGTTTCTGATTCTGGAACAGAGGAGGGGCTTGGTGATGAGTCAGCAATGTTTTCACAAGGTTGGGTTCTTGAAGGACTGCATGGGGTCTCCTGGTCTGATTTAGCATTAGTCAAGATTTGTGTTGTACTATGTTGTAAAGTGGATGCAGCACAATTCTGGGACATTTCTGCCAGATTTTCAGGTGGTGCCTCAGATACTGTTTTTAAAGTCTGAAGGACTTCTTTGTGTTGTGCATCTGCATCTAAAGGTGTAGTTTGACTGTTCACAGAAGCTGGGCTCGTGCTAGCCTGAGTAGAGGTTATTTTATCTTCATGTTTTTTTGTAGCAGATGTTTGCTCACTTTTGGTTGTGTGAGGCTCATTGTCTGAGCAGTGAATGGAAGAATCAAGGGAAGGTGAATCAGGGTGGGAGTAATACTCATATGTCAAATCCATTGAATTTTCATTATGAGGGTTTACTTGTCCTCCATCTTCATAGCTGTTATCCTGATGATCAGCATTAGTCATGCAACAACCATTTCTTTGTCTGTTGATGTCAAGATTGTTCTTTCCCTCTGCTCCATCATCTGATCCGCGGTCTTGATTCTTGCGAGCTCTCTGTCTTGCATTTTGGAACCACACAACAATAACTCTGTTAGGAAGGGACAAGAGAGCAGACAACCTGTCATATTCTTCCTCTCTGGGGTAAGGGGTGGCCTCAAACACCCCCTGCAGAGTCTCCAGCTGTTGTTCTGTAAAACGAGTTCGGGAGGAGCGTCTGCCTCTCTGGGGCTCTTCTATCATCTGGTGTTGTGGGGAAGGGTTGGTAGAAAGGGCTGGAGAAAGTGAACATGGAGAAAGGGTCAAACACTGTTTTTTGGTTATATCTTCTCTGGAATCATCCAGTGCTGTGGTTGGGGGATTATTAAAATTGTAAGGAGAGTCCTTGTCTCGCTGGCGCTCTTTAAATAGTGTGTTGCGAAACCAGTGTTTAATTACTTTGTGAGGCAGACCTGATAGAGTAGACATCTGGTTGATCTCTTCATCACTGGGGAGACTATTAATATCAAAGTGTTTCTTTAAAACAGACAATTGATCTTCAGATATTCTTGTCCTGGTTCTTTTAGTCTGGTGTTGCTCTGGTGTGCATGGGCTAACTTGGCTTTGCTGTCCTGTTTGACTATGCTGTGGTTGACCAAGCAAACTTGTGCTAAGCTGTGGAGAATGGCTTAATAAAGCTGAGCTGGGTTGGGGTTGCTGGGCAATCAAAGCTGGGCTAAGCTGTGGCTGTTGCCCAATGAGTGCTGGGTTAAGTTGAGATTGATAAAGTTTAGCCAGATCAGGGTTAATGGTTGAGTCTAACCATGGCTGAGTTTGGAGAGCCATAGACTGCATCACAACAGGTGGTATGAGTGGTAGCTCCATGGGAAAAGGAATTGGTGGAAGAGGAAGCTTCGGTATGGACAATGGGGGTATGGAAAGCTGAGACAAGGAAAGAGGAAGCATAGGTATTTTAGGCAATGGTAGAGTTATTGGAGTTGTAGAATGAGATGTAGCTGCACCAGATGTATCAGGGATCGGAACCTCCTGCTGTTTAAGATCTTGTGACTGAGAAGGAGAAGACTGAGTTGTTATAGCAGAGACAGTTGTTTTCTGATCTTTTGTCATAGCACTTGCTTTATTTATTGGATCTGAAAGTGGTGGAATTGGTGAAGAGTCCAATTTTTTCACTTGAATTTTAGAGTCTGTTGGGGTTTCTGGTTCTTTGCTTATGGTAGAAGATGCAGCTTGGGTGGAAAGAGCTAAATTCTCAGCCAATTTATGCTCGGCAAGGGGGTACATCTGGTCATACTGTAGTCTATATTCTTTGGAAAATTTCTCCAGAGCATCTGTGGGAAACAACATTCTGTGAAGATACTCCTGGTGGCTTTTTAAAATCAAGGCATTAGAAAACAGCTTGCCACAGTTTTTGCACTTTTCTCCAGTTTCACAACATTTTTGCTTTGTGTTTGGAAATAAATAATCTTTGTTTTGTATTTTCAAATCTATGTCTTTGTTGCTTTCTGTCCCTTGACAATTGTTATTCCATCCTTCCATTTTTTCAGTCTGTGCAAGAGTAAATTCATTTTTTTCCTGGTCTGAATACTCTCCCACCTGGTTTATGTCAGCATGTTGGATAATCTGCAGCTGGTGTCTGTGTCTGCTTTGTAAATACTGAAGGGCCAGCTCATAGCCATAACTCTGGAGCAAAGCTCGTAGAGGCTCCCCATTTGCTGCAGCATAGGGCACTCTTGGAGGGGGACATTCTGACCCAAGATGAGTAAATGAGGAACAAGCTACTTCTTGCTTGTGATTCTCCTTTTCCACATGAAGCTCATCTGTTTCTTCCTTAAAAATGGAACTATCTTGTTCCATTTCTGTTTTATTCTGCTTGTTGGAGGACCCACTGCAGACCACATCAACATTTGCTTTACTTAGTGAATAGTCAGTTGACTGGTTAACAGTCGTATTTGAACTTTGTTTTGGGTTGGGTTTCTGCTCTGACTCGGACTCCCTTTTAGAATCTGTCTTACTCTGTTCTTCTGGAATGACTTTAGAAGATATTTCAAGACCAAGATCTTGGTTCTTCACACTTAACTCTGGGTTAAGCTTCACATCTGACAAGTAAAATGGAAGGAGTAGTTGTTGTTGAAGGGAAAGCAGGTTATCTGGTGCCAGTGAAAAGTGCTGTTTAAAGAGATTTTCTGGTCCTAAGGGAAGGTGATGGATTGCCTGGGACTGAAGGAGTGCTGTTTGCTGTTGTAGTTGAGCTTGGACCTGTGCCTGAGCTAGCTGTTGCTGCTGTAGTAACATCAATTGATTTCTCGATGCAAGGAGCTCTGCCACTCTCTTTTTTGCTTGCTGAGACTCTGCTGAATCAGAGAGGGTGGGTTGAGTCTCAGTGCATAAGTTAGAGCCCACTAAAGATGACGTTGAAACACTTATCCCATCAGGGTTTTTGGCAACAGGCAAACTTTTGGATGTTTCCTCTCTGGTAGCGGCAACCTGGGCAGTGGAAGAAGGAACTGACCCTGGGAGAGCTAAGCTTGACTCTAAAGTCTGTGTTGTTGAATTCTGGGCAGCACGAGCTCGAGTCTGATGAAGAACAGAGCGAAGATGTATGTCCAGTGTAGAACTCTGGCTATAACCCACTCCACATAATCGGCAGCGATAGGGTCTTGGATCTGGACCACGAGGGACCTCAGGAGCTGTAGAATTTGTACCAGAGTCTTGCAGGGCTCTTCTGGCACGATGGAGGTGAGAAACAGAATTATAGTGCACCAGAAGAATTGTTTTCTGAGTAAAAGATTCAGAGCATATGGTGCATTTATAAGGCCTGGATGGATCTAGATAACGATCCATTGTTGGGTTTGAGCTCTTCTTAACAAGAAGGCTAGAACTAGGTTCTGAAACAACCTCCTCTGGTGACCCTTTCTCAAGCTCAGTTGAATTCTCCTCAGCTCCATTAGGTTCACTGACAACCTCCTTCTCTTTAGCTTTATCTTCTTTTTGTTCTTCCCTCACCTCAATGCCAAGGGTTTCTTCATCTGTCTTGTCATCATCACCCTCTCCTGCTTCTTCTCCAACTTGAGGTGATAAACTGCAATCTTGTTGTACTGAATTCATATTATATTCCATATATGGCACAGTGTGTGGTGCTAAGAGAGCATTCGGTCCCTGTGTGCTGTCCTGTTGCGAGTGCGTGTTTTGAATGTGTCTCTGCAGGGCTTCCTGACTGCGGCATTGTCTCAAACAAAGGGGGCACTCTGTCGCCGCCCTCATGGCATGGTACTGCCAATGCAGCTGGAGCTTCTCCTGAGTGGGAAATGCCAAGCTGCACCTGCTGCAACGAAACCGGTAACCATGACGATCCGAAAGGGGAGAGGGGTCGTTGGGAGGGGAGATGGGTGGAGAGGAAGGAGGTGTCTGAGTTGGGGACTGAGGAGCCAGAGTGCCATTTGAGGGGTGACTGGCGTCTTCTAGGGGTGGGGTGAGCAGTGCTGTGACATCTTTGGGTGCGGCAACATCTCCCTCGCTGTTCTCTACTAAGATACCTGTGAAATACATCAAAAAAGATGATTGTAAAAATTCAGTTCAGAAGAAAGTTATGAGTATAAGCAAACAACATATTTTTTTCTTTTTCAAAAAAAAAATGTTGAAAATGTTTCTTTTTCAAGAAAAAAAAATAAATAATGTTCTGTAAGAGTTCTAAACAGTTCTAAACATTGTTTAACCAACCTTTATTGTTTTGTGAGCAAACAGACTCTGCAATATGGGAGCACATTGCATCATTGCTCTTCTTAGTTTTAGTGTTCGGATTGTTGTTAGTAATCAAATCCTGTGGTTCTGACTCCAGCAGAGGCTCAAGCTGTTCCATGGATAGTGTCACCTGGAAAAGAGGAACACATTATCAGTTGTCATTGTTTCTAATTTCCAGGCATTCTAAGAGGCCATTTACCAAGTGAAAATAAAATGAATTTCTGGCATTGCTGTGCTTTTTTAATCTAGCAATATGAATAAAACATGTCTCATTGAAGAGTAAAATAGCAAGCAAATGCCGAGTTGTACAAAGACAGACGCATGAGATTACTATAACGATATCATAAAACATTCAAACATATTGTTAAATCTTGCACCTCCCTCTATAGCAGTGCAAGAAGCAAGACACATCAGTTTGCTAATAAAAATACATGGTTGAGATATGTGTCTCTGCCCTTCTGTTCCAACACCACATGCCTCAAGGGTTTAATAAAACTTTACTGAGCTGAATAATTAATTTATTTAAAATAAATTCGTCATATAGGAAACCCCATCCTCTCTGCTTCAAGCAGTGAGGGTAAATAGTATATCTATGCAAACAGCGAGCCACCCTGAGGAAAGGACAGAGAGCCAAAGATGAGATTTACATGACAAGTCTTCACTGCGTAACAGCTTCATAGCTGCAAAAGAGAAGAACAACCACACATACACACTGCAGAGAAAACTGAAGGTCAGACTTAATCTAGAGAGCGTAATTGGAAAGCAAGGTACATAATGGCCATCATCACCTCAGTCTGAATTAATGAACCTCAATTACTATCAGAGAGAGTGAGGGAGGGGAAGGTGTGGAGGGACAGAGGATTGGTGGGGGGGGCAAAGGGGTGTAGAATATGAAAAAGCGATAGAGCAAGGAGAGGGAGAAAGTTAGGGGGCAAAGAACACAAAAAAAACGCTCTGGAGAAAGACAGTGAGCAAGGGAGGGGGTAATGCATAAAAAATTGAGAGAGGGCTTGGGAGAGACAGCAGGAAAGGGGCAGGACAAAAATTGCAGAAAAAGAGTGATTTGTGAATCTGGGTGGGGGGGACAGCAGAGGGGAGAAAGGGTGAAAAAAGCAGTCATGAAGAGGAGGGAAGAGAGCAAGAGACAAAGGCCACTTAGCATACAGGCCAGGAAGATGGAGGATGGTGATGTGGATAGATGACCGGTCATTGTTAGTTGGAGAGACACAGTAAAAAGCACGGGGGCCCTTTTTTAGCTTGACTGCACTTCTGGTAATAGAGGGCTACTTAAACATGCATTATAGAAAGACTGGCTTTTCCTACACTCACTCACTCAAACCTACTCTCTTTCCACTCTGCAAGATGCACACACACACATCCACAGAGAACACGCGGCTGCATCAAAGATGATAGCGAGGAGCTACTTAAACATGCATTAAAAAAAGCGCCTGCCTTTCTCTCTGGTGCCTTCTTAATGGAATTGTCTCCCTTCATTTCAATCGTCCCCCACCATCCCCCATTGCTTCAGCTTCTCGTTTTATTTTACTTCCTGATGAATGAAAGCAAAACACATACACAGTTGCACACGCTTACCGTACTGATCAGCTTGTCTACGCAGTCTTGCGCCACACTGTGTACGTGTGTTAGATGAGGTCGAAGGTGTGAGCAAGGGAGTCTAACCTGGCACAATGGGCATTGGACAGTCTGAAAGAGAAAAATAAGAAAATTGAACAGGCGCAAAAATGTGTCTATTTTATCAGAATTAATAACAAAAAAGGCATCATGTTAAGTGTCCATGAAGTGTTATAATGTACCACTGCATTTATTGCATTCTTTATTTCATGCTATGTTTATTTGCATGAGCACTTTCAAATTATTAAACTCTATTTCAGCTGCTTACCTGCTGGTTCTCGTTTTGCTGGTGTATTCTGGGGCGTTTGCTTGGGATGGAGGTTTCCATTTCTTCATATACAGGGGACGACCGCTTTGCTGGAGGCATTGGATCTCTTCTGTCTTGTTCTTCTTTTGTTTTTGCTTCAAGTAAAAGTATACACATTTAAAATGGCTTAAATTTGCTGTGAACTATACAATTGTTCTATAAGTTGAGCTATGCGTGAAAGCTTTGAAGAATTTGTAAGAGCAGCAATACCTGCTTCCTCAGAAATCTTTGCCTCTAAATTACTTGTGTCTTTGGTTGTGTCCAAGGGATCAGTGCTGGTCTCACTGAAACTCTCCATGTCCTCAATAAGCTCTCCTAGGACAGGACAAGTAATTATGATATGCAAACATACTGCCTTATGTAATATTCTATAATAAACAGGCTAATTGCATGTATATTATTCTCCTGGCAGCACCTTTCAAAAAGACCAATGTATTTGAACCACACTTCATTCCTCTTGCTTGGCTGCAAACTCTATTGATCACACATTGATTCTGCATTAGATTCTCTCAGAGGTGGAGTAGACCTAAAATGGACTGGCAACACACAATCTCGTCTCAATGAGTCTTAATTTGCAGCGAATCAAATCAAAGGATAGATTCATTTTACAAATGAAGCGTTGAACTACTTATTTCAGGGGTTACGCAGTCCACACACTCCAGACAATATAAATACAGCATTTCATCTTAAGCAGTCTGTAGAGTAACGACTAATCTCCGCCTCCCACAGTCTTTTTCCAGCTGATCTGTTTTAGTCCATTGATTAGCAGGTGCTAGTTAGCTGTTGTCAGGGGTGATTGGGGATATAACAAGGATGTGTATTGACTAATCGCTTTGTTTGATCAATATCCCAGCAACAGCCATTGCTCATTTTCTCACTGTTTTCATCTCAATCCTCTGTTTATCCTCTGGAGTCAGCAATGGTTCAGAGCATTAAATCAAAGACACCCTAAAATAGTCATGAGCAGGTTACCAGTATCAAGATATACCAAAATTATAATAATAATTAAAAAAAACTAGGATTTCAAACCCAATTTCTCTGGATATGAGGGCTTTCGATTAGAAGTCATCAAAAAAAAAAAAAAAACCTGGAGGGACTGGAGGACTGCAGATCAGCTTGCTGAAAGAGGGATACTCCACTTTTTCATTGCTTACAAGAAAACTAATTTTCTTCTTTTGAAAATATTTTTTAGCTAAAAATACAGTGGCAAGGAAGCTAAAGAAATGCTACCCAACAAGCTTATTAACCCCCAAGTGTCACCTCAAAAAGACTTTCATGTTATTTAGTGGATCATCATGCTGATTTAGGGGTTAAAGTATCACTGTTTTAAGGCCACAGTTGACAAACTTAAAGCAACATCTATGTAGAACTTCGGATTTTACCGGAGCCCAACTAATATATAATTAATATCAGTAATATCAGCCTTTTAGACTCACACACTTTCTCCACAGAGAAATGGAAAGTAGGTAGAATACTCTGCACTATCTGGCTGTTTACTTTAAAAACTACTACCAAATTGATCTGATCTGTATTACAACATCTGGATTTTATGCAAGAACACTTGGGAATATCTGTTATATTAATATTTATAATTATACAAAACATTTTATTTTTTAGCATGTCACTATTATTCTCTGTTTATACGCCATATCTGTATACACCTGTTTATAAATATTTATATCCTGTATAGCACTTCTGGATAGATGCAAACTACATTCCGTTGCTTTGTACTTGTGACAGTGCAATGACAATAAAGTTGAATTCTATTCTAATTCTATTCTATTTACACACACCTTGCTTAATGCAACTGAGGCAACTTATTTGGACTCAAAAGTATTCATTTTCAATCATAGAGTGAAGTAATTGAATTACATATGTCATGTAAATGTGTCGTACAGTATATATATTATCCATATATTGACATATAATACAGATGTGTACCTTGAAAGTATCACAATTAACCTGCAAATGCCACATGACAATGTATTAATAAAGTAGATGGTTATTTGATAAGTAAGGTGGGAACTGTAAGCTGTAATTTCCAGTTTCTGTGTGTATTTAAATGTTTATTCCTATTTCCTGTAATTGTTATTCAAGTTACCTATAATTCTCCAACAACCTTTAGACGTATACTTCCGAAAGGGAAAGGAAGAGGAACTTGACAGACCACCTGCCCTCATGCTGTAAATAAAATAAAAACGTTTTTTTTTTTTTTTTAAGTTACCTAATGTTGTTTTAACTTCTGATGGAAATTTGCCTTGAATTTACCAGCCTTTTGCAACTCTACTATGATATAATTAGGTTTTTATTGAAAGTTAAAGTGAGTATCTCAGCATGACTACCCACACAACTCATAGTCTCACCTGTGATGCCACGGTGGCATTTTCTGATGGTAAAAATGGCTGCCAGCTCTTCCCCACCCATTGGCTGCAGCTGAAGTAGCCCTTCTCTTTGTTGATGGGCTGACATTTGACTGTGTTTAAGTACTTGAAGTTTAGAAGAGGAGGAGTGGTTGCATAGAAGACAATGGAACAGCCATGAACCTCCATCAACCTCACCATCATACTGCTGCAGGAACTAAAATTGAGATTGAAAGAAAACATGGATTTTTTATTATGATTATTACTATCAGAAAACAACATGCTAATTTATTTAAATAAAGGATTTTGGTAGGAATACAATCAAATGTGTTTCTGTGCCTTACTTTGTACACTCGAAAGCTCGCTCCGTGTTGTGAAGTGAGAGAATGTCCCTGTAGCTTCTCCAGACTGCTTGTTACGAAGTCACATAGGTTGCACCGTAGCTGGATGGGGTTGCCCTTAGCAATGAGGGAGGCGCCCTCCTGACCTCTGTCTCCGCCCTCCTGGAGGTGAGCAGCAAGCTGGTACCGGGTGCGATGTCTGTCAGTCTGGCAGTGTAAGGAGAAGTTGGCCCTCAAAGGGGTGGTATAGCCACACAGTCTGCAGTGGCAACCACCTGCAACAAGGGAGCACCACTCAGACTGAGGCAAAGAGCGGGGAGCATTCAGGTGTTTCTCTACAGACTCTAAGCTGTCGGAAGAAAAGCACAAGCAGACAAGGCATTGGAACACGCCCTGGGAGAGGGGTGCAGTAGGAGACATAGACGGGGCTGGGGGAGGAGATGGGGAGGGAGAGGGGGACGGAGTGAGCGTAGACCCAAGTGTGACTGGTTGTTCTGGAACTTGCTGACCAGTCAGTCGCATGTTCAAGGTAAGCTCAGCACCTAAAAGGAAGTAAAACCATTACCGCACTTTATAGAATCTCATGTTTAAAGTATGTTATGTTAGGATATATTAAGCAACATATTCCTCACCTGTGTTTTGTAGGTTTTTGAGATGTGGGGCCAAACCCCTGCAGTGAGACAGGTAGTACCCTCTCTGGAGCCGCAGCATGTTGTGCGTGTGTTTCTCACTAGTGGTGTGTATGCGGAGGTTGCGAGCAATGCTGGTTTCATAGTCGCATACATCACATCGCCACCGTTTACCATGAGAGTGGGAGTGAGCAGGTGATGGGATTTTAGCAGGCTGCGCCGTGGGTGTTGGAATAGCAAGTGAGAGCTTGCTGTAAGGTTGCTCATCTACTGGGTGACCACTGGATGAGTTGCTGTTGTTGGTACTGAGAGTGCTTTGCATTTGACTATTTGCATGTCCCCCATTTTGAACATTATTTAGATGTTTATCAGATTGCATGTGAATGCTAAGGTTCCCCTTCGACGAAGTAGCATAGTCACAGACCTCACAGCGGTAGGGCTTGTAGCCGCAGGCATATGTTTCACCTCGGGCCAAACGAGGATGGGGTTTTCCCGAAGTGCAGTACCCACACAGACCTTGTGTTCCGCCACCACAGACACACTTTCCCCCAGAGGTGCCACACACACACTGGCCTCCTGTCTCTGGATGTTTCTCCTTCATGTGAACTTGTAGTGTATGCTGAGACTTGTAGTGCCAGTTACACTTTGGGCATTTGAGAGTTTTGCAAGAATTGCGTGAGTGCATTATTGTCATGTGACTGGTCAGGGAGTTATTAGAAATGTCTTGGTTGAGGTTTTTAGGGACACCTTCTTTTTGTTCTTCTTTGTCTTTTTCATCATCCACCCCTGCGTCTAACTGACCGTCGTTTGGTTCTGGAGCTTTGGCACCATTTCTATTAGAAATGGAAGAGTGAGGAACCCCTGCCAGCACATCATCCTCTGCGGGTGCACCAACAGGATCTGTACCTGCCAGTGGAAAAGCCATAGAAGACTGCTGGGATCTAAAGCTCTGTGGAAACCCAGAAATCCAGCCCTGATCTCCCTTAATGTCTTTTACCTCTTTCTCGCTCAGCAGGGCAGAAGAGGATGATGGACAACTGAAGTGCTTTGGAGAGACTGAAGAAAAATGGAAGGGCTTTGGACAAGAGGAGGGACTATGGGAGGACTTTGGAGAGGCGGCTGTTTTGCTGTCGAGTGTGCCACTGGCCTTTGCAGTGCTGGAAGAAGAGCTGTACTGGCTCTGTTGAGGTAATAAAGAACATTTGGATTTGGTTTGACTTTGGTTTGAAATGGCCTCCTCCTTTTCCTTCCCCTCCTCCATGCCTCTGCTGCTGAGTGCTGTTGGGAGGTCCCGTGTATGTGACGCCTCTACCACAACTTCATGTACCTTCTCTTCTTCTTTCCTGTGCCCTGATGAATATCCATCCCCAAAGTCTTCTTTAAACGCATGCTTTTGATGCACTCCTTTCTCCGGAAGATGTCGGCATTCTTCTTTCTGCTCACCTCCCTCTCCAGCTTTGGACCCCTCTGTGCCCTTCTTCCCCTGTTGAGGCGGGGTCAGGGATTCTTTGGCAGGGGCCCTAGCTGAGGTATGAGAGGATGACCCCTGCTCAGGAATGACTGCCAGGGTCAGGAGAGGAAGAGATATAGCCTGGGGACTGAGGTCAGCATCTCTCTCTTCTCCCCCCCCTCCATCCCCTCCTCCTCCCTCACCGGTGTCCATACCAAAGGCTACAGCTGCCGCACATTACCAGACCACCTGTGTATTTTGGATAGATAGGAGATAGACAGAAAGATTGGAAAAAGAGAACACACGAGTCATCTAAATAAAATTGCATAACTGTGAAGTCATTGATTAGATTCCTTGGATAGCATCTGTTCAATACAACATTCACAGTGCGCAATCCAAAGGCTGGTTACCCAGGGGTTAGTGTTAGCCCTTAATGGGAAAATCAATAGCATGAGTGCTAAACTGGGTAGAGGAATGCGGGTAAAGGCTACAGAGGAGGTCTATAATATTCCTCAGAGGATAGGATTAAATAAAGAACAGTATGCTTCAGAGCTAGAGGGCTTCCATGGAATTGCCACCCAGAAGATAGACAGTTTTTAAAGCCACTATTAATATAATGGCTTAGAATCTTTAGAGTGCATCAATGAATATGTATTGTAAGACAACAGAATCTTAGAATTAATTAGTTAACTCTATACACATTTCTTTCCAATAGGCTTGCTTTTGCTAAAATTGACCAGGTTTTCTACTTGTCTAAATAAAATAGAAGCAATTTAATGAATTTTTTTTAAAGTTTTTTTATGTATTATATATATTTATATAAAAGCGGGGTTTTTTTTCAAAATATATACTCATGTATATAAATATGATGTCCTGGACTTCAAGAGGAAAATTATTCATTTTCACCCAGTTTATATATTTGCGATTCATAATAGAACATCTCATAAGAAAGGTAAAACAACATAATGTAAAACAGCTTCCCTGCCAGTTAATAAGTACAACATGAATGACATTTTATGAATACATAATGTTAAATAAGTTTTCGGATGTCATTAAAACAATTTATCTAGATATATTTTTGTTTTTTACTTCATAGATGCCCTACAAATAGATGAGGCCTCCTCCCTCTTAGGTTCCTGACTGACAACTGAAATGCCATTTGACACAGATCCATCTCTGTTAGTCTATCTGTGTCTTACAATCTCATCACTGACCTTTTTTTAATCAAGGTGAGACCTTCATCTACCCTTTCACCTTCTCCTTCAACCAACCATCCCCCTCATCTTCCTTCTTAAGCACCCCCAGTCCTCTCTTCTGTGTCCAGCCCCCACCCCCTCATTTCTTTCTGCAGCTCCAAGATATATGGCTCATATCGGTACCCTGATAGTGCTTTAATGCACTGTGTTTATGTCACAGGCCACAGACCCTTGCCCACTGCAGCTGTCCACTGTCCTGCCCAGTGATCACCGAGGGGGCCGAGCTGGGCCTGCCAGCAGCTGAGAACAGCCTCTAATCTGATAAAGATTTTCATTTACACTGCAATCAATAACCCGGGGTCTATCGGCAATGTAACTATTTATACAAGCATTCCTGGCTCTGTATTGATCACAAGTGCGGGAAACCATCATTTAGCAATGGGTGTATGTGTGTGACTCTGTGATGGTGTGTGTTAATGAGTACTCATCCTTTTGTGCTTCTGATTCTGATTATGTCAATTAAGTACACTCACCTGAAATTAAACATGCATGAGCTTATTACAACCCCATTAAGGTTGTTTTATATCAGCCTTCAAATAGTAATGCCTATTGCAAGTTAGTTATTGCTTAATAGTCCAACAATGATGCCAAAACATGCAACAAAAAATAAAATGCCTAGGTTCCCTAGATGGTGTGTGTGTGTGTGTGTGTGTGTGTGTGTGTGTGTGTGTGTGTGTGTGGGGGGATAGGGGGGGAGAGAGAGTGTGTGTGCGTGTGCGTGCGTGCGTGTGTGTGTGTTAGCGTGCAACACAGAAAGGAGAGGCAGAGGTATGAGGGGCGATCAGAACCAGACAGAAGAGTTGTGTGGATTTACTTTATTTTCCTTTTTTATATATAATTAAAGGACATGGAGTCAAAGCTGCTGGATGATTACTTTTGTAAAGACCCGGTGGATCACATTCAAACACCAGCCTCAAGGTAAACTACTAAAATGTATTCTGATTTTTCTTTTTGTGTTTCTTCCCCTCCCGGAACCTTGGGTTGCAAAAGGGGAGCCTGGTAGAAGAAAACCCGGGACAGGCAGCATGAGTAGTTCACGGACCGACTATCCGAGTCTTTTACTTCTGCTTTTGTTTACGCTGTGTTCCTCCACCGCGGTGGTTCAAACTGAATCGAGACTGGTCGCGTCCAGTGGCCGGTAACAGGTGATTTGATTTGCGAACACAACAACTAAAACCTTTGATCCGCGAGAATTGAACTGGCTGCTTTGACCGAACGCCTCCCTTCCTTCTCGTTCCCCCACTCGGGCCGCCGGCTCGCTTCCCTCAGCTTCCCCGGAACATCGTAAACAAGCGACAACACTTACATTTCTGCAGCTACTCCGGCACAAAGCTCCGCGCGCTGAATATGTAGTAGTCCAGAAAGCAATCTCATGGAGTCTCCGTTCATTCCTTATGAATGATCCTTTGCTGTGTTTTAACGGAGCCAAGAAGAGAAAAATCTGGAGGGGGGGAAAAAAAAGAAAAGGTGGGGAAGAGAGAGAGAGAGGGAGCAGCGGGGTCCAAGTTGTTTCCAAACAACAGTGTAATTAAAGCTACATACAGAGGTTGTAGTAAACAGAAGAGATGGGGACGGAGGGGTTTGTGCGAGCTCCAGAGGTAGAATGAGTTCTGATCACTGAGGGGAGGAAAAAACACTTGGCTCTTTATTCCTGCTAATTAGTTTCCTTCAAAAAATGGCTGAGATTATGCGCAGTGCGCATGTGCGTAATTGCGCAGACACCGCTAATTAGCCCGTTTGGATCAATAGGATTCCGCGAGAGAGAGAGAGAGAGAGAGAGAGAGAGAGAGAGAGAGAGAGAGAGAGAGAGAGGCGGAGAGCCACTCCAGACTGCCTGGAAAGACGAAAAAATATGGAAAGTATTAGATTTTGCAGCTTAAATTATGACTTTTACTTATTTATTTATTTTTAACCTGTGGATTAAAATTCAGCTTTATTCCTTGAATGACACGAACATGAAATGTTGAATATTTTATATATTTTTGTGGGGAAAAAAATCTTGATCTCTGACAAAAAAAAAAACGAAAATAGAACACGATAAGACAATAGAATTTACAATGTGGAGAAAAAAACATTCTTCAAAACCACAAATCCGACCTGCAACAAAATGTTACAAAAACGATCTCAAGCCCCGTAGGATGTTTTTTTTTTTTAGGATGTCATATTGACACTTACACTCCAGATACGACGCAACATTCAAGGGAAGGCCCATGATTATGGACATATAATAAACCTAATTATTTTCTAACTGTGCCATAGCTACATTTTCAAAGTGTTTTCTTAAAAAACATGATTTTTTTTCCCCAAAATTAACCATTTATATAAAAAAAAGATAATCAAAAGAAGACAGCGATTGTCTAAAACGTGTCTTATACGAGTTGCTGTTTCTCTCTCTCTTTTTTTTTTTACATTTTTTACAGCCTACATTTCTGATCTAAGTTCCATGTGCCTGAAAATAAAATCATTAAACGTAAAAAGTGGGTGTCCATTCCAACGTTTGTCCTCAAACAAGACCTTTAGGCGTCTTTTTCGCCCCTCTTCTCCGATCGCCGGTCCTCGCTGCTCAGCTTCATTGTTATGATAATGCTATTGTGAATTTCACGCTGGATGTGCAATCTGTCGATCGTCCATATATTTCAGTGGCACAAACTGCATTTTTTTAAATAGATCAGACCGTATGCTTTGTCTCTTTCTTTCTTTTTCATTTTTTACTTTATCTTTCTTTATTCCTAAAGTTCTTGTTATTTAGAAAAAATAACGTAAAAGAGATTAGGCAAAATGACCTATGAGGAAACACAACGTGTAATATTTGGTATCAGCATGAGGTATTCACATAAGGTTAATAGTAAAACATACAGCAATGCAAGGTCATAGGCTATATTAGACAAGGAAATAGTCTAATATATAAATATGTTTGCATATTTTAGTCGTGACTTAAATGTTCAACTGTAATTGTGTAAAAACTCAGCTTTTCCTTTTCTCCCCAATTAATTTAGCGCCAAATGATTTGTCTTGCGCGTCTGTGAGACATCATATAAATATTTCAGGATTCGACTATGTTTGAAGTGATGATCTGGCGGAGGCCTCTATCAAAGACTGCAGGTTATCAAAACCATAAATCACTGCCTGCACTGTTGTCTTTAGGCATACATGGATTTTTCTCTTGTTATGGCTGCCGTTAAATCGGAGACAATTTGTCATTTTTCGGGACAGAAGACCACGACAGTGAATGGTGCTCCTTATGCTGGCTGTGCGCTTCAGTCACGTGTAATGAGGATATGGCATTTTATCAATTTTAATTGAAAAATAAAGTAATAAAACTACAAAATGAATAAATAAATAAATCCTTAAAGAAACCCAGATGTATAGAAGCTTATTCCATGTACTTGGCTTTGTAGGCTGTGATATTTTTGTTTGTAAAAGATTTGGCTTTAAGCAGTTGGTTCATTAGAATTTCACCAAAACATATTACATCATTCTGCAAACAATCATGTTTCTTAGCCCTTTTTTTAATGCCAAAACGCAGTTGGACGTATTTAAAGTGCGGAATATGTGGCAGACGTGGTTCTTACCCATAGGTATATGAAGGAGTTTATGCATTTGATGCACTTTTCACAGATCTTTTCTTATTGGTTCACATTTACAGAGTTTGTAAATTCAAGACACACAAAGATCAGGTTTCAATACAAACACGTTGTTGTGCTATTTTACTTAAATTAAAACTATTATAGCTATTATTGCACCTTGCAAAAGTATCCCTGGAGCTTTTCTCACTTTGGTCTCATTCCAACAAATTTCATATTTCATTAAAATTTTTTGTTATAATCAATACACCTAAGTGCAACCAGATGGACTAAAAGAAAAAAATACATTGTTTTCATATATTTTTTACAAATGTAAATCTTACTCTGATACTCCACAGTGAAAGCCCTGAAGTAAATCATGATGTGGCAGCATGATGCTGTGGGAAATCTTTTTTTGTTGTTTTTTGCCAAAAGGCAAGGAAGTTAGTCGAAATTTATGGGTAGGTATAAATGAAAAAAAAAACAGTTGGAGAAAATTCTCCCCCTCCAGCAACTACTCTGAACCTACAGCTTTAGCTCCAAAGGAACAGCTTAGAATAATAGTTCAGTAAAGACCAGACCTAACTGGAATTGAGAATCTATAGAAATAGCTACTGTTCACAGACATTCCCCATTACTTCTTCCTGAAATTGAGATGTTTTCAAAAAATATGCTAAATATTTATTTTTAGACATGCAAAGTTGGTAGATGCATGTTCCCAACTTTCAAAATCTCAGAAAAAGTTGATTCAACAAAGTATTGACTCAGAGAGATTGAATACAAGGGCACACAACTTTTGTTTTTCAAAGTTTTATTGCAAGGCAATTTTAGAATAATTTCTTTTTTTTCTACCATTTCACAACTATGCACTACTTTTTGTTGGTCTGTCAAATAAACTTCCCATTGAAATACACTGAGGTTTCTGTTGTAATGTGACAGAATTTGAAGACGTTTAAGGTTTGTGAATATGCTGCATTCGCATACATATTGTTCACACAAGCAGATTGTGCTGTAACAGGCACGGTGTTGCCATGCCCTCAGGTGTGTGCCAGGGGTTTGTTGTTTTCACTGTAATATATAGTTACCCCTTCCGCCAATTTACCCTGTCAGTGCTAATGGGGCAATTAACCACTGTGATACCCCCCAGGCAGAGCCGAAAAGCTTTCCAACTCCAAACTTGTCTTTATGACATTTATATGACAAAAAGTGGGGGAAACTGGGGACCCATCTGACACCTTGGAGGGTCCTTAATGTCACTCCCGCCCTTGCTCCAACCCCCCCACTCCCTAACTGCCCCGGGGTGTGACACCAAACTGGAAGTGTAATACATCATGTACAGTAAGAGGCACAAGCTGTGTCCAGCAGGGAGGAACTTTTGTACGACTGCAGACTTGCACGCCGAGTCGTGTTCCGCATTGTTCTAATTGTTAACACCCAAACTCACAGTTAACATCCTCCAGCCTGACCTCTCCCTTCATTCAGCGGCTCTTCGGTGTCTGTAGGTCCTTTTGTCTGAGCTCACATTCCACCTGTCCTTCTTGCTTCCCCAAGGAGGCAATAACCTCACTAGCAAGAGCTTCCCCCCCGAGCCGTTGTCATAGTAACTTGTGGGCTGGTCGACATGACAACCCCTCCATGGTCCAGAGATAGATGATAGGGCAGAAATGGGGAGGGAGCATGCACATGGGGGATTTGCACCCAATTTAATTTGGTTTCCCTGATTCTGATTTTAAATGGTATTTTTTTTCTCTTCCCGTTTCTCTTTGAAGGCGATGCACTGCCTGCATCAACCTGCGCTTCATCCGCACAGGTATTTAGAGGCCGCAAAAGCAAACGCTTGCTGAGGCTTACGGCACCTGGGTAGCCGCTGCAGAGAACCAATCGTTTATGTTTTAGTTACATAGAATATTATATAAAGTGCCGTCATATTGTGCTTTATATTTTTTGTTTCATAAAAGTGTTACATGGAGTGTTACTTTTTATTGCGCTGGCTTTTAAATATAGTGTCTTGGAAATTTGTTGATATTTCATATTTTGTCAGATTATAGCTGCATTAGCTGATTGACAGATTATTTTGGAGAACTAATTATTACTTCAATTAAAGCTGCAAGTCTTTTGGGGTGTGTTCCTACCGGCTTTGCACCCGGTAGGAACACAGGCATATTCTAAGCTCAGTCGGCTTCGTTTAAGCCGACTGAGCATACATAATACACATGTATGAACAACAATTTGTTCTGTTTTGGATGTCCTGTATTTGACTGCTTCTATATTTCATTAACTCTATTCAACTTTCCTGTCCATGCTAAGGATAAGCATCCTCACGCTATGATGTGGGGATGCTTATCTAAGTTTCAACTTCTGTTGTGTTCAGCGTGAAATACAGAGTTAGTTTTGCGCTCCCAGCATTTTGTTTTGGTCTTAAGGTAATTTTTTTTTTATCGAACCTGGTTACAGGAGCTTGTTCCTCATGTCTTCTAAATATCTGGAATCAAACTGAAGACAAGTTTGCTTGTTCCTGTCTATTTACTTAAGTGAATATGTGGGGAGATTTTCATTTCTCTTTCGCTTGACTGTTATGCACTGTTGATCTATCACAGTAAAATAATAACAACAATATACAATGAAGATTGTTGTAATGTGACAAAATATTAGAAAACTCAGGAAAAGAACAATATGTTGAAGTTCTCCCATTTGGGTAATAAATCCAGAGTTGGTTTCAGATAATTTCAGAAGAAGAACATGCCGATGTATAGCAGCAGCAGGAAGGCTCTCCTGTTAAACCTCAGCGTCAGCACCTGGTGATATGCTGACTTTGTCATAGGCTGTCAAAAACAGGTCCACTGCAGTTTGACCTATCAATATATCAGTCTTGTTTGACAATTCATTTTAATGTTTGAAAATTTAGTTTTTTTTGAATGCTTCAAATGTTAAAGAAACATCAGAAGGCCTCACGATAGCTCGGCTAACTGGTTATTTCTTTCATCTTTCCCCTAATAAAGTTGTTTCTGAACAGGCTTGTTATTATCAACTGGTTTTCCATCAGATGAAGGACCAAAAATAAACTTTTGAAAATATTTTGATTGGACTGGAATGATATTATCCAGCCAATATTTGTTCGATGTTCAAATTGGGACTGTGTGTATTTCTTTTCAAATTATTACTTGTAGCACTTTTGTTTATATTCAGAAAATCATTTTTGAAAAACATATTTCGTTAATATATTTCTACAGGTATTGGCTTGTATCTGCTCACAAGGACAATTATCCCTCTTTGAACTCTGTTTCTGATTTGATTTGATCAGACCCCCTTTTGTCTGTGTGACTGTTTCCCCTTTATTGTTATCATGAGTCATTTGTTTATTTTCAAATATGTTTGACATGTTATTCGTTTTATTTTTTGTAGTCCCTGCCTTGGACAGATGAATTTCCCCTTGGGGATCAATAAGGAGTATCGTCTTATTTCATATCATCTCATATCATCTCATCACCGTGGCTGTGGCTTACTGCAGTAAGGCATTTATAATAATAATAATGTTGGGCGTACACCAGAGTGCCTACAGCTAGCCAATATTTAGAGAAAGAGGAATCAAATTTTTAAGAGACAGACAGACAGACAGACAGACAGACAGACAGACAGACAGACAGACAGACAGACAGACAGACAGACAGACAGACAGACAGACAGACAGACAGACAGACAGACAGACAGACAGATAGATAGATAGACAGATAGATAGATAGATAGATAGATAGATAGATAGATAGATAGATAGATAGATAGATAGATAGATAGATAGATAGAAAACATTTTACATAAAATACATAATTTTTCCCTCAATTCACAATTGTGCAGTATTTTATGTGATATAATTTTATGTCTATCACATAAAATTCCAATGATTTGTATTAATATTTTTTGCTGTAATCTAAAAAAAAAAATGTGAGAAGAACACTTCTGCAAGGCACTGTACATAGATTTTTAATATATTTGGCTGTTATCAGGTATTCCTAAAAAACTAAGCAACAGTGCCCTCTCGTGAGTTAAAGCGGAACTGACAGGAGCCAGTCTAGAGTCCTCTCTCGGCCACCGTACATACGACAAAATTAAGATAGTGGTTGTGAATAATAAATAAGGCGTTTGGACTGTAATCTGTGGCACTATTGCTCATTTTTCGGTGTTTGGAGATGGAAGATGAATGGGAAGAAGAGGTAGTAAAAACAATGATGGTGCTCGCGTGCCTGGTTTAGACAATAGCCACACTGTTAGCCTGACATAGCTAACCAGTTAGCCACAGGAAATTGTTGAGTTTGTCAGATTTGTAGAATTATTTATTTATGTTATTGATGGTATTTAGATGATGATATTCAAAATGATGTCGTTTCAACATAAGAAGTATTCTGCTGTCTGTTGTAGCCAAACAAATAATGTTTCTTAGCATGTTTTTTTTACAACACGATGCCGAAGTTGGTATTCCATCTTCATTTACAATTTCACTATTTAAAACTTAATCCGCTAAAAATGTTAACTATTTGAGATGCTTGCGCGTGAACTGAATTGTTCTAAACGCATTTCATATTCTGTCAAATATTTAATGCAAGGGGCTGAAGGTGCCCTATTTTCTGTTTTCACAAATTCAAAAATGTTTTTCCAAGTCATGCACTGTTTTACAGAAAATGCAAAGAGTTTAAATGTTTCAGATCAGTATTTTAGACTTTGAACTAAACACAATCAAAGACAGTTAAAATATGTGAAATAACTATTTGGTAGATGCCAAACCTGAAGCTGCAGATCAGACTCGAGTGTGGTTTTAGTGCTTGATCCCCAAACTGCATGTCTCCTTGGTTTCATTCTACATGTGGGATTTTTAAAAGATGCAGTTATTGTTAACTAAAAGTTTGAACATTCCAGCATCATTCACTGATTTTGTGTTGCCTTCAGGAGCAGCTGGTCGTGGTGGAGCTCTCTGGAATAATCAACAATGACTTTCTGTCCAAGTGTCGGACCACATGTAAGATACTGGTGAGTTTTTGGTTATTTATTGTGTGGATTATGAACATAAATTTTAATTTCGACCAACTTTGGATCACTGTGCAGCTGTTTGATCTTTCTCTTTTATATATATATATATGTGACAAAGGATATAGATAGTGAAAGGCCAATGATGCAAGTTGGACAATATGTGTTTGCAGGCGAATATGAAGGTAAGACCAAATTTTGATTTGTTCTTTTCCTGGAAATATTTTCAGACCTAACACCACTCACAGGACGTCTTTTCAGTGTTTTTAATCCATTATTCTCAATCTAATGTTTAATCAATATAAAAGGAAGTGCCCCTATTTTGATTTACATATCAGGACATAATAGAATTAATCTGGTCCAGGTTCTAACATTATTTAAAATTAACGTAGTACATAAAACACACTACAGTTGCTCTCTTTAGTGTCTTATACCAAGGTGGAGCCAAGTTGGTAAAACCTGTGTGTGTAAAATAACCATGTTTCCTCTTCTTGTCCTGTCTTTCAAATCAGTAACTTGAAGTAGTTGTTTTCTCTATGACTTCATCAGGTCCTTGTGGAGGCAATTTCTCCCACTTTGTCTTACGTCTTTGCTGAAATTCTCCATTTGGTTTTTCATCCAACATGAAGTTCTGCATTATTACCAGATATTTCTACCTATTAAAAGAAGTTAGTACCATATATTTTGTGGATTATTCAGATGCTGCTTGGATAGTCAGGGTTGGACTATCATATTCTTCAGAGGAATATGAAGCTTTCTCCTTCAACTCTTCAAAGCACACTGTGCTGTTCCAGTTGCACTAAGAGGTAAAGAGTTTGAGATGGAGCTCTTGGGATTTGTTGCAAACTCGTTGACTGTCATATGAATTTGCTAATTTATCTACTACAAGAAAGAGCAATAACTGTCTCATATATCTTTCACTTATGAATCCAATTTTTATAAACAGTGTTATAACGCTTCCCGTGTTAATGCATTGCACTTGCTGTTGATTTGTTAAACAAGTGTATCGGATCAACAGCACTTGTTAATATTCTTGTCAACCATTATGAAAGAACCAAAGATGACAGCAGGCTTCCCTTTTGGCTTAGTTGCCTTTCAATGCAACAAACTGTATGGTGAAATATGTATAAAATTTAGGTCATTTTATAACCTGGTGGATATTTCTTTTGTCCTGATATCTAAAACTTTACACTTAGCAAGGGTGTGCTATCTTGTTCTCATGACTGTTTATATTTTTCTTGCTTGGAACTTAGATGCTAATATTGTAAATAAAAAAATACAATTTGATGTATAAGAAAAGAATAAAGAATATAAATCAAAGGTCAGTATTTTGAGAAAAAAAAATAGATTCCTTAATTTCTTAAGTGGCCTTAATTTCCTTTTGGACAAT
Source organism: Poeciliopsis prolifica (assembly GCF_027474105.1). NCBI lineage: Eukaryota > Metazoa > Chordata > Actinopteri > Cyprinodontiformes > Poeciliidae > Poeciliopsis > Poeciliopsis prolifica. The sequence continues at coordinate 10,464,768 of NW_026562376.1, read as the reverse complement.
CTTTAACTGAAAAAATATTTCAGTTGACAACAATTTCTTGATACAAATCACAAGTCCTTCTTTAATTCTTGTTTAATTTAAACCAACATGCTGCACCCATTACCTTAAGGTGTTACATATTTTCATTAAAAAAAACCCATTTTAATAGAGAATGTTGCGTGATTTTTTTTCTAATGTCAAATATTTTATCTTCTAAAAATATAAGATAAAATAAAATTCACACAGAATATTATCATTTTTGCCTTAGATGCATTGGGAACTTGCATACTTTTTGAAGAGGCACCAAGAAAAGGTGAGAATCAGCTCCAATGATTTTCTTGTTTAACAGTTTTACTGTGAGTCAGATATGCTCAATGTATTGGTGCTTTTTTAAATTTGTTTTGTACCTGCAGGACAAGCACACAGCGGCCCTGGCCTCAAATACATGTGCCACACTGTTAAGAAGTTGACGATGCAACGAATCTTTCTCACTGAAAAGATGGAGGATGAAACAATTGCAGGTCAGATAGAATATCTTGTTTAAGATTGAGAAAATATTTGCTTTGATTTATCTCTTATGCAAGTGTTTCTGCTTATCTTTTGCACAATGGAGCATATATTATCTATTTTTATTAGTTGAATTACCCAACTTAAAGTCTCGTATTTGCATAACAAAACTGTTACTTTTGTTCCAGCAGGGGGACATGATGACAAACAACAAGATACAAACTGCATGTCTAATGAAAGCAAAACTGACAAGACTCCTGGCACAGTAGAAGAAATTCTGAACAACACAGATTTGGAGGACTCTACAGTTGACTGAGATAGACATTTCATATTATGACTTCTCTGTGTGAGAATAATAAATTTGTCTTTGATTTTTGGTTTTTTGCACTTCTACAGCAGATTTTTGTTCTGCTGTAGAATAAAATCAATTACTTAATTTTGGAAGACACAGTTATGCCTCCTCCTCATTGAGCTTCAAAAATATCCTCAAACTAATAGTTGCTGCATAGTGTAAATGATTGAATACGTTTTGGTTGATGTCGGATGTTTTTGATGTTCTTTCATGATTTTTCTTTTCTGGTGTCAGGATTTGGTGTAAGAGTCCTCAAATATTATCCTTGCACCCTTGTAAAGGAAGCTCATTACCAGATGCGGATACCTCTATTTTCTATTGTTTATGTCTCTGGAAGAATAGTAACAAGTAAATAGTAACAAATAGGCTAGTGGACGGAGGTCCCTCTATAAATTTTTATTCCCAATTGTGACAATTAAAATTTATTAGACTGAAATAGTTTTGTCTTTTGTGTTTAAATTGTTCCAACTTGGCAAATACAGTTAGGGCCAGAAATATTTGGACAGTGACACAGGTTTTGTTATTTTAGCTGTTGACAAAAATATGTTCAGAAATACAATTTATATATAATATGGGCTGAAAGTGCACACTCCCAGCTGCAATATGAGAGTTTCCACATCCAAATCGGAGAAAGGGTTTAGGAATCATAGCTCTGTAAAGCAGAGCCTCCTCTTTTTCAAGGGACCAAAAGTAATTGGACAATGGACTCTAAAGGCTGCAAGTAACTCAAAAGGCCTTTCCCTTGTTAACCTGTAATCAAGTAAGTAGTTAAAAGGTCTGGGGTTGTTTCCAGGTGTGTGGTTTTGCATTTGGAAGCTGTTGCTGTGACCAGACAACATGCGGTCAAAGGAGCTCTCAATTGACGTGAAGCAGAACATGCTGAGGCTGAAAAAAAGGAAAAAAATCCATCAGAGAGATAGCAGACATGCTTGGAGTAGCAAAATCAACAGTCGGGTACATTCTGAGGAAAAAGGAATTGACTGGTGAGCTTGGGAACTCAAAAAGGCCTGGGCGTCCACGGAAGACAACGGTGGTGGATTATCACCGCATACTTTCTTTGGTGAAGAAGAACCCGTTCACAACATCAACTGAGGTCCAGAACACTCTCAGAGAAGTAGGTGTATCTGTCTCTAAGTCAACAGTAAAGAGAAGACTCCATGAAAGCAAATACAAAGGGTTCACATGTAGATGCAAACCATTCATCAATTCCAAAAATAGACAGGCCAGAGTTAAATTTGCCCAAAATCACCTCAAGAAGCCAGCCCAGTTCTGGAAAAGTATTCTATGGACAGATGAGACAAAGATCAACCTGTACCAGAATGATGGGAAGAAAAAAGTTTGGAGAAGAAAGGGAACGGCACATGATCCAAGGCACACCACATCCTCTGTAAAACATGGTGGAGGCAACGTGATGGCATGGGCATGCATGGCTTTCAATGGCACTGGGTCACTTGTGTTTATTGATGACATAACAGCAGACAAGAGTAGCCGGATGAATTCTGAAGTGTACCGGGATATACTGTCAGCCCAGATTCAGCCAAATGCTGCAAAGTTGATCGGACGGTGCTTCACAGTACAGATGGATAATGACCCCAAGCATACAGCCAAAGCTACCCAGGAGTTCATGAGAGCAAAAAGGTGGAATATTCTGCAATGGCCAAGTCAATCACCAGATCTTAACCCAATTGAGCATGCATTTCACTTGCTCAAATCCAGACTTCAGACAGAAAAGACCCACTAACAAGCAAGACCTGAAGGCTGCGGCTGTAAAGGCCTGGCAAAGCATTAAGAAGGAGGAAACCCAGCGTTTGGTGATGTCCATGGATTCCAGACTTAAGGCAGTGATTGCCTCCAAAGGATTCACAACAAAATATTGAGAAAAAACTTTTTTGTTTGGGTTATGTTTATATGTCCAATTACTTTTGAGCTCCTAAAACGTGGAGTGTTTGTAAACAAATGTGTACAATTCCTACATTTTCTATCAGATATTTTTGTTCAACCCTTTAAATTAAACGTTACAATCTGCACTTGAATTCTGTTGTAGCGGTTTCATTTCAAATCCAATGCGGTGGCATGCAGAGCCCAACTCACGAAAATTGTGTTACTGTCCAAATATTTCTGGCCCTAACTGTAAATAAATAAAAAGTACAAATTACATTTAAAAACAATGCTACTTTACTTACTTTATTTAAGCAAGACAAAATTCCATTGCTCATTTTAATTTTATATTATTTTGACTGTGAATATCTTTAGTACATTGATGTTTTTATTTTTGTAGTTTTGTACTTATTTGTAAAGTTTACAAATGGAATTGATTAAACAAATTTGTATGCAAATTTTTTAGCTATAAAAAATATATATTAATTATTTCGTGTTATTTTTATTCATTTCTTGTTAAATGATGAAGTAATAAGTTTATTTCCAGAGAATCGTCCCCTCAGTAGTGTCAGTTTATGAATGAACTGAATGTTATTGACTTTGAGGACGTGGCGGTTTTCGGCCAATCCAATCAACGGTGCTCTCCTGAAGTGGACCAATCAGCCGGCGACATCACATTCGGCTTCTCGAAACCTGATTCGTCAGGCTTTCGCTTGTTCACAGGAAGTGCACGGGTGTGTTTCCTAGGGGAGGGCCTAAAGCGTCAACGACGAACTTCCCTGGGAGACACCGGTGAGTTTTCCTGATCACAAATTGAATAAGATAAACGTTTTGGAGAAGTTAAATGATGCAGTTACGGTTTTCGAAAGATTGAATGAGTTATATCACGGAGGCTTATTGTCTTGAGTTTCAAGAGGAAAACTGCAGGACAGAGGATGAAACTGTCGGTGTTCTGCGTTAGCCAGATTGGATCAACATAGATGATGTTGTCACTGTTGCTTTGATTAGCAATAACGGTCTGTAGTTAACTACTCTATTATGGTAGAGACAAAAAGCGACCTGAAGTGCTCGAATGAGAACGATTTAAACATTATGGAGACACTGAAGGCGAATCTATAATCGCCACAATGAAGAGCAGTTAGAGGAAAAAAATTTCTTCCTTTCATATATTGATGCTTTTACAGTTCCATATCTAAAGCAACTGAAACCTTCAGCTCATATTGGTGTGAGAAAATGGCAGATGCTATTTTTTTGTAACTTAATATTTAGTGAGCAAACAAGTAGATGAAAAATATGTGTTGCTCTGAAGATGTAAATCATTAAACTCAATGCTGTAGAAATAGGCTGGTTACACAGATGGATGGAAACAAAGGCAGAAAACTGCAGACTGTTCTGAATTGATCCTGGAGGGAGATTCCTCCCGACAATTCCCCATCAAGATGTTTCACATTAACATGACGGGTTCTTTTTCTGACCTTGAATGTGACTCGTTCTACTTTGAATTTCTTGTACTTAACTGTGGTCACAGTGGCTATTGATGCTTGCTTCTTATGCACGTTTTGTGTTACTACAGTACTGAACTTGATCTGAATTAGACGTCTCTAAAATTAATAGCTTTTGTCCCGACCGCCAAAAATAGTTGATTATTCAAACACACTTGCTCAACATATTTGTTGAATATATACAAATTATGGGAGTATTTGCATATTCCCACATATACAAATATTATATACAAATATTTATGTATATTTCTGTAATACTACTATGGTTCTATGTGTTATGATACATGGAACCATCATAAAGTTCCAAAGAAAATTAGTTTTTTGTTTCAATTAAGCAACAATAATTTCTCCAGGTTTGTCAGTAGTTTAAATGCTATATCTTTTTTTGTTTTTAATCTACATACTTGAACTTTGTATTATTTTAAATTCTTTTAAGCATTTTTTTTATAGTCGTTCAAATTTTCCTAATCTAATTTTTATCTCGGTTGCATTTTTAAAGTAACTTCAAGCTTTTGCTGTTTATAATTTGAAGTGATTAAAGAGTAGATGCCTTTGTTTGAAGATATGTGCTTCACCCCACAATGCTCAGATGCTACACAAGTCTTTCAGTGTTGCTGATACTTTAAATCGTATTGCTCAGTTTCAGGATTTAGGCCTGAGAGTTATTTTTGTGTTTTTGAATGTGAGCTTAAATGTACGCTGAATGCAGCAGAATCTCCATCTTATATTCTCAAAGATGGCTTGTTTGCTAAAACGTTTACTAAGGCCAACTGATCTGCTCAGTTATGTGTGCTGAATTTATTTGGGTTACGGGTCTAATTTCACAGACAATATGCTAAAAGTAGAACAAATGGGGCTTGCGTCAGCTAAAAAAGATTTGCAGTAGCTTTAGCATTTGTCTGCAGTCTGAGTAATTAACTTCTGCCTTATGCAGTATTGGGCTAAAGGCTGCAATCAGTGAGGAAAAGAGTGTTTATCATCTTATAAATGTACAACATGAACCAAGTGATAACCATGACACACAGATGCTTTTATCAGACAGGACAATGACAATGACAGCTTATGTTGTGACTTCTGTTTCATTTTCTGGCATAGTGACTGTTCGAACAAACTCAGAATGGAGCTGCGGCCGCTTGTGATGTGCTTCGCTCTCTGCGTGGTTTATGCCACCAGCAAACCGACAGAGAAGAAGGACCGCGTCCACCACGATGACCCTCTGAGCAACAAGGAGCACGATGATGCTGAGAACTTTGACTATGATCATGAAGCCTTTCTGGGACAAGAAGAGGCAAAGACCTTTGACCAACTCACGCCCGAAGAAAGCAAAGAGAGGCTTGGGTAAGATCATTACGAACATACATTTTTTAACAGTCATCATTAACCTTTTACGCTGTTCCTTGCTCTTAGCAATGATTTTTTTAAGCTCATTAAATTGTAATCATTTTGTTTTAAAAATTTGTTTTTTCTGCAGCATGTTGGTAGACCGCATAGATGAGGATAAAGATGGCTTTGTGAGCGTTGAGGAGATGAAGCGGTGGATTAAACATGCACAGAAGAGGTGGATCTATGACGATGTGGATCGTCAGTGGAAGAGCCACGACCTCAATGGGGATGGAATGGTGTCCTGGGAAGAGTACAAGAATGCTACGTATGGATATGTTCTTGGTATGGCTCCATGGATTATTCATTTTACATGTTTTATGCATTTTATATAAAAACTAATGTGATTAACAGTTTAAAAAAATTCCTGGCTTTTGATCTGCAGATGATTCCGATCCTGAAGATGGCTTCAGCTACAGGCAGATGATGGCTCGAGATGAAAGGAGATTCAAGATGGCCGACCTTGACAAAAACACGAAAGCCAACAAGGAGGAATTCACAGCTTTCCTTCACCCCGAGGAGTATGATCACATGAAAGACATTGTGGTGCTGGTGAGTGATTTACTTTAACAGGTCTTAGCAGATGATTAATGATATATTACATATGTATTTAAATGTCTTTAATTCTTCTGTAGGAAACTATGGAAGACATTGATAAGAATGGCGATGGTTTGATTGACTTGGATGAATATATAGGTGAGTTCTTACAGCCTGCTAATATCGAGTTGCTCAAAAAACATTTTTACAGATCCCTAAAATAGAATTTATACCCTTAAACTTGAATCTATATATATTAAAAATCAACACAAAGTTGCTGATATTTATAAAGATCAGTGAGGACAGAATGAGTTATCTTTCCAAAGTACAGCATGAACCAAGGTAAACATGACACATAGATACTTTTATCAGACAGGAAAATGACTACAGTTTATATTGTGACTTTTGTTTCATTCTCTGGCGCAGCGACAAACTCAGAATGGCGCTGCGGCCGCTTGTGATATGCTTCACTCTCTGCGAAGGAAGAGAATTCTGTATTTTCCACACTATCACCTTTAATTTCTTATATTTGTCTTCTTTTTCTGTTGTGTGGGGTTCTAGGAGACATGTACAACCAGGATGGAGACAACACAGAACCCGAGTGGGTGAAGACAGAGAGGGAACAGTTCACTGAATTCAGAGACAGAAACAAGGACGGAAAGATGGACAAGGAGGAGACCAGAGACTGGATCCTACCTAGTGACTACGACCATGCTGAGGCCGAGGCCAAGCATCTCGTATACGAGTCAGACGCAGACAAAGTATGCAAAGCAGTATAGGAATCCCTCAGCAAAACATGAGTACAAGTTAAAATGATCTAGCTCGTGTATAAAAAATGAAATTTTAATTGTGATTTTAACAATCTCTAAAAGGACATTCTGTTATAACTAAATCCACTTATGTGATAAAACAAAAAACAAAATATACTAACTGTATGACTTGCTCTTCCGCAGGATGGCCGTCTGACGAAGGAAGAGATTGTCGATAAGTATGATCTATTTGTCGGCAGCCAGGCGACCGATTTCGGGGAGGCTCTGACTCGACACGACGAGTTCTAACACCCAGCTGCCTCCACAGACTGTGTGCTCGTCTTGTGTTTTCACCACACCGATGACTCCTTCCACCCAGTGTTGAAGCGGGATGAGCTCACCTAATCCTACGCCACGGACAATAATTTATTTAATTTTCTGAATGTGTCTCATCGTGCACACTCTAACATTCTACATAGAGCCTGGTCAGTGCATTGCGCTTTCTTGTTTCGCTTGATTATGCTGTTTTTTTTGTAGAGACTTGGCGAGTGAGATCTTCTTCGCTTTTGTTTGCTGGACTTGCAATTTTCTACAGCACGTTTATCCATTTTTACAAACCACCAAGTATAAGTTTCCAGTCTGCAGAAGAGTTTATTTTTTTCAAATGCACTGGGCTGTATTATTTAGCCGAAACCGAGATACTAATTTCTAGTTCAGATGTCCTTCAGCACTTCACATTATTTGAAAACATGTGGTTATCTGTAATGTGGTTGCTTAGAACCAGAACTACACATGAAATTCCAGTTGCTGCACCGACCCATTGGCTTTAGTGCAATACAGCATTTTAGTGATTGTAATTTTACACTTTCTGGTTCACATGAATAAACTACATTTTTGTAATAGATGAAGGATTCAATTTGAATTCAGATTGAAGAATTCAATCTGTATTTGGATTGGATCGCCTTTGCTGTTTCACCTCACGATCTAAAAGAAAACAGGATGTATTCCTAGCTGATCCGAGATGGGCTTTATATAGACTGTTGGTTAAATCGTCAAAGCTGCTTCCCTTCTTGTTTTTTTTATTTTTTATTGTTGTTCATATCCATTTCAATTGTGTGCGCATGTGAGTGTGTACATATATTACTTGTATTTTTGATGACTGATTTTGCTATACTGTTTTATGTTAGTTTTATTTGATTTAGCTGAATTACTAACTCACTTGTGTGCCAAGCAAAAATCTTTGAACAGTGAAGGGAAAAATACTCTTCCCTCAAAGTTTTCCTTTCTCATATGTTTGTTATGCTTATATCATCACTACCAACATCTATAACCACTGGTAATAACGTCTTTGATTGCATCATTTCTGTGATGTTTGAAAATTTGTTTTATTTTTTACACTGCTCACTGCAGAAACAGGCAATTGACTTGTGAATTTACTGAAAATAAGTCAATGGCCTGCAATCTGAGCACTCTAACAATCAGGTTAAAGTTTTTTGACTGAGAACAAAGTCTCAATAATAAAACATAAAATTGATTGACTTCTGTTTACTTCTTTTATCTTGCTTAATTACTCAGTTGTATAAAGTATAGTATTTGGGTTTTCACTTTCGGACACTTCTATATTTCTGTCATCTAAAAACTTAAAGATAACTTTAGAATTTCTGTTAAGAAAATGTTTGACAACATAGAAATATAATGGCTGGCTTCAGGTCATCAGCATTTAACTCAAACAATCGAGTTAAATTTCTTGTTCATCGTTGTATTGCATTTTGAGTTACAAAGAGCAGAAACATTTCATTTAATTTGTGTGAATGACAAAACAATTGGTGAACTTTCCTAAGTTTAACAAGTCACACAAGTTCAGGCAAATTTCTATATCTTGTAGTTCTGGGTTTTTACTCTCAGCATCTGTAAGACAAAGCTTGAGCAGCTTTGTCTTATAGTGGGAACATTCCTGCTTTAGGGAATGGGTTAGATCTACCTATCCAAGCACACTCAAGATAAACATCAGGGGTTATTAATTATACATCTTTAAGTTAAAGTGCAACTATTGATGTGTTGATTAAAACCTATAAACGGCACAAACTTCCTTTTGTTACTGTAAACTAAACACTTTTTTAGACTCAAAGGCTTTATTAATGCCCTGAAATTAAATGTTTCATACAAATCATTTTACAACCATGATGAAATGGTAACCATAGTTTGCAAATTATATTAAAGAGGACAAATAGTTTTAACATGTGCAAATAATAAAATTAAACATGAATATATATTTTATATATTTACTTTTAACATATTTTTGCTCATAAAAGAAATATTATGATCACATTAATGTAAAACAAACCTTGAGGTAAATAATAAAGTTGAAAAACAAATATTACATTTAAAAGCTTTTTCTGACTTCATAAACGCAAAGTTTGGAAACCAGCCAACATGGAAAAAGGTCAGTAGTCATTCACTGACAAGTATGAATATTTGGTGAAGTTTAAAAAAAAAAAATCGGTCACAATGACAAAACAAATTTCTTTAAATACCTCCTGTCAACTGCATTAGGTTGTCATTAGTTAATGTTATCTAAACAGACTGTAATATGTAGAGTAAGCATTGTGCATTTTCTCCACTTGATTTTGTGTTGCTTGATGTTTATTTCTTCTAGTACTGACTGGGTTGTAATCCATTTCTCAGCAGAACCTGTCCGGTGTTTTTTGTTTCCTTGACGCTTAGCTCAGCTCTTAACCATCCATATTTATTTCACCTGCTCCATCTTCTGAACTCTGTTCGGTCACTCTCAGCATCTGTAAGAAAATCAACAAATTACTTCTTACTCTAACTATAAAGGCCCTACAAAAAGATCAGACTTCCAGCAGCTTCTTACCGTCACTGTTTTTGTCCACATCATCATCACCTAGAAAACCATCCTCATCCTCATGCTCCTCTCCACGACTGTTGAAGGTATTTCCTGAGTTTGTCGAGGGCCTCCGGTCCGGAGATGGGCTTCCGACATCTTCTGTTGGATATATGTGGTCCAGGGAGGTGGAGGGTTGGTCTGCCTCAGCGTTCAGAGTCTGTCCTGTTCCCTCTGGACAGACTCTGAATGACTCTGACTCAGAATCTGGAGGGGTGTCAGTTGGGGATGTGGCTATGTGCACCAAAGTGGCTTTTAAAGGGCCGTGCTCCGGGGTGGAAGGAGGTGTACCTGTCTCCTTGGGGAGTGCTGGTGACAGTGATGGCGAATGTGAGAGAATCTGCTCATTAGTTTTTGGAAGTGTGTTGTCCATTTTTGCTGAAGTCATTTCATTGCTGGATGGGGAGGAGGGGCAGGGTGCTGGCTCAGCAAGGTTGTTTGAGGCGCTTGTTTCCACATCTTGCTCATTTAAAGGAGAAGGGTTAAAGTCTTCCTTTGTTACTGGCTCTAAATCAGTGTTAGACTGTTCTTCTGAAGGCCCTGAGGTCACGTCACACGGTGGGCCAGCATTTCCCTTTGGCAGCCTGTCAGCATCTATCACATGTGTTGGGCTCATATCCTCCTTGGGAGGGTGACAGTCAGGTGAACCACAGGAAATTTTGGTGGCCTTAGAAGCATTGTTATTTAGAATCACAGGACTTTGCAAGCTTTCAGTGGGAAGGGGAGCGGGGGTCTCAGTAACACCAGCTGCTGTTGGTGAAGTGGATCCTGTGCAGATAGGAACATCCTTTGTGGTATCACTGTCTGGTTTGTCTGGGAAGCTAAAGGAAAGATTGCAGGTACCACATTCCTCATTTTGGAAGGATACCTCCTCCATATGTGGCATGCCAGTACGATGATTCACCTGAGGAGGGACCGACAGGGGGAGAGTCAGCCGCTTGTGTTTACATTAAGCAGTTTAATTCATTCCTCCTGCCAGTGGGGTGATTCATGCATGCTAAGACAATCAATGACAAAATGTCTTGTTAAAATTTCTGCTGATATGAAATATGATTTTCTGAGTTCAATAACTAACATCTACCAATGAGAGTTGGTTATTTTGGGACCATAATCTCTTATGTTTCATAAGAACGTAAAGGCTCAATGTGGACCTGAACAAAAACAAAAGAAAAAGGGTTTAACTGTTCAAGCTTCCGGAAAAAAATGTTGTCAAATATTTCAACATTTTTAATTTGTATTTATTGCCATAATTTATGAAAATTATGGCAATAAATACAGTGAAAAGACTAAAAAATGGATTTGCAATGGTGTAAATGTACATCTACAAAAGTAGAAATAGGAAAGCTCAAAATTGTGTTAATTAAAGAATGGATTGAACTGTTGTAATGAATTATGACACAAATAGGTATTATTTAAGGATTATGAATGGAATGAAAGGAAAGGGAAAAAGGAAGGAAAGAAAGGAAAAGAGTTGGGACTAGTCTTAATTAAAAACTTACCAGCTGGAACCAGCGTAAACTCTGTGGGAGCAAAATACAACAAATTTCAGAACATACGTATACTTCGATTGAATTTAACAATAGTATGGCATTGATGTAGCTGTCAACTTAACTGGACTGGAAAGCTCAAATTCAGATTACTTTAGTATTCTGTAGACAGTTTTGGATTAGCATTAAAGTGACTGAAGTCTTTAACTCTGAATATCATGGTCCAATTACCAGAATCAGTTCCAGTGGCCTTATGAAGGCCTTTCATTGGTTTAATTTTGTCTTTTCAAGATTTTGTCCATTATAGTGAAGGCTTAGAAGACTCAATGCAAATTGAGTCGTGTAAGCTTTTAATCACTTGACCCAACAGAGCATTTCTATTCTTCTGGGAGTAACTTTCCCAGATGCTGGTGCTGCTTCAGTAGATGAGACATGGATGATTCATTTTATGGACGTTAGCTGCATTTAGCTCTCATTCTGATGCCAAGGAGCACTTTCTGTTACTTTAGCTATAGTATTTAATGAATGATAACATGTGCAAGCCTGGCATCTCTTTCTTCCCCGGCCGTTCTGTTACTCATCACTCGGGCAACAGGAAAACAAAATATTCTCACCACATTGGGGTGCTTGCCCTGGGCTACACAGCCTCTCTCCAGCGGGTCTCTCATTCCTTTGTGTTTCCGCTTCAACCACATCAACACAGACAGGACACAGCCAATTGCACCCAGGAACACCATGCTCAGGAAAAGTCCTTTGCCCACAGTGCAGCCTGTCAGGCGTTCATTTACCAGAGGACTGTAAGGGACTGCACGGCACATAAAAACAAACATTTGTAGTTTGTTTGTGGCCTGCAGACTCATCAGAAATGTTGATACTGTTGGGAACTTACTCAGTTGTCCTTCAGGTAACACTTCCACTACTACCGTAGAATAAGCAGAGTCACCGGATTCCTGGTCTACAGCCATAACCTGGAAATGAGTTTAAAATTTGTAAAACATTAATGCTGTCGATACATTTGTGAGATCCTGATTGTGAGATTTATATTGAGCTGTGCAAAACACAAGAAACTGTTATTTGGTTGCAAAATAAAAACTATGTCTAAGTTTATTTAAGAGTTTGCAGCATAAAAGTTAAGCAAGGCCCACCTCCAGAATGTGCTTCTGCTTTGGCTTGAGAAGACTGGTCTTTGCGATCAGGAGTCCGCTCTGTGTAACTTGGTAAATATCAGTGTGGTTGGATGTAGCACCAAGGCCAAAGTAGACCATTGGATTGAAACCCTGTGAGTTTTTTTTTTTGTTTGAAAAAAACAAAAACAAAACTCAATTGTCGCAGAAACAAAAAGACAATTTCATCATGTATGCAGAATTTGTATGGTGCTTAGCACTGCAGGACGCATTTTGTCCTGTAACAACCGAATCTAATAAATTTAATTGGAGTATTTTGTGATAAACAAACATAAAATAATGTGGATTCGTGAAGGTTCAAGCATACATTTTCTATGATAACCTTTTTGCCAAAAATCATCATATGGTTTTAGATCAAGGCTGCTCTAATATGTAAATCTGACTGTATGATTCGATTCTTTGTTCTGTTGGGAAGTGAACCTTTGCCACTGTCTCATGTCTTTTGCAGCCTCCAGTGTCCTTGTGTTTAGGTTCATTCACACTTGGATTAAATGAGTGGATGATTAATAATCTTCTACAGAAATTGGAGGCATGCAAAGGCAGTAATGCAATCATTTGAATCAGCTGTGTTGGAGCAGGGAAACATCTAAAACATGCAGGACAGTGAGCCCTGAGCACCAGGCGTGGGGACCACTGTTCTACATAGTTTATGGGAACGTTTACCAATATTTCTCTACACTTTATTTAGAAACTTTTGAATACAGTTTTTGTTGCTCTGGATTTTATTTAAAAGAGCAAAATGGGTATGTTTGCATGCAATAAATAAATTGAGAACCATGTAGGTCTATCAAGAAATGTTGCAAAAATACAAAATGTTTGGATCATAACAAAATGTGAAAATGTTTGAGGGATGTGAGTACATGTACAAAGCATCGAGGGCATGCCTGAGAGCTCACATTGTCAAAGTCTTGGTCCTGGACATTTAAAATCAGAGCCCTGCTTCCGTATGTATTGACCAGAGAGGCTGCACTCTTCCCAGCTGTGACGAAGCCGCAATATTCAGGCAGCTCAAACTCTGGATGAAACTGGTTCGCTGCCAGAACTCTGACCAGCACTGTCGCAACAGAGTACTTCCTGGGATCATCGTCCTGGTACGCCTGCACACGAAATTGAAAACCATGGAAGAGTGATGTGGGGCCGGGCAAATCCTGAACAAACGGTCAATTTCCAGGGGTAACAAATCTTACCATGACTTGAAGATGCACAACAGGAGTTATGAGTCTGTCCTTTAAACCCTTCATTAGTCTCAACTCACCGGTCTCTCTGTTGATACTGAAATGCCCATCTTCATCTTCTGACACAGTTACAGAATCGCTTATGTGACATCTACACACCTCAGATTTAAACCTACTTTATTATGTGATATACCTGAGAGAATGGCATAGCTGATGGAGGAATTGACACCTCTATCTCCATCCACTGCATGAATGGGACCCGGAGAAAATTCCAGCACAATATCCTGAAATGTGGTATACATTTGTGGCACTGTGAATCAGATGTATCTGAAATCCATCACTTGGTTATTAGATGTTTGAATATGTGACATTAAAAAAGGTAAAAATATATTTGAACAAGGGTAAAGAGAAGCTGACCTCTTCTCCCTCTGTGACATTGACCATGTACACAGGACTGGTGCAGATTCGACTGGTCTCATCCTGGAACAGCAGCACACAGGGCACAAACTGTGGGTACTGGTCATCTCCATCCTGAACCAGGATGTTGACATTGGTGCTGGTGTTGTAGTGCTCAGCAGTGTTCATTTCCTGCCACAAAGACCAGCCAGTGAGATACATTGTTCAAAGAAGACATGTGGCCTAACCGAGTTCACATTTACATATTCTTGTGGCTTTTAATGGTATTTTGAAACTGTTTCAAGATGAACTCATATCTTAGTTAAGCACAAATTTGAATTTATTCTGAATTTTCTATCATTCATTCAGGATACGGATTAGGAAAAATATGCAGACCCAAATATGACACGCAAAAAAAAAAAAAAAAAAAAAAAGTAGAAATGTTTGTGTTTGCTCAATTTTTCTTTGCTGTAGAAATTCTTCTTGGCAATCAAACAACCTATTCAGAAAACTTGTTCGTTTGCCCTTAAACAGCATCACATCTGTGAAGAAAATGCTTCTATGGGTTTAGTTGTATAGTTAAGTATGTAGGTGTGATGGTGTGTGGTGGTATTTCACCACAAGGAGTAATCTCAGTGCAGAGCTATCGAGATGAAATTCTGAAACTAATATCAAACCCACTCTTTGACACAGAACTCCGAAGATGTTGCTGCTCGCTAGCACAGAGTGGGGTTTGTCATAGACTGCCTCCAGAAATTAGGAGGTAGAGAGGATGGAATGACCTGCCGGCAGTCCTGACCTCAACTCCACATACTTCTGGGTTTCATTTTGACATGGTGCTCATGCGAGAGAGACGTACAGAGCCACACTGGCTGTACAATGTGTAAACAAGCTGGTGGCCAGCATGAGGCTATTCTGCTTGCAGTTGTTCTCTGTTTTTATGCCACTTGTACTGCTGCTTAGCCGATAGTTCTCTAAAACAATCATAAAGGTTGTTCTTTGTATAATCAACCTGGAGAACAGAACATCTCAAATGTACAATTAAAAGCCCCATATGAGTTGGATCTTTGTGTTGACCATGACTGTCAGAGAATGCATATGAAAAGCTTTATCACAAGTTCTTCAACTGAGTGGGTTAAGAAGCCTATACTGCTTTGAATCAACTAAAAACATTAATTGAGGAAGAAAAATAGTAGTAGTAATGTTACGAACAGAAGCGTAGATGGTGACAGTGAGCTGAGTTTTGGTCTCATAATCCAGCGGTTTGGAAAGGATCACCTCACCACTATTTGGCAGATCAATCTTGAAGTACTCGGCATCAGGCTGTAACACAAACATAATCTACAGTCAACGACTGGATTCTCTTGTATTTATTCATTTTAATGGTTCGAATGTCAAACTTACGCTTGTTTGGTCAATTGAGTAAAGTATCCTATCATCATCAGCGTCCAAGGCTTGGACAGTAAAAGCCACAGTATTTACTGGAGTGAGCTGGATAAAACAGAGACAGATAAGCAGATAAACACCTTTGACCTGAGAGATCGCTTTAAATGCAAGGTTAAATTTGTGCTCATACCTCGTTCAAAGTAAGTGATTGTACACTTTTTTCTGAAAACATGGGTAAATTATCATTCTCATTAAGAATCTCCACCATGACTCTGTAAACAGTCTACAAGGAAACCAAAACACAGGCACGTTCAGGTTTTAATTCGGATTACCACAAGGAGAATCACAAAAGAGAAAAGTGTTTTAAAGTGAACCTGAAACATCTCTTCCTCAAAACATGATAACTCCGCCATTAAGACCGGACCAAGAGCCTGGAAGAGAAAGGACAAATGTTGAAACACATTTAATAGAAATGTATTTAAATTTCAATATCTGTGACACTTTCAACATTAACAAGGACTTTAAATCCTTGTGCAAAATGAAATGTAACTATTAACTTTAACCCTACATCAACTGAAAACAATTGAAGGATCGAAACAGACACAAACACATTAACACATTAAAGGACAAACAAAATAAACCATGCTAAATTTCTAGAAAATAAAAAAAGAACATGTAAAAGCAGAAAAAGTGTGGAACCCTGAAATAATAATTCTTTACACCTTTTGATTCAATTTCAGCATTCACTCTAAAATAACTATCAGTGAAAAATACATTTCTGAGATTGGCTCATTTGATGAAAAGGAAGTTTTACAAAGGTAACTGTTTGGAGAAGGTCACAACAGAAATTAAAAGTAATACATTTACAGTGATGCACCTTGGAGACAGAAAGGCATCAAAAGTTAAAAACTACAGTGACATTGTGACGACAAAACTTTTCTAGATATAAGATTAAAAGACAGAATCTGTTCAGGAAATGTATAACTTTTATTTCATCATGCATTTTTTTTAGATAAATTGTCAGATGAAAGTCAGAGGGAAGAACAGCTAATCTGGTTGACCTTCAACTGGGACCATTTCAAGGCAGCTGATTGGGAGCAATTTGACAAAATAACATGTGAGGCCTGAGGACAAGGTTGGAGGAATTTTTATTTGCCAGTTTTCTTCAAAATTTCAGACAGCTCCTTCATTATGATGCCAATCTATCATAAATATCATGATTAAGATTGCAATAATAACAAATATTACAATTTAATTGTATTTTCTGTTAAGCTCGTCGCAAAACTGCTTGAGTACCGTTAATGGAAACACATCCAATTACCTCTCGGTCAAGGATTTTTTCAGCTGACGTGTTCAGCCGGATGTTTCTTCCGTCTAAGTAGAACCAGTCAGCATCCCTCCCAGACAGACTCCACCGAACCCCTTTCGGGTCGGAGTTTGCCACAAACTCAGCGACAGTGTCTCCTGAGAGGCTGTTTTCTTTGATTTTTGTTAACACGTCCTGCCCACCTGAGCATTCAGACCAGCCAGACATACCTAACAAACAAAAACAAAAGCAGAGATTTAGGAAATGTGTCGTTATGAGATTATCTCAGAAATCTTGAATGCAAACTGGCTATACCTGCAACTGTGTGCAGACTTAGCAGGACCAGCAGAGTTGAAAGAGTTGCCTCCCCGAGGGCCATTCCTCAGGAGCTTCTTCTCGTTGTGTAAAGAGAGCAAAGACTGCAAATACAATTAACTAAGCAATGATATATGTCCATCTTTTGTCAACAAACTTTACTAAATACACTCATACATGTGCTTTAAGAGTCATCTTAAGATTAGGAATCCAAAAGGACAAAAACACAAACTTGTCTGTAACATAATTTTCTCAAATCCTCTCTAAATGGGTTTCTGTTGTTTCTATTTTGCTCTGAATTTACAGTTCTTGCTGATTCTCTTTGCTCAGAACTTTTCATTTGCAACTAGGCACAGTATATGTTGTTGATTTCTAAAGATAATAATAATAATTTCTTGTTATTTATTTCTCACACTTTATGTTTTAATGCTCTGCCCAGTTTCATTGACTTTATCAGGAATATCTGTTGCGTACTTATCTGTTTTCCTTTTATCCAGCTTGTTGGAGTGAAACTGTAATCACATTCAGATTGTCTATAAAACACCTCTGCAGCAGGAGTGAGATAAACGTCCGGTTGCCTGCCGCTACTGGCCCAACTTATCTGCGTCTGATGTGCTACCGTCTACACTGTTTACAACACTTGAGCTGACTGACCTGTTCTTGTCAAATCCCTTGCGGCTTTCCTGTCAGCCTCCACCTTCTTCTGACTTGTGATGGACCCAACATCTTTGATCCCTGAAACACTAAAAAGCCAGTAGAAATGGGAAGCAAAGGCAGCAAGATGCTTTCAGGAATATATAATGGCCAGTTGAAGATTAAACTGCATGTCACAAACACACAAGCTAAACCCCCCACCTCCTCTACTAGGCTTCCTACACATTAAAGAGCAGACGACAGCTTATGCTGTGTGACCTGGGATAAACGTCAGCTCAGAGGCTGAAAACTGAAGGTGGAGCTTTATCTGGTGAAGACTCCAATCAGATTAGAGGTGGCAAGAACCTGACTATAGGTTCAAAGATCAGGCCAGAGGTGAAAGGAGGGGATTTGTCCATCACTTGACCTCTTAAAGCCAAGAGACTCTTTACATCTAGCTCCATAACAAAGCATTGTTTCTTTTTATTTACAACGAATGCCTATTTCAAGGCACTGTTCACGATAACTTGTTACAAACGTCTATGTATGTACTTCACATAGCCTTTGCCTGCTGGATTTGGTCAATTAGCAGCATGTGACAAACTAATGGAGCCTGACAAGGGATTAGCTATCAAATGGCGGCTGTTTATCTTGTGAAGATTAACCTACATCCCTTTACACTCTTGTCACAGCATGCACAGGCATGCAAACACAAAGACACAAAACACATGTCTGCACATATCTTGAAAGAACCCTGTGATAAATGGCTGTCGTCTGGCTCCGTAGAAATATTTTGGTTAGTGGAGACTTGTGAGAGGGAAAAAACTGAAGTGTCTGAAGTGTTCTGGTTTGCCATTGGAGGGAGTAAAATGGTCGAATTGACTGTGTGTCTTTTTTCCAGACATGGATTTCACAGATTGGTCTTTTTTTTAATGATCCATCACTTTCGGTGACTGCATCATAGGAGTAAAAGGAAATGCATATTGATGTACTGTGACTAGACTTTACCACTGGATGTCAGCAGAGATGTGGCTAAAGGATGAGAGAGATGCTTGACCCCTTGAACTTATTCACATTTAGTCACATTAAGCTGCAAACATTCATATATTTATTGTGATAAATGAATTAATTTCACAGACCGACATTAAAGTGGTGAGTAATAGAGACATGGGCATTTGGTTACAATTATGTATTACAAAAAGTCATTCTTGTCATATTTATTTACGAATTCAGCTTCAGAAAACTGCTGGAGATCATCAGTGACATGTCCAGAGGAACTTGCAGCAAATTTCAGGAATTTGAAGGTTGCAGTCGTAGGAACAAGTTCAAGGGGAATGAATGCTTTTGCAAAATACTGAAAAGTATTGTAAAGCTTTTTTCTTAAACAGAGTTTCTCGGTGATTCTACAATAAGTTCTAGCATTATCTCTAACCTACCTCTTTATCTAAATTCTGAATCAGCCCCCATTGGCTAAAAGCATTATACTCTTCAAAGGATCTATGTTGGAAAACATGCACCCTCTGGAGCCTTGTGGGGAAGGGGGTGAATTTGTTATTACAGACAAAGAGGCATGAGTCACAGATGAGGTTTTGTTTGGTATGTGGAACGAGAGTGGGAAGATCTTAGATCGGGTCCGACCGTATTGTATGGATCTTCTGCAGTGGATGTTGTGAGAAAACAATCTGACAACAGAGCGATAACAGAACCTCTGCTCTTGGGAATCCAAAAGGAAACACCTGACTGGTTTTTAAAGCACGATCCTTACACAATACTTAATCAAGATATATGGGCACATTAATACCAGTAAAGTCTAAGAGTTGCTTCTTGAGGGCTTCTAATGGTCAAGAAGATCCGGGAGAATTGTTGTGGAGACTGACGAGGTTTGGTGCACAGTGGGATGCACTCAGGGACTGCTTTCAAAAGCAGTGAGATCAGGCTGTGTTTACCTCCACCCTCTGTCTTTTCTCTGCCTGTGCACACATTCACTCAACATATTCTTCTTCAGAATGACTCCCCTCCAGTCTCCAGACCAGGTTTTAGCTGATTTCCAGCGCCGGGGTCTTATAGGAAATCAACACCACTGAATCCTACAGACTCAAATTGTTTCCCCTCATGCAAAAAAAAAAAAAAAAAAAAAAAAAAAAAAAAAAATGGGGAAAACAAAGATGAAGAAGAAAAAAAACTAGGGAAGACAAAAATATACTCAGAGACATCCCTGTTTGAGAGACGCATAGAGATAAGGACTTAGTGACCTCCCACAGATTGAGCACCTGAACATTTTGACCTAAAAGCCTACATTTCTACATTTTCACCCCCTTCCTGCGTTTTACAAAAGCCCATGCACAAAAAGTAGTTAATGTGCTTCAATTGACTGCAAACAGTGAAGCAAAGGCCCCGAGGGGGTTTCAGAGTGAGACTGCAGTGGAGCGACGCCCTGCCTGGATCCAGATGTTTCATGTTTCCCTCCGCGCGCTCTCTGGAGAGGTCTGACCGCCCGCGGAGGAGCGCTGAGAAGTGCCAGCTTGCACTTTGTGGCATCTGATCGGGCCAAACGGACAATGCGCGCCAGGCTCTTCATGTGAGCTGGTCGGGTTTTGATCCTGAAGAATGGAGAGCAGCAAACTGAGGACGGCGCTGCTGCTGCTCAACTTGCATTTGCCGTGGATGTTTGTGATGTTTTTGCGTGGACACTCTGCCCCGAACCGGGAAGATGGTGAGATTACTGCATGAGTCGCAATCGAATAGCGGATTTTTAATAAATATATATATAAATATCTAAGTCAGTATACGTGTGAAACTTTAATATTAGATGAATACGCGCTAAGAAAAATAATTAAAACCTTTGCAGTCACACAAGAAGTATATTATCTTTATAATGCTTGATTTAATTGATAATGCAAAGCAAATTCATCCAAAGAACTATAATGCCCAACTATAATGTTGGAATAAATCATTGAGATAATTTGTAAAATGCATCAGGCGTTGCATCCAAGTCATTACTTGCAATGTAGATGTAAAAGGTCAACGTCTCTTATTGAGCCTGAAATATTTTATAATTTGACACGCGCTATTGAGATGTATCATTATGTCCACTGCTGTGTGTGACAGACTGCTGTCAGTGCACAGGTTTCTATCTTATTGGCTTAATTTATTTCAATAATTCAACTCAAAAGGTGGAAGTATCTTCATAGATTGATTGCAAACAGATGGGTGCATGTATTGAGGTATTTCTATAAATTTTACCGATTAGAATTTAATCTATTATCAATTTAAATAGCAAATGAGATCATTTTGAATCGATATTTCAACACCAAATTATGATTTCCCCCCCCTCAAGGTATCCCTGCTGACAAGACAACTGTC
Source organism: Poeciliopsis prolifica (assembly GCF_027474105.1). Classification (NCBI taxonomy): domain Eukaryota; kingdom Metazoa; phylum Chordata; class Actinopteri; order Cyprinodontiformes; family Poeciliidae; genus Poeciliopsis; species Poeciliopsis prolifica. The sequence goes on along the minus strand of NW_026562376.1, from coordinate 10,443,734 downwards.
AGAGTTTTGTAAAGTGCAAGACATTTACATCTGCTTCCACTGGTCCTGTTTATTAAATAGGAACAGCTTTAGACAGTGGAAATGTTTTCTTACATGATGTTTATTGTCCTCCAAGCTCACAGATCAGCCTTGTAGCATCATAATCATCTGCTGATGTCTATGAAGCAGACATGAGACTGTCATAAAGCTCACTGACATCCTGGTCGTCATTCTGTCCTGATGCTGTATAGATTCATGTTGTTTTTTCCTCTCTCCTTTCTCATTTTGTAGCAATTGACCTTCTAGCAGCAGTAAACGTATCTCAGCAGAGAAGTGGTGTTTCCAGACTGCAGAGTCCAAACGGCGTGACATTTAAAATACGTCACAGAGCATCTTACCTGATCCTCCCTCAGGAATACTCCAGCTTCCTGCACTCCAACTTTCAGGGCAGCATTGGAGTGCATTTGGTTGGACGTCAGGCACCAGGATCCAGTGCTACACTCTTTTCTCTCTCCTCAGCGACCTCACCTATACTCCAAATCATCTCCTCCACCATCAATAACTCTCTGCATTTGGACTACCAATCTGCTGCAGTATCACTTGCCCGCTTTTATTTTCCCCAAAGAAATCCCATCCGTGGCAGCGAATGGGTGCAATTGGCTGTGAGCCTGGAGCCGGACAGATTGGTATTTTATGCTGATTGCCAAGAACCTGTTGTTATAGGAATAAAGAGTGAAAACAGGATCCGCTTGCGCATTCCACATGATGTTGTCATTGCTCTTGGGAGCACACCGGGAAAAAAAGACAGCAAATTTATTGTGAGTTTCATCCACATATAGCAGAGACCCTTTCAATAATATATTCTCTTCAAAGTTTTGTCCATCACATCTGTTTACAGACCAACACAAAGTAAAGAATTTTACTTGGACTTAGGTCTGGACTTTGTCTGGCCCCTTACACACATGGATGCGCTTTGATATAAAAAAAGCTCTTCGATCTTTAGCTTTATTTTCAGTGTCCCTGTCCTGCTAGATGAACCTCCTTACAAATCTCAAGTTTTTGCATGCCTGTCTTCTTCTAGAAATGTTCTGCATGTCATGCTCCTTACATTTCTGATCAACTCTGACCAGCTCCCCATGTCTGTTGTCTTTCCGACATGACGTAGCGAAACTCTCATAGCTTTCTTTCAACAACAGCTCCTTGTTGTCACACTTCATCCGTAAAACACATTGTTTGGGATCATGACACAACGTGAAAAGTTTCAAGGTGTGCATGATTGATTTTCCATGATAATTATGTTATTTTTACTTTCTTAGTTTTACTTTATTGTCTTCTGTGTTCCAGGAGTTCTGATATTGAGTGATTGAAGACACATGCTGCAAGCATAAATATTAAAGACGTCATAAAATGTAATAAACACAGAAAGAGGCTGTAAAATACAACATTAAAAATGGTTTTCGTTTCTATGCAGGGATATCTGAAAACAGCTGAATTATCACTGGAAGCATATGTAAGACGTCCATGGAGCTGTGACAACATTACAGGTGAACATTTTTAATGTAAATCTAAATATGTTTCCTGACAGGATTTAGTGTGTAGTTTGCCTTTGGCTGCTCTGGGATCCCCCTGATTGTTTTTTATAACATATTTTTCTCTCTCATTAGTTCAGCCTGTTAATTTGCTGTTACTTGTATTGCTACCAGCTTTTTAACTAAAACATTCCATGGCCAGTCTGTTTGTTATTCCTGTGTGGATCTTCATTTTGTGATCTCCAGGATGTTTGTTTAGGGTTCAGAGTTCTCCTTCTGTTCATTAAGAAAAAGAAGGGAAAAAAAGTAATCTTTTGCTTTTCTTTTCTCCCACACATGGCCCATTTCCTCTTCAAGATGACCTGCCTCTGTCTCATTACAAAGACACACATGGTCCAAATTCCATAACTGACACTAGACAAATGTTGCAGCATGATGGTTCACCCAGTAAACATCAAACGAACAACAGGCCATGGGAGGAAACCGACCATTATCCCGGGAACGTCCAGGCAGACCAGCAGCAGAGGGCTGCAGCTCTGGGGCCTCCAGGATCTCCTTATGGGGTAAAATCTGACTCTCAGGAGCAGAGAGTGGACAGACTGGGGGTACTGGAAAACAAGCTGGAGGAGATGGCCCGTATGCTGGATATGGTCAAAGCACAGGTGATCATTAGAGCCAAAATATTTTACTTTTTCAAAAGTATTAAACCTAATACAATTGTCTTTTTTTGGTCTGGAGCAGAATCGAGATCTACAAACCCGTGTAAACTACCTGGAGGGATGTGAGTGCGTGAGGCGACAATGCATATGGGAGGGACACGAAGTGGAGGACGGCCAGCGCTGGCAGGCTGACCCCAACACTGTGTGTTTGTGTTCATCTGGAAAGGTCACATGCCAAACAAGCAAAAGTGACGGAGGTAATTTAAATCTCACAGCCAAGGATGCACGTTGAAGTTTTTTTTTTATAGTGGTCCAGATTAAAACCACTGTTGAGTTGTAGGGGACTGGCTGCCTAAAATAATTATATCACTGTTAGACTGGAAACGCATGTTTTGTGTTGATCTTTCAACCCCAAACCGTGTTTCATTGCACCTATCCCCCCAAACTCAGGATACTTAAACACAAAAAAAGCTCCAAAAGCTGTCCAATTTCTTATGGCTCTGTGAATTATATACATATATATAACAGTACTGGTTAGCACCCACACCAACACAGTATTTAAGCAAGTATTTCAGTCTGGATGGTTGATTTGGTTTCAAATCATATGAATCCAGTTGTCCTCTGGCTAATCAAATTGTTATGGGTCAATTCATCATACATATGTTGTTTGGCCCACTTCAGTCTGTTATAAAAGTTACTGTTAACAATTTTACAGTTTTAGAACAGTGTACATCTGGGTTTAATTCTGAGTCAACTGGGGTGAAGCAGAACTGCTCAGAGCTACTCACAGCTGGAGGTCCACACTGGAAATATGGTATGCTAAAATCAGAATCTTACATAAGAAGTTTGAAAAAAAACCTTCAGATGACAGTTAAATTTAAAACGAGAAAAATCTAAAAACAGCAGAGCAACGTTCTTCAGTGATTAAATGGTTTAATTATTAGACCCAGACGGGTTGTCAGAATAACAAACTGCTGCTTTGTTGGATGAAAGTGCCTGAACTGGGCTTTTGTGAGCGCAGTGAAGTTCTACACAAATGTCAGAGACAATAACACTGATATGAGGTCAAATCATGATAACAAAAGATTATTTTGGGAGAGACTGATAAAACATTGTTGCATTATCATTATCATCAAAATGTACAAGCACAGTGTAAATTATTATTGAGTAAACTGTATTAGCTGTTCAAATTGAACTTTTAACATATATATTTTCATTAAGAACTACTTAAAGCATGCTTCAAACACTATTTGAATGTTCCATAATCAATGTTCCTTAGATTAGAAAAATTAAACCTTAAACGTCAGTTTATTTAGAGGATCCAGCATTGCATCCCTACACATTTACCGATGGGGCATATGCAATCTGATTTTCAGACAATTTGACTCTTTTAATTAGAATACAGTAGGAGTCCTGATGATGTTCGTTGTTCAGAATGAAAGTCTTTTTCTAGCTCTGCTGGTTATGTGGATCTGGCTGTCTCTATCTCTCACCCTTAATCTTTTTCCTAAATTACCTCCTCTTGGGGGTTAGAGGAGTCAGTGGTACCAAACTGATAGGCAGCACACACATATACACACACACACATACTTTGATCTTGCATGCTTTTGTCGAGGACAGGTCTTTTTGGCTACTAGCACAGTAGGCAGCCCCTCTAGCCCATGCCTTACTCTGTGGTTCTTGCCAGCTCACATAAACAAACACATACTTTTTGTCCTCTGGAGTGCTGTCATTAAAGTAATTAACTGCTGAAATATCGTAGCTGAGTGGAAATGACATTTGATGAGGGCTTTGATGTGCTGCAATATTTGTTTTTTCACAAGATTTTCTCAGCGCCCTTAGTAGAGCAATGGTCTTCTCTTTTTATAAGGAAACCTCTACAAATGTCTTTTTGGGCCTGTTTTGCCTCTGGCAACTTTATGGTCCTAATAGAGCTTTACAGCCTGTCTCTGGTATGCTTGAACATAAGGTGAACAAAATCTGTGGAGGCAGATGAGGACAAAGCGGTTCTATTATTTTACCAAGTTGTGCAGTTATACTCTTAACCATTGCATAATCGAACAGCTGGAATATTCAGATGGACACTCAAACATTAAAAGTGTATGTCATCTTTAGGATGTGAGACAGACAATAAAGTTCACAATGTATCCTATGAAGTTCTTGATGGCTGCCAGACATGCACATGTAAGGTAAGACTTTCACACTCGGCATTGACAACAAAAGAAAATGCATCATAGAAAATTATTCATAGAGTCTGTTTTGTTTTTGGGTCAATGCATCACACAAATATGATGTACTGGCCCTCTTCAGTCTGTTCTGAATGTCTTGTCGGTACCAGGGAGATAACAGGGAGTGCTCTCCGCTGCCGTGCCTCTCAGTGGACTGCACAGTGCAGGAGACGGTGCCTGGAGACTGTTGTCAACAATGCAGAGGTGACTGCGCACAAAATGGTTACGGAAAGCAACACAAATTCTACACTTTAGTTTTTCTTATGATGGGATTTTTATTTTATCACAGTGTGTTTTGTTTGAAGCAAAGCTTTGGTACAAAATAAATTCTCTAAAAGCAATTAGTTTTTAGCTTCGTGAATTATATGTTATACTTTACCGTCTTAAGAGTCAATAGGTTTCATCCTGTTCTCCGATTCTCTAAAGAAATAGACGTCACAAAACCAAGTGTTGCATTTCAGTTTATCTCATAAAATTCCAGGAATATATATTCAAATTTATAGTTTAACATAAGAAGATGTGGAAATGTAAGAAATGTAATATAAAACCGACATAGCGCAATTATGATGTGTACATAATTCATTGTGTGAATATTTAGATAAGTGGTTCAGGGATAGATTGCTGTGTAAAGTACTTTGGAGTCCTCAAACTTGATAAAGCACTTCACAATAAAGGCCATTTACTAGATACACAATTTCTAATAATCTAGCTTATAAAAATATTTTTCTACTTTGAAAAACAACACTAATCCCAGGATCTGCATATTATTTCTAACAAACTAAATGCTTGGAAGTAGAAGAACCAAAACCTCAAGTGTGTCTTTGCAGGTTGTACCCACTCTGGTGCCAGGCACGACCACGGAGCCAGATGGAGGTCAGCAGAGAATCCCTGTGATCTGTGCTCCTGTTTGGTGAGGTTCAAAAATAACCATCTGCTTGGCGTTAGCTTACTTCCAGTCTTTATCTTATGTAATTTCTGTTTCCTTCTGGGATTAGGAAGGTCATGTTTACTGTGAGAGGGAACAGTGCAGCACCCCTTGTGAGCATCCTTCTGCTCCTCCTCCTAATAGCTGCTGTCCAGTTTGTCAAGGTGAGATTTATTTATTTTTTCTACCTGTAGTTGTAATCTAAGAAAGGATGGTGTATATTTGTATGTGTCTTTCATGTAGGTTGCGGTGTGAATGGACATGAGTTCCCTAACAAAGCTGTAATTCCTACTGGAGACCGCTGTCAGGAGTGTACATGTGAGGTATGTGGTATCTGTATTAATGAACAGTTTTTTTTTTTGTATTAATGAACAGCTCCTCATTAAATATGAAGATATTTAATGGAACATGTGACTACAAGGTACACATGTTCCTTTTCTCTACTAGAATGGAAACATAGTGTGTTCAGCTCTTCAATGCCCGACGTTGACGTGTCGCAGCCCCGTGCATCCTCCTGGTGACTGTTGCCCTCGGTAACAAGTATTCATAAACTTAAGCACATTACTTAAATTTGATTTGTGTCAGCTCATCTATTGATCTCAAATGTTCAGGTAACAGCTTGTAACAATTCGTCTCACATTTTTAAAAAAAAATTATATCTAAAAGTGAGTGTTGTGTGATCTGTAGATGTGAACAGTGTGAATATGAATCAGAGGTCTACGTGAATGGTCAGAAGTTCTCACCCCTGACCGATCCCTGCCTACTTTGCCGCTGCTCTGTAAGTGGAAATATGTTTTCTCTTTGTTATGTGATCCTTATGAAACTGTATTGGAAAAAGAATTGATGCTCTAGAACAATGATATTCCAGCACTCTATAGCTTCCAAACTACAAAAAGATCAGAGGTTTATTTTTCTTTCTTATGAAATTATTTTCAATAATTTATCCTTGCACTTTTGTGTTATGGTAGTAAATTTGCTCTAAAAATGATTACATTTGGGTTTTGTTTACATTTGGCAGAGTACTTTATCTTCTGATGAGTTTAAGTGAACCAAAACCTTTTTAAAAATGCTGTAATTTGATATGTCATGCATTTTTAGATAACAGATATGTGACAGCATGCAGCAGCATGTGCAACATTTAATCCCATCTCTGATCTGTTTCTTAGGAAGGTGAGGTGTCTTGTGAACGAATGGAGGCCTCTTGTCCCACAGTACACTGCAGTCATCCAGTCAGGAGAAAGGGAGAGTGCTGTCCCATATGCAAAGGTCAGAATAAAAAATCTGTCATGTCATGTCGTTCCTGCAGGTATGTAAACACTCACGTCATCTGGTTTAAACCTGAGAAAAAAAATAGGGGTTTGTGTTTGTTGTGTTTGCAGAGTGTGAGTTTGACAAGAGAGTGTATGCTGATGGAAAAATGTTTGTCCCCCCTGGGAGTGGACCCTGCCTGCAGTGCAGGTGTAAGGCAAGTCTGTGTCGCATGCACCAGAGGAAATTACACAATTCGGAATTTTTTGCCAAAATTTGTAATATATGATAGACTTTTTAAACTGTCTTTATGTGTATATAAAATACACATTTTGTATATTCTGTGTATATATTATGTAAACTTTATATTTATATAATTCTCAACAGACGTTTACATTTAGCCATCAACATGCTTTCAGCTAGATACCTGACCAATCTTCTTATAAACGTGCCATTGTATGACCAATCTTCTTATAAACGTGCCATTGTATGCTTCATTTAGAGCTGTTGGTTTTCTTGCAGTGCCTTGGCTTTTAGACACAGTCCATACATTCTCAACCAGGTTTGGGGTTGCAGCGATTACCAAACTGGTTTATTCAATGTCTTAAGTATATGTATAAAAGAGCTGCCACAAATAAATATGCTCTATAAAACTGTATTAAACAAAGAATATGTGAAATTTTTGTGTTTTCGATCCAGGCCGGAAATGTAAATTGCTATGAAGAAAAATGTTCTCCTGTCCAGTGCTCTAATCCCACCATTGATCCTCATCTTTGCTGTCCAGTCTGCAAAGGTAATTTTACACAAGCGCACAGTCTCACACATACACAAAGCTACAACGCATTAGTGAGCATCTTGCTCTGTGTTGTAGCATGCGTGCTGGAGGGGGTAGAATACGAAGACGGCTCTACATGGCAACCAGAGGGTCCGTGTTCCAGTTGCACCTGTGTGAATGGGGAGACATTATGTTCAAACGTACAGTGCCCATCCGCTGAGTGTTTGCATCCCAGCAAGATCCCAGGTAAGACTTGGCATGTTGGAGACAGTTTTCTTTGGATGTGTGCAAATATTTCATAGTAAATTTTAAACCTTCAAACAACTCCTTGTCTCAGGTTCCTGTTGTGAAATTTGTGACAGCTGCACTTTCAACCATCGAATTTACAGCAACGGACAGAGATTTACGACCCCTGACCAGCCCTGCCACATATGTACCTGTTTGGTTAGTGTTTAACTACCGAACAGAACAATTTCTTCCTTTATTCCTGCTGACAAATTCCCATCTTCTCCTCAGCATGGGAGCGTTCGCTGTGAAAGACAGGGCTGTCCTGCACTAAACTGCACTAATTCCTACACTCGTCCTGGAGACTGCTGTCCTAAATGTCCAGGTATTTATTTTAGATGGTGGTTAATGTTAAAAAACTTGATCTGCAGCTGTGTCTGAGTTATCGGAATTACCTTCTTTGTTGTTAACTGCCAGACTGCTCCTTTGAAAATCGTGTGTTTGTGAACGGAGAGGCTTTTCCTAACCCTGTGAGTGAGTGTGAGGAGTGTACCTGTGTGAGCGGAAGGATTGACTGCCATCAAACACACTGCTCCCATCCTCGATGTAACGCTCCTCTGCCTGGAACGTGCTGCCAGAATAACTGCAATGGTAAACATTTTTTAACAAAAAAGTTACATTCTTTTTCTCAAAGTAAATTTAAAAAAATAAATATAATTAAATAAGATTTCATCCACTTACTTTCTACTTTCTAGGTTGCAGCTATGCTGGGAAGGAGTATCCCAATGGACAAGACTTTCCCCATCCAACGGACAAATGCAGGACATGCAGCTGCATAGTAAAAATTAACGCACACAATTCTCACTGACAGCAGATCTTAAAACTGAACTGTCTGTCTTGTGCTTCAGAATGGAAATGTCCAATGTCTAATGAGGAGGTGTCCTCCACTGCAATGCTCCAATCCTAATGTGATCCCTGGAGACTGCTGCCCACAGTGTGCTGGTAAGGATGTGAAATAACCAGAGTTGCAAATGTGTTGTTATTATCATCAGCCACAACATTACAACACTTGTCTACTTTAACCGACAAACATTAATTTTAAGGACAAACTATGAAATTCAGAGAAGCATTTCAGGACCTACAACAGCCTCTACACTCAAGTACTCATGCCTTTGAGTACTTGAGTCTATTATTAGTGAGAAACAAATCCTCCCATTGAGAAAACTTTGCTCAATGAATACCTGACTGAACATGTGAGACCAGTTCAAAACGCAACAAGAAAGTCTGTTGCTCCTGAGCAATTGCATTAAAAAAAACATTTTGAGTGGTTTAAAACATTTGCACAATGCTATTCACACCAAGTGTGTTTGCTATGTTGGCTGAACCATTTGCTTAATAGATAAATTATTACCTTACAGCAAATATAGATTTTAATTTGATCATTATTCTTTTTCTTTTGGCTCATCTTAGCATGCCGTGATTCACATCAAGTACATGAAGCGTGAAGGTTTATGCCATTTGTTTTTATATATATGTTGCTTCAGATCCTCCATCAGACTGCCTGCTCGAGCAAAGGTCCTTCAGACACACGGAACGTTTCTACCACCCGGCTGACAGCTGCCGAACATGTGCCTGCAACAACGGGTCAGTTCACTGTCACCGTAAGCCGTGCCCCTCCGCTCCATGCTCTCAACCCATTACACGGGACTGCTGCCGGACCTGCGAAGGTACACATTCACCATCTCCTGACGTTGCAAGATAGAAACAAACCACTGTTTATGTCAGATTTGTTTATCTGTGGAATCCTTTTGAGAAGGCTGCTTGCACCAGGGTCAAGAGCGAGCCAATGGAGAGACTTGGGAGGATCCCTCAGATCCGTGCGCTGTCTGCGTTTGTCAGGAAGGTTCTGTGCAGTGTGAAAGAAAGCGCTGTCCACCATCCAACTGCAACCACCCAGTACGGACAGACTGCTGCAGGTCCTGTGAAGGTAAGAGAATAAAACCTCTAACAGTAGTGACACTCTGCAGAAGGAGCAGCTTTTGGAGCAACGTCTCAATTTTCTTCTCAAAGGATGCACATTTCGTGGTAAAGAATATCCTGATGGTACCGAGTTTGCTGATGGCCAAGACCCCTGTGGTGTGTGTTACTGTTATGGAGGAGACATCACCTGCACTAAGTTACCTTGTTATGGAGATTGCAGCCACCCTTACAAACCACCTGGGCAGTGCTGCGGAGAATGTGAAAGTGTGTTTTTTTTTCCTCGAATCTCACCTATTTTTAATTGTACATCTGTTCTCTTAGTAATAAATGGGATCAAGTCTGCATGCTTTGATTTGTCAGGATGCTTCTATAACGGCGTGGTCCTGGTCAATGGACAGTCCATTCCTGATCCAGGAAACCCTTGCTCTCAATGTGCATGTCAGGTACCAACCTCACTGAAAGAAAATGTGTTGTTTTTTATTTCTCATTAATAAGTTGTTGTTTTTTTTTCAACCTAAAGAGTGGTTCAGTGAGATGTTCAAGGAAACCATGTCCAGCAGCTCCCTGTCCTCATCCTGTCACCAGCCCATGTGGATGCCCCATCTGTGATGGTAACCATATTATGTTATGTAGCACAGCTCAGTGACTGACTGACTGACGCATCACTATGTGTGTGTGTGTGTAGGTTGTCATTTCCAGGGTGTTACCTATGTTGATGGCCAGGTCTTGCCAGTGGGAGAACAGGAGTGCCAGGACTGCACATGCTCAGTGAGTGATCTGTTATCCGTTCGACTGATGCAAAACTCTTCAGGGCTCTTTTTACATGTTTTGTTTTTGCAGAGAGGAGAGGTGGTGTGCGTGGCCCGAAAATGCCCTTCTGCACCATGTGCACACCCAGCTCTGGATGGTTGTGCATGTGGAGTGTGTGATGGATGTAACTTCAATGGGCGGGGCTGCTCCAATGGAGAGCAATTCCCACATCCTGAAGACCACTGTCAGAGCTGCTTCTGTCTGGTATTGTCATACAGGCGAATACTTTACCTCTCTGTACATTTTCAATTGGGCTTTTGGTGGAATTTAGATAAAGAACAATTGTGCTATTTTGACCATGTTTCAACCATTTTCACTTTATTAAATAAACGACTAAAATTGCACTACTTTTAGGAGTTATTCTCTATACATCTCCATCATCCATTTCTTCTTATTTTTTACAAGATGAAGTATTAGTGAATGTATCTAACTCATGAGTTGAAGTAGATTATATTGGGAATGTAATAGAACAGTTTTGATTGAGCCAACCTGAAACAAAGACTCCAAGTGGGGAGGTTTCATCTTGATGCTCTTCAACAACATGAGCATAACAATAATGTTAATGCTTCCCCTTCCTGGAGAATCTTTGAAATATGGGAGGAACTGTATCCTACAAGGACAACATGTTTTTGCATGTGAATGACATATTTATCAGTCTGAAACTCAGTTGTATCCTAGGGAAATTATATTATTTACGTTTGAATGCAACATGACTTGGGCCCAATCTTGCCAACCCATCAGCTTCCCCAGAGTTCAGGCCACATCTTCAGTGACTTCCATGTTATTCAACTACATTTTTTAGAGCTTCCTTCTTGTTGTGTAGCTGTTTGGATTGGGGTTTTAACACAAGGTATTTTCCAGTCAGCAGCTGTTTGAAAAACTGAGAGGACGGTATTTGAGGATGTTGGGGAGAACAAGATGAGCTTCTCCTGAACTCCTCTGAGTGAGTTATGGACCCACTATTAGACAGGTGGATGATGGGTCTGCTATCCCAGCAACTTACTACTTGCCTACAAATCACTGTTGGTGATCTGATCTTAGTTTTGTGTGGTCTTTTAAGCTTGCATTGCTTTGGGTTTTAGTTTTGTTTTAACATCTGACATATTTCTTGCAAGCATTTCAAAATGTTTTGTTGATGTATATAGAGCTAAATTGTCAGTTACCTTACAACAAAGAAACGGTACCACCTCAGGCACTATTTCAAAATTTTAATGTATTACAATTAAGAATATTAACTACTCTTTATTTATTTGTACAGGATGGTGGTGTGGTGTGTGCTCAAACATCTTGTCCAAGCACTGCTTGCAGAGACCCAGTGATGCCTCCAGGGGAGTGCTGTCCTGTCTGCACAGGGAGGTGTTTCCATCAGGGTGAGGAGCACGAGTCTGGCTCCACCTTTACATCACTATCTGATCCCTGCTCGACGTGCACCTGTCTGGTCAGTCTGACATTTTCTGCATAAAATGACCAAACCATCTATTTTATTGAACAAATTCCTCTTTTTGTCACCTTCCTCTTTCGTTCTTTCTTCTGATCAGGATGAAGTGGTGACCTGTCAGAGAAGATCCTGTCCAGTTCACTGCTTACATCCCATCCCCTCTGATACTTGTTGTCCTATTTGTGATGACTGCTTCTATGAGGGTGTTGTGCACACTCAAGGTCACACCTTTGCATCCATGTCCAGTCCCTGTGAGCGCTGCACTTGTGTCAGAGGAACAGTTTCTTGTGCTTCTGTCATCTGTCCGCCGACACCATGCGATCAGCCCGTTACCGAGCCAGGACAGTGCTGCCCAGAGTGCACAGGTGATGATTTTGGATAAAAACGCACTGAGTTATTTCTGTATTGCTTTTCAACCTGGAAATATATCACCAAATCTATGGCATCAGGTGAGAAACTTGCAATTTCCTCAAGAAAACTTGAGAAGTTAGGATGTCTTGTTTATGGTTTCATGTCTGGATTTTTTAAATGTTCCTACAGTTCAATCAAATACTTTTTGACAATTGCAAACTTGGTAGCTATCCCAAATTGTCCTAGCTTTATTCAGTCTCAAAGTGCAAGAAGTCTATCTGTGAATTTTCAACCATGCCTTCATGAGTATACAATATACATACTGATCGCCTGGAAGTGTGAAATGTAATGACTTACCATCCGCAGTGCCATTTTTATTTGTTATGTCTTTGGCATTTTAGGCTCTCTACATGGAGGAGATGGTTGCCCAGATTTGTCAAGGCAGATTTACGCTACATATAGGATGTCAGTCAGTTTTGTCCTAATTGTTTGATTGGCTTTACTAAATTAAGACTACAATGTAGAAAGGTCATATTGATATAACACAAGACTATTTTGTCTACATGCTGTTTGCCAGAACGATGACACAGATTATTTATAAAAGTTCACTTCAAAGCCAGCAGTTTATGTTAATTCCCCAAGTATTTAATAAGTAAATTTGAATACTCATTCGGAAGTAATTTTTAAATCATAAAGCTTTTTTGATCAGGCTCCTCTCTGGTCCTTATGTCTTTGTCTCCTCTATGTTTGTGATCTCAGTGTGTGAGCTGAATGGACACAAGTACACTGATGGACAGACATGGGCCCTGAGTTCAAATAATTGCTCCATCTGCACCTGCAAGGTTTCAACTTTGAGTTTGGCTTCCAATTCTTTATCTTACAATATAGTCAATATAATTTCCTTTAAATATTATTCTGTCTTAATCTTGCAGAAAGGTGAGGTTCAGTGTTCACCTCTGGAGTGTCCCAAGCTGTCATGTCCTCACCTGGTGACAGATCCAGGTTCCTGCTGTCCCCACTGTAGAGGTAAAAAAAACAAATCAAATCATAAAGATAATGGGTATTGTAAGACTGGAAGAATTTCAGAATACAGGGTTTTGCAAAGCTCACTCAAGCACCCAAAGTCGGTCCTCAAGGGCCGGCATCCTCCATGTTTTAGTTCTCTCCCTTGTTTAACACACCAGGGTCCAATGATGGCTCCTTAGAAGGCCTGAGAAGAACATTGAGATGCTGAAAAGGTTGTTACTAAAACAAGAGAACTAAAACATGCAGGATTCCAGCCCTTGAGGACCGACTTTGGGCACCCGTAGCTTAGAGGTTACTTTTCTAGAGTAATTTCCTGATTCTAATTAGATACTTATCCTAATCAAGCACTTACTTCCCTGCAAGTTTTGGGGTTGTTTCTAGAAATCATCTAGTCAGTTTTCATAATCTAACTGGTATTTTCTAGACCTTTGAGGTTACTTTCTGGAACCTCTTTAGTACTTTCCACAACTTACCAGGTATGTCTTAAGATTACTGTCTGAAACTTATCATGTACTTTCATAAACTTTCATAAAATTTACCAGCTATTTTTCCAGAATTAACCAGCCTCTTTCTGGAACATAATGGGTGACAGAGGAGACTCTGTTCTTAGAACGTAGAGTTGATCGTTTTTTGGGGAAATTTAATTTTCTCAGTATTTATCAGGTGCCTTCTCAGACCGAACCTGGGACTATAATTGAAATTAGAAGTTGCCTTCTAGGAGTTTCTCAAGAACTTTCCCAAAACGCAGAAATTGCCTAAATTTAGTTTAGTTGGCTAAACTAAATAAAAATGTCTGGTAAACAGCGACTTCATTTTAAAATAAATAAATAAATACTCAAGTTTTATAAAAGAACAAGGCCTCAGAACACCTCAGAACACCTTCTGAGGCCTGCCAGGCCTCAGAAGGTGATATATTTTTAAAATTAAATTTTTAAATTGTGCTATAAAGGTTTTTATGTTTCAGGTTGTATGTATGGAGGAGAGCAGCATGCGGAGGGCAGCAGCTGGTTTGCAGATTCCACCCCCTGCATGACTTGCATGTGTGTGAATGGAGTGACCACCTGCTCTGAAGTACATTGCGTATCGCCATGTGTCAACTTCATGACGGTGCCTGGCGAGTGCTGTCCAGTGTGTGCCGGTGAGCAAATTCACTTGGTATTTTCTTTGTTTGTCACATGTTTTATCTTTTGGGGTAATGATATCTTGTTGATTTTGGAGAAGATTGCATATTTGAGGGCAGAGTGTACGGTCCAGGGGACAGTTTCCATCCTGCCAATGATCCCTGTCAGATCTGCACATGTGAGGTAGAAAATTACTTTGGGATGTTGAAGTTATAGTTATATCCATCCATCCATCCATCCATCTAGGTGAGATTCAATCTATTTTGTCCTTAGGTGTTGCCTGATGGACAGCAACACCTGAAGTGTTACAGGAAGCAGTGTCCCAGCCTAGTAGACTGTCCCAAGAGCAACATCCTATTTTCAGGACCAGATTCCTGCTGTCCTGTCTGTGCACGTAAGTATTACGATTTAGTAAAAGAAACTGTTATTTCACTGTTGATCAGTGCCTCTGACATGTGTTTTTGTGCTTAGAGCCTCTCACTAATTGTACTAACACACTGATTGGCAACGAGGTGCTAGCAACAGATGACCCCTGCTTTACCTGCCAGTGCAAGGTAATATAGCTGCAACACTTTAGTCACAGGTACAATATGGAGATAAAAGTACACAGTACTACACATTTTTTATGTGACAACCATAAAGTTTATTTACACAAGTACACTATGATTACAAAACAGGTGACTTTTGCACTGCAAATATCTTACCAAGTCTGACAATCTCAATTCCATCCAAAAAAGTCATTTTGATTTTATTTTATGACTGATATACTAAGCAAGCTACTTCACGCTGTTTGAACTTACAGTAGAATATCATATGACATTTTCTTGTAACCTTAAAGAGGGAGTTAATATCAGAGTAATTCCAAAAGATTTTTTAAAACAAGTATTTGTCACAGTCAAAGGTATTGAACTAACATTTTTTTCTGTGCAGGACCTGACATGGACATGCCTGCAGCAACCATGTCCAACGCTAAATTGCCCTAGTGATGAACATTTCACTCCCCCAGATTCCTGCTGTCCTGTGTGCAACGGTGAGAGCTCATGTTATAAATTGATCAAATAAAATAGGTGATGTGATCACCTATTTTGATCACAACACAATTTGATCACCTGATTATAGCTGAACATTTTGTGTTCAGCTATAATCAAGAATGCATTATAGCTGAACACATAATGTATGTATTTGTAATATCTTTCAGGTATTACACATAATTCTGCATCTTGTTTTTTTTTTCTGCAGAATGCTTGATTGAGGGTCAGGATAAGCGCTTCGCTAATGGCGCCAGCTGGAAAGACTGCGATAATGATTGTGTCACATGTGTTTGTAATGTAAGTAAGACAACATTTAAACTTCTTACTGTATGCTAACATCTGCATAGAAATATAATTGGCAACAGACCACATCAAGACAATAATTGATACAAGAACATTTTCAGAATGGTGCTTCTACTAAGAAATCATTGAATCATTGAGCAACTTTAATGTTGGTTCCTTCTTGAATTTCAGAGCAATTTAGTAGAGCTCATGTGTGCTGATTTAATCATTGTAATGATTATTGTAATGACCCAGATACTGTGTTCTTTTTACATGTATCACCAGTTGGGCCATGTTGAGTGCAGCACTGAAGAGTGTCCTCCTGTAGTCTGTGTGAATGGACAAACACAAGTGAAGCTCCCAGGAAAATGTTGCAACGAATGCCAAGGTGTCTGAGGGAGCAAACAAAATGGCTGCTGCTGCACTGCATGCTGAATGTCTCATTTTAGTCTTTTGTGTGTATGTTTGTGAAATCTCTTTTTATGTGTGCTTATGCTGCAGATTCAAGGGAGTCTTGTTTGTATCAAGGAACCCAGTATCAGTCTGATGAACATTGGCAGGTGGATGAATGCACCAACTGCATGTGTGTGTCTGGAGACGTCCACTGTCGGAGTGAACGATGTCCTCCTCTCACCTGTGCAGCAGTGAGTACTTGGGTGGTATAACATTTTGCCACAAATGTTCCCATAAGATCTCTATTGCAAAATCAAATAATTTTGTCAACAGTTTACACGGTTTTGTGTTCCTGAAATCCTTTTGAATGCTTTAACTTGAACGTGTTTTTCAAGGTCTCGAAAACAAAAATGCTAGATTTTTGTAAAAAGTGTTTAAATGTAATTGAACCCGCTATCCATCGTCATTTTGTGCAGTTTTACTGATCACTAAAGCATTAGTGATCTCTGGTGAAACCTAATCTACTTGTTTGCTGACAGGATGAGATGCCTGCAGTAATTCCAGGTTTGTGTTGTCCACACTGCCTTCCTCGTCCAGCAACCTGCATCGCCTTTGGTGACCCTCACTACCGCACCTTCGATGGACGTATGTTTCACTTCCAGGGTACATGCACATATATCCTGACAAAGGATTGTAAAGATGAAGACTTCAGGTGAGAGGATGATGAGTTTTTTATTCATAGACCCATATCCCAAGCCTTGAATATCCCACAAAGAGCAGCATGCAGTTAACCTTTTGGGAATTTGATGAAAACATGACAAGCCTTCAGAGACATGGCTCTACACTCATACTGACAGGCTGGGCAAAATGAGCAGAATCAGAAATATGTTAAGAGAATTAATAGAATATCAGTGACTCATTATTTTTTGTGCAGTGTTCATGTTACAAATGATGATCGTGGGCGTAAAGGAGTGTCCTGGACTAAGGAGGTGACCGTCTTTATAAGTGGTGTTGCTGTGCAGTTGCTCCAAGAATTTGTTGTGAAGGTTTGTGTTTTCAAAAAGCTGAAAGTTGAAAACTTTTGTCAAACATGTTCATTCAACTGTGCTTCTGTTCTTCAGGTGAATGATGAGGTTGTGACTTTGCCTTTTCTAAGAGAGCCGTATATCTTTATAGAGCGGCAAGCCAACACTGTCCTCCTCAACACTAACATTGGATTAAAGGTACAGTTGTACCTCAAATCTACTGTAAATGTTCAATCAATAATGTTCGATATATAAAGACAGGGTTATATATCTGGTGGTCCTTCCAGGTGCTGTGGAGTCCCCGTTCACACCTGGAAGTGAGCGTGCCAGGCTCGTACAAGGAACGCACCTGTGGACTTTGTGGAAATTTCAACAAGTATCCCCAGGATGACCTCCAAATGTCCACCGGCAAACTCACCACCTCAGAATCTGACTTTGGCAACAGTTGGAGAGTATGTTTAATAGACTGAATCAACATATAAAACTCAAAAATGGCTGTCATATAAAAGCAGGTTGTCTAACTTGCATATAAAACCTCTCATTTAAGACGACAAATGGAAACCATTCACTCTTATCCTGTCGACCTGGACAAGATGTCGATCCCTGTGCTGGATACCAGGCCAGGAAAGGGGCTAACGCCCGCTGTAAAGTTCTCAAGTCTACAGTCTTCAAGCCCTGTCACCGTGTCGTTCCACCTGAACCGTGGTATGGCGCCTGTGTCTATGACCTCTGTGCGTGTGGGGCCAATACTGATGAGTGTCTGTGTGACGCACTGGAGGCCTACGCCAGCCAGTGCAGAGAAGCAGGAGTCATCCTGCAGTGGAGGAGCACATCACTCTGTGGTGAGTAAAATGTAATCTTTAATCATTCCTGCTCAGTCATAAAAATGATTTGGGACAGCTTTCAGGGCCTTTAGACATTCGCTGTTTGACTGCAAATCAATAAATTAGGTGTCCGTAAGATTCGGTAGATACGTCCATCCTTTAAAACAACAGACATCACATTGTTCCCTGTTTCTCATTATTTTGTTTCTTTCCCTCTTTCTTCCCCAGCTGTGGGCTGTCCTGCGGAGCGAGGCTTTGTGTTCGACGAGTGCGGCCCACCTTGTCCCGTAACATGCTTTAATGTTGACGTACCACTGGGAGTGATAGAGAGCCACTGCTTCAAGCCCTGTGTCCCAGGCTGCCAGTGTCCTGCTGGACTGGTTCTCCATAACAACTACTGCATCCAGCCAGAAAAATGCCCCAAGATCATTCATGGCAGCGCTTTGTGATGCTACAACTATTGATTCATGTCTACAAAGATGCACAAAAGCTCACTCTGCTGCCTCTTTGTTGGCCCCAAAATATATCTGATATATATATATATATATATATATATATATATATATATATATATATATATATATATGTGTGTGTGTATGTGTGTGTGTGTGTGTGTGTGTGTGTGTGTGTGTGTGTGGTGTGTGTGTATGTGTGTGTGTGTGTGTGTGTGTGTTTTGTCTAAAGATGTAAACATACTGACTGATGATAATTGTGTTTTTATAACTAGCACTGAATACTTAAACCACAGATATTTTTCCTACTAAGGGTTACACTTTTGCGAGGCATTTTTTATAAATATTCAAAAGTGTTAACATTAGTAAAAGCACTTGTTTTTCATACAGATACAAATGTGCAAAGTCTGACTGTATGTACCATGGGCTGCATAATCTCAGGTTCAATTCATTTTGTAATTTTCAAATAAATAAAATTCTGACCATTATTTTTGTTTCCTTTTCAAATTAATTTGCTGTTTGAGGATCAATTTGTCCCTAATATATTGTATCTCACATAACTGAGGAAAGATCCAATTCAGATGACAGAAATTAAATGTTTCATCCGAAAAGATTTGCAAAGGTATTTAGAGGAAGTTACATTAATGAGACCAATAGGAATCAGTGTTTTGCTGTAAAAGTATTTGTTCTTATGTCCTTTCATTTCCTTCTTTCTTTCTTTCATTGGGATCTCCTTCACTTGCAGTTCTCTGCATCTCCTCTGCATGGGCCCACACATTCAACATTAACTACTAAACATACATAACATAAAAATGAGAGCCTGGAAACAACAAATTAACAGGAACACATATTTTTAAATTATCGTTACTATTTATTTTGTTATACAAGCATTCAGTCTTGCCTACAGGCATATCATAGCTGGTTGTCTACATGTCCCAGGACAATTTTGCTTAACAAAAAAGATATCTTAAGATAATATAAAAAAAAAGATTATTTTTGATTAAGATATCAAAAAAGATATCTTAAGATGATTAACTTTTTTTGTAAGTTAAGCTCTGCCAGAAAAGTTCTTTTCTCTTCGATGTTGCGTCATAAAAATTAATTTAATATGTTAAATTAATTTGTGTTGAATGTTGGCATTACAGATGAGGTACAGTACAAGAGAATTGGTTTGTTTTCTGTGTTTTTGTGTCACATTTCACTCTGCTGTGTCTCCCTGTGCCATAAACACGGGCACTTTTGTTTCTTGGCGAACTGATCCGGCTGCTGTAACCTTAGCGATATTCTGTATAATTCATTAGCCTGTTGTGCGGAAAACATGGAGGAGGTAAGATGTTTCATCACTGTGTCAATGCTACGTTTGTTTTTCCTGCAAATGTCTTAGCTTGTACTCTTGCAGGATATTATTCCTGCTCTTCACCAGTGTCTCGGCATGTCTGCTGGAGCAGAGTTTTCCACTGAAGACATTAGTATTCTCTTCTGCAAAATGTTTCATGTGCCCTCGAGCAGAAGTGAAGCTGATGCAGCCATGAAAAAGGTAACAATTCTTATATTTAATAACAAACAGCAGTTTACTCATGTGTCCCCACAGAATACTATAAACTTGGGGCAACTGAACATCACTGAAAGTAATTCAAGTATTTTATTATGCAGCAAAGAAAGAAGAATGAATACACAATACAGAATTACTTATTCATAAAGAGTAACTTCAGGGATTAACCCTGTCATCCATTAATTATGTTAACTTCACTTTCCTCCTGAAATGTTCTCAATCGTCTTTAGGCTTTGACATTTTTTTTAGTTTTCAGTTACTTTTCAAAGGGGTTTTCACACATCAGGCAGACAACATGTATTAAGAAGTAGAAATATGTAGGTGACAGACAAAATTACAATGAAGCATATAGATTGAAAACTATGCTGTGAAAATGTTGCTAAGATTTTTTATTAGCAATCAAGAAAACTTTACAAGATTTGTAAAATCAAGGAAAATGACTCTTCACCCTGACCCGTCTACATGCACCTATTTTATTTGATAGAACGGATGATTGATGTTTATTTATGATACACATAGCTTAAATATTGCTTTAAATCGCCTATGTTGCAGTTGATGAATTACAATTACCGGTCCATGATTTTTACCTTTTATCATAAAAACAAACAAAACAACAAAATAACATGCAACAATACTTTTTTGTCAGAACTGTTTGTGTTTTAGTTTGCAGGAGGACACAAAAGCTGGTCCTGTACTGGTGCAAATGTTTTGGATGTGCTCCTTGAAATGGAAAGGGCGAAGGAAAAGAATGAAATGGTACAATAATTCATCTTTCTTTGTATAGATCTGTTTCCTGATATTTTTATTTGGTACTAAGAAGAGTTGCCATTTCTGCAGCTTTACTGGGACTGCCAGCTTCTTAATTGTGGAAATCTTCATCAGATGTTGCAAAAGTTACCCCAAAGAAATGACTCAGAGTTTTTAAGAAGTACTTTCAACTCTGTGTCAGGACTCCCACAGCCACAAACAGCTGAAAAAGACATTTTCCAGGTAAGTGACTGGCTGCAACTAGTCTTGGACAGAAAGCCAGCACTTTTTTTGCTCTACTATTTCTCAAATTTTATATTTGATACACAGAGTGAGAAAGTGCTGGAAAAAAAGCAGCTCCGCCAAACAGCCACAAGCTTGAAGAGGCTCCAAAAAGCCGTCAAGCAGTGCTGGGCCAGGTGAGCATGCTTCAGCATGTTTTGAAAATGATTCTCTTTTGCAGTGACAGTATAGGCATGATGCAATATAGACATTGCAAATTTTACATTTAGGGACATTGCTGAATATTCTACTGCGAACAACAAGGTCTAAGTACCATCGAAAATATTTAACCCTTTTCGTCCATGATGTAATGATGTGCTTCTTTTATGTATTTTTGTTGTCTAATTGTCTTTGTTCCTCCTCAGGTTGGCATCAGAGGGCATTAGCAGCATTTTGCCCTCCCCCTTGTGTAACCAAAGGTTGGGCCTCAGGGGTCAGACATGGGGCTCTGTCTCCTTGTCAGATGTCCTCCTTCTAGTGGAAGTGAAATATGATGTGGTGACTCGCTTGCTTTACACAGAAATGCTTCAGGAGCACTACAGTAAGGGCATGTCACTCTGACCTGAGCTCACAATAACCCCGAATAATGCCTGTGACTTCCCAGTCCTGACGATTACTTTGTCAGCATTGTGCATGGTGCTCCAAATGTGTTCCTGTTTCACATCTGTTTCTGGTGATTCCTCAGCCCAGAGTGTTTGGGAGATGCTGCTTCCCTGGCAACAGAGAAAGGAAGTGGAGGCACTGGAAACTATGGCCGAGGAAGTTTTGCAGTCTGCTGACATGCTGGGCTTGGTTTTCCTGCCTGGAGCGTTCAGGATATACAAGTAACCCACAACCACAAAGTTTGTAAATACACCAGTGTTCACTGGAGGGTTCTCTCCTCCAGTTTCCAGAATTGAAAGCATGTTTCCCCTCAGAAATCAAACCAAATCATTAGAAATCTGACCTGTGAGGATAGCGTTAAAATTTAAATCTGATGGCATATCATGCAAACATCTATCCATGGTTGTGACAAATATCGACATTATTCTGATTGGCATGTATTAAAAATGCTAGTTTATTTACTAATTTTTACGAGTTTTGAGGGTAATTCTTATTTTTATGATTTATTATTTGATAAGGAGAAATGTTAAAATGTTGTAATTCATTGAATTATGGTATTTTATGTCAAAAAATATGTTTTGGGTAATTTTTTAGAACATTAAAACAAAATAAAAGATGGTAAAAATTAGGTAAAACCCTGTTGGACTCATTTTTAAGAAACATAAGTTTTCTTTTATTGTATATGTCTATATTTTCCTGCAGAACAAGATGTTCAGAGTTAAGGGAAGAATCATGTTCAGCAGTTGCTCTCCTGAATGAGTTGCACACTTTTTGTCAACAAGAACAAAATCAGCTGACAGTCCTGGGTCAGAGGTGACAACAGACTTTTTATCCATGCACTTCTTTTTTGAGGAGTTGTTTGCAAATACATTTTACTCACATGCAGCACATTACAAAAGTATTCATAGAGCTTATAACAAAAGGAGAGGAAACATATGACATGACAAAATGTTAAAAAAAAAAAAGAAAAAAATAGTAATATAAAAACTCAAATTATATTGCTTGCATAATCTTGGATATATGTAGATCTTGCCTGGACAGGAATTAATTCACTTTTCTTTTCTTTTTCCCAGACTGTGTGACAAAAGTTTGAGGCTTTTGTGTCTCCATGTCTTTCTGGCGATTTACAGAGCTCAGAGGGAAAAACAATCTCACAGAGCTCTGCTGGCATCTCGTCAATCCTGGGAGTCATGGTGAGTTTACACAACCCACAGGATTTGTCTCCAGCCTTCTGTGCAGGCACTCTTACAGCTCTTCCTTATTTTTAGGCCACAGGTTCTCAGTCCATGTAGAGCAGAATATGTCACTCTGCTGCTACAGAATGAAGACAAAGGAGAGGAAGGAAAGGAGGACTTGGAAACAACACAGCATGTATTTCAAACTACAGACAACAGATAACTTCTCTCTATTGTTTACTTCAAGCATCTGAAGGACAGTTGTTTCTTTATTTGCACCTTTGATATCAGCTAAAGGTCTATTTTTGTATGGATTAGTTCAACATTAATGGTTTACACAATGTAAGTCTTATCTCTAGATATCATCAGGAAGAATGTTATGCTTTGTGGGGTGCAAGATTTGTCTAAAAGAAAGTGCTGCAGATTATTTTCTTATCAGTAACAAAACTCAAACTTTATCAGAGGACAGAGCTACAGCTACTTGTGCTGACTCAGGAAAAGGAGAGGAAGCATCTGCTCACGTTGCTGCACAGGATCTCCCTAGAGGATTTACAAGAGGCAGGCTGCGCAATACCTCCAAAAGATAGTAAGTATTGGTTTGTTTTCTTTCCAGTATTTTTTCCCTCTCTGCTCATTGCTACAACTAGCTAGAATCCTCATCATTTACATTCACTCCTCATTTATATGAATCAGTTTTAGAATTTTAATAATGAATGATAACCATCTTCCATAATAATTAGGTGCACAACTTTAGATACTTTGTGGATTTTGCCCACCTTTTTATGAATCAAAGCTTTAAATACAGGCTCAAATGCATAACCAGACACATTCCTTGACACATTTCAGAGGAACCAGAAAGCTTTATAGTCATCAAGTCCGATATGTTATCCTTTCTTTTATCTGAAATGTAAGCGCTCATCTCAATGCATTGGTTTTCTGGCACTCTCTTAAAAAAATTAATTCTTTCTCCAGAAGGCAACTGCTGTGTTGATTAAATTACCAGCAGCTACACATTTCGCTTGAAGGAACGTTTTCATAAGCAGTGCTTCCTTCTTGGATTAAATCATTTCAATTCATGCAGGTGTAACAAATGATGTCACTTCACACTGATTTGCTTCAGAATCTTTCAGTTTATAACTGGCTTTAGCCTTTATAGTTCCTGGGTTGCTACTGAACATTGTAACCAGTTCTCCTGAATTCTTTGGGTGATAGTTTGGGTCACATGGTGACATGTATGTTCTGACAGGAAAATGATACCAAATAAACATTGAAACTAGTGTTGAAGTTCTTCAATGGGCTTCCTGAAGTTCTGACATCTTATTTATGGCTTGCAGATGGTGGCTTTGATGCCGACCAAATCTCCTTGAGGGCTGGATGCATAAAAAGACTAAATCAAATCCATGCTCAGCTTCAGACACAGAATGGAAGCGAGAACAGCTCAAAGCAAACCAGCATTCAGATGCAGGGAAAATGGTCGCAATCTCTGCTGGAGGACTGCAACCTGCTCCTTCTGATGCATCTGATGGAGCTTCAGGAGGGCCAAGCTTCAGCACTCCTGCAAGTGCTCCTGCATCGGGTGAGTGTAGCCTGTGTCCAGTGCAAGGGACAAATATTAAGGCATGATAACTGACATAATAACAGGGTATGTTTTGTTAGAATTCACAGGCAGCCCAAGCTCTGAGAGAAAAATATGAAGGTGAATTACAAACCCAACGCTTCTCCAACCTGCTCCATCTCTTGATGTCTGATGATCCTCTAATCCCTGGCTCTAAGTTGACTGAAAACATCAACAATGAGCAGATCACACCTGAATCACCCTGCACAGAAGAAGTTGAAAACATTTATGCAGAATCAGTTCCCACTACAACTACTGACTTAACTAATGAACACAGCAGGGAGCGTGTAGAAGTCCCAACTCCTGGAGGTTCTGCTAAACAAGAAGTCTGCTCAGGTATCTGCATCGCAAGCACGATCAAAACCAGAAAGCACACTTCCAAAGGTGAGGCTATGATTTGTTTGGATACATTCAGGTTGTGGGGCAATCATGGAGGAGCTACCCTATTTGGAGATCCTGTGTGTGCCTGATGCGCAGGCCAATGCTCCAAATCCAGAGGCTGGAGAAGGTAGGGAAGAAGAAATAAACACAAATCTTGAGAGTTTTGATAAACAGGGATCCTTGATCCCCCTTGCTTGGAGCAAACCTCTGGAGGATGATGCAGACCATAAGGCAGAGGAGGGAGATGGAGAAGCTCAAAAGTGTCAGGACACCCTGAGCAGTCTAGGAACCCCAGCCCAGTCCACGCAATATGATGAGGATCAAAAGAGAGACAGCAAACAGGTGGACACTCTGGCTGAGTATGATACACAGTTTGCAGATCAGCAGTTGAAGAAAGTAGAGGTACTGCATTAGCAGCATGCCAAATTACATTGTCACTGTTGTGTATTTGATTTTCTCCTCCTTTGTTTTAATTAATTGGCCTTGAACCAGAATCCAATCCCAGACCAACCAAGTGAAGGAGAAGCTGCAACTGAAATTGATCCACGCTCACTTGCAGAAAACCTGCTGGAGGTACAGCCGCGTGTTTCTAGGGATTCCTTCGGCTGCATTGCTGATGGAGCATCTGGTCACATGGTCAGCACCAGCAGAGAGATGAACGAGTCTGAACTCTGGGACATCGGAGGGTCAGAACTCTCTGATAATGAGGAAATGATTCATTCTCAAGAATCAACAGTAATTCGTTTTTTGTTTGTTTTGTCAACAGTGCATAACTTTGTCACTGGCACAGTTCCAGTCAGACGTTTACATACTGTCATGGCCATGAATAGCATGTTCACTGAAGCTGTTAAAGACTTAGCTGAAATTACTTTTAAGATGGACTGCCTAAACATTTAATATAATGTCATTGTTTAAAAAAAAGTTGGCACGAGTCGCCTTTCTTTCGTGACAGAAAATGGGGTGCCAGACAACACACTATTCAAACAAATTTTGGGTGCATATGATTTAGGCTATAAATACAGGTCCAAATACATACATACTTAAAACTCATTAAAATTTGGTTAAACGTCCCTTGGTAAATTACAGGTAAAGCACACACTCCCACTAAATAAATTAGGAAATTATTAAAAATCAATTTATTTTAGTCACTAAGTGAAGCATAATTACACAAAAAGTTTTCAAGTCTTCATTTCAGCTAATATTGATTTCATGCTGACAGCACATAAATATCTGTTTGTGTAGCAGATAGCGTCCAGTCTCTCTGGAAGAACCACGATGTTGGAAACGGCTCAATTGGAACAGGAAGAACTGATGAGAGATCAAGTGGCAGCAGTGGAAAGAGAGAGAACCATGCGCAGCCTGGTGGACATGCAAAGAAAGTTTGAGGAGAAACACCAAAGAGACAAAGAGAGACAGATGTTTAGGGTGAGAGCCGCAAACAGAAAGACACTGAAAGTGCCTTTCAGACACAGATGTGCACCAATGTTGTTTTTTTCAGGTTCAGGAGCGTCTCTCCATCATCCTCAACAGAAAAGCAGAAGAAGACCTGCTTGGCCTTAAACACACAGACAGGCTAAAGCATCTCACGCAAGATCTACCGCTGGTAACAAAATAACTCGAAGCTCACTATAACGTCTGATACGTTGTGTATAATTACGGTGTCACATGTTGTGTTGAAGGAGGACAAGACTCAGCAGAAGACTGTTGTGAAAGAGCGACTGGAGCAACTCAGAAGAGAGCGCTCCTATATCATGCAGTCAAAAAGAGATAGGTAAACAGCACTGCTTTGAAGTAAACAATAAGAGCAGTTTTAAATTGCTATGCTCTTGCATCCTTTAGGAATACTGCAGGATTTAAGGAACTTCTCGCTCCTGTTGCTGTGAACAACGAGATGGAAGATGAAGCAAGCTGATCTACAGATGGTTTAAGTTGTTTGGTCCTAGCGTTATCAGTGTTAACGCAAAGTATTAAAGAAATATTTCCGTGCCGTAAAAAAGCCTCACAATGTCACTGAATTTGCTTTTACATAGCAGATGCATGGTTCAGATTACCGTAATTTAATATCAAAGATAATGTGGGTAAAATACAAAGTTCAATAATTTTTTTTTACAAACAGTAAAAACATGTGAAAATGTGCCCCTAAAAAGCCTAGTTTTAAATGCTACCTGCTTACAATTCCATAAAATGACAAGAAATGTTAAATCTCTTTAAAGAAATGTTTGCTCTCTGTTCTTTCCAGAATCTTTAATCCACATAGGAGGGGTTTTGAGAACACGTCCAGGCATAGTTCACTTCCAATTTCTGATTATTGCTGTTGTTTAACAATTCAGAGATGGACTTGAAAACTTTTACCTGGGTTAAAAGAAGTTGAACTTTGTGTCACAAAAGAATAGTTATTTTGTAGAACAGAATTCATTGCCTGACAGATTACAGCCAATCGTTAAGGCAGCCACACAGACCACCATGGTAAACTGTTGGGATGAAAATAATGTGTTCAGGTGAGCCACATTCCAAAAGGTTCCAATTTTTTATTCGTCAATCCACCGATTTTCATGCCAGTCTCAGAAATCATTCAGGCATTTATTTTTTTGTTAAACGTGAGAAAATACTTGATGTTGTGTATTCAGTTTATCTTTGAGGATGAATTCAGTTTGAAGATCTGACGCCTTTAAGTCTTACCAAAGAAGCAAGAGAAAAAATCTGCATGGGCCAAAATGTTTTCATTTAACTTCATAAACATTTTCAAAGTTCACGGCGCATTTGGGTACAATTATTGATTTCATTCGAGACTTGTCTCCGTCTTTGTAAAACGAATTAAGTCAGTGGACTGTGACTGAATAGACTGAGATTCACATATGCAGTTTAATATACATTTTAATTATCACTTTGACAACCATAAGCATTAACAATAATGAAATTTCACTATAACCCCCTTCACCTGTGCACAATATCCCAAGAAGCCAAAGTTACATACACAATGAGTCAGAGAGGTGCATGTAAACATCCAAGAGTGGCTCCAGTTAACTTTCTTCATGAGAACGTTTACATTTATAAATTGACCATTGCTTAATTCTGTGAGAAAGTGTTGTAGCTGCAGAATGACGCCTCTGTAAACGTTAAATGGACCCATTAACTGGTACTGTTTCTATTTACAGATATGAGAATGAAAATGTTGTATCGTGTGATGGGACGTTGGTTTGGCTAGTAACCGTACAATAGGAAGATGTCTATAGAGAAGGTTGAGTTTGTGCCAAGCAGTTTTCCTACAATGCGGTTCAAGTAAGAAGAGGGAAAGAAGTACATTTGAGATTTTCTAGAAACTTTTTTTTCATCCTACTCTCACTTTATTTGATGTCCAATCTGACTGCAGCAACACCAACCAGAGAAATAAGTTAGAACATTCCGAAAAAGCTCCAGCACTGAGCCACCGCATTTAAAACAAAAGTGTCAAGTCTAAAACGCATAACTTCAAGGTTTGTCGTTTCAAACACGCAAACATTCACACCAATGAGATAAAGAAGTTTATACTTCACTCAAAGGGAAAAAGAACAATATTGGTGTGTCAGGTGCTCAGGGTTTTCAAATCGTTTGCAACAGCTAGAAACCTAAAAAAAAAAAATAATAATAATAAAGCACAAGCAAATTACAGTTTCAGCACACAATAGTACAACCTGAAGTTAAACTATCATATTAATTAGAGGTTGGTTAAATATTTAGAAATCTAATCAGATTAGCTTATGTGGCAGCGGGACTTTTGAATATAATTTTATAAAGGGAGGTCATGCTCATCGGCAAGAACTGGCATCTATTCCTTTATAACTGAATCACACCTCAACTCAAAATAGTCAATATTTGCAGCTTGTAGACTCGACTGTTGTACACAGAAAAAAGATAAAGCTTAGGATGAAGACAGACTTCCTTTCTGGAAACATTTACAAACTTAAAAAACATTCATCACTCAACTGCGATCTCTGGGGAGGTGTTGGAACCATGGAACTGAGGGGGGAGCCTTATTTACTTTTTATAAGGGATTTTGTGCATCACCTTATCACTGGAGGCATGAAAAGAGAAGTGTGTGTGTGTGTGTACGCGTGTGTGTGTGTGTGCGTGTGCATCAGGTCTCAAGTAGTGCTAGCAATGGAACTTGAAGGGTGTTTATGTGAAAGTCTATGTATGAGTCCTTCTACTGGTGCGCGCACTGCACCCCGGGGCCGTGATGGCCCCCTTCATCATCAGAACTATCATTATACGCCTCTCTCCTGCCTCCACTGCCAGACCCTTGACTTCTGTCAAATTCTGCAAGATCAACTTCTTCAGCATCTGCAGCGATGTCAGGATTGTCAGCTCGGGCTGGAAGAAGGTTCTCCAAGTCCTTAAAGAGACATCAAAAACACAAATAAGTGATATCTCTGAACACCATTTCATTATAAAGAGCATAAATGCAGAAGTTCTTCGATGGAAGCTCACATTGAGTTTTTCAGGGCTGATCCAGTTGTTTTCTGGGAACTGAACATCAAACTTGATGTAAAGATCTCCTTTTTCAAATGGATTTCTGTACTGAGGCATTCCCTCTCCTTTCACCACTCGAATACACCCTTAAGAAAAAAAAAGTGATTTAAAATCAATCAGAAGGAAAATATAAAGATTTAGAATCTTAGATATTGCATGAACTTGTAATTTAAGAGCAACACATACAAAGCTTCAAGTTAAGGGTTGAATATATAAGAAACAAGATGTTCTCATAAAAATGCCACTTGCAACTTTTCAATAAAGTCTTATTGAAGGGCAGGACAATAAATCAATAATATATATCACAATAGACAAATAATTAATATAAAGAGAAAATATATCTGATAGAATATTCAACAACTTCAATGAACTCCACAACTGCACATAATTGTGGGGGTTGCAGGCAGAGTTTAAACCTCTCAACCCGTCTAGGCCAGCAAAGCAAGGTTGGTGGCATCAACTAGCCACTCACTGTTGTTTTCTAGCAACAACCTGTTGAGTAACTTGCTCAGTAGCAGTATAAGGTTTCGCCATCGTCTCTCATAACTGCTTTAAAAAAGGAACAATTTGGAGTAAAAATTGTGGTAACGCCACCATTAGGTAGCATTCGTATATGTGAAACAAAAAATAATAATTGTCAATTTCAGCTGATATGTAAATCTTATAGCGATATGTATTAGCGCCTCTGATCTTTTCATTAACTGGGCAGCTTCACTATTCTTGCTGAAGCATCACCAGAACATTATGCTGCCACCACCCTGGCTGTAGTGTGTTCAGGGTTATATGAAAGATTGCAGATGGCAAGAGATATACTTTTTTTTTTTTTTTACCTGGCTCGATGACTTTGCCAGGTGGATATTTGACCAGCAGCTGACGTCCATCCAAGTGTGTGATGGTGATCTGGAAGCCACACAGAGCTTCGACAAGGCCAATGCGCTGGACCATGTGAAGGTCACTGCCATCACGTCGGAACTCCTGTTTAAATTAAAACGTTTTTCAATTTGATTTATTGGCAAAGATTTATCAAGCAGAGCAATGATGATTTAACTTCGAAACCTTTAGCAGTAACAAAAGGTCAGTTATAAATGTTTTGAGTTTACCTCATGGTCTTTCTCTTGAAGTACCAGAACGATATCTCCTGGTTCAACACCTGGTGCTTGGTCAGCTTCCCCAGAGAATGTGATCTTCTGGCCGTGCTTCATGCCTTTGTCCACATGAACCTCCAGAAGTTTTGTCTCCTTGCAAACCTTCTGACCCTCGCACTTTCTGCAGCGGTCCTTCTCATTTATCACCTCGCCTGGACAAAAATACACATGCATACTTTTCAAAAAAAAAAAAAAGTACGGCTCTGGTTTTCTATTGACATCATTTATCTCTGTAGGGTATTGGGAAATGTGTTTGTGTTGAAGTGTTACCTTCTCCGTTGCAGTCGGTGCAGACAGACTGCATTTGCTGCACCATCCCTGGAGCCAGCTGTCTGATCATGATTTTCATTCCTCTTCCTCTGCATGTCACACACTTCTGTACTGCTCCTGCCTTACCCCCTTGTCTACAAGTCAAAAGGTACAAATAAGCAACATTATTATCAGTACTCCACACATTACACTCTTAAAAATAAACTAAGAAAACTGAAATTGTACGTTCTTCTGCGAAGAGAATAAAAAATATGTAGATTATTCTGTATGAACAGACCACTTGATTTAGAAATGAGCAGGTGATTATTCTGGTTTTGCTGTTGTAGCTGTGTATCTAAATAATTTATACAAAAATACATGTCGATCATATTATTATTGCAGCAATAATGTAATATAACCATCATAATCAATGCTTGTTGCTTTTCTGTTTCAAAAATTTAAAAAACTGATAAAATAATATACATAAAAATTTGTGAAATAATACAGTTTTTTATTTATTTATCTGAAGGTTATCATATTAAGAGAATAACAGCCCTGGATGTTGATTACAACAATGATTCTCTCATATGCATTTGACCAATGCAATCTTTGTAATGAAACTGTTCAAAAAAATTGAAAGGTGAAAAATATGGAGGAAGAAAAAAGTTACTGTCCTAACTATGGAGCTCTATATATTTATAAAGATGTTGAGAAAGGTTTTAAACAGTCAGGCTTACAAATGTAAAATGAAACAAATGAACTTACCCATTGCAAGCGCTACATAACACATTCTTACTCAGCTGCAGCTTTGTAGTTTTTCCATTGTACAGGTCTTCGAGAGAAACTCTGAGACATAAAGGGTTTCAGAGAATATTATGTAATGATGGAACAACTTACTGTAGCTGTCAAAATAATTGGAAAATGTAAAATACGCACTTCAGAGGATGCACCATGTCATCTCCTCTCCTCTTGCCTCCATTGCTTCGATTTCCCCGGCCGCCCATGAACCCGAAGAGTCCTCCGCCAAAAATGTGGGAGAAGATATCATCCATGCCGGGGCCGCCGCCGCCTCCCTCCCTAAGACCCTGCTCTCCATAGCGGTCATAAAGCTCCTTCTTCTCAGGATTTGTCAAGACTTCATAAGCGAAACTTATCTCTTTAAACTGCAAAAAGAATAAAGAAAATTCAGTATTTCAATAAATTAAACATATCAAAACTTCAGATGCACTTTACAAAAGGAAAAACGATCTAAATACACTTGTTTTCTTATTATTTTGTGCTAATTTACTTAAATGTTTTATTTTTGTAGTGATCATCTGCACCTAGTATTATCAATTGAAATTGTGTGTAATCTTGATTATTTAGGTGAAGTTTTACATATTGGTCACAGTTTTCAGATGACTACTTTAAAACTGACTTCTTGTGGCAACACCTAAATATGGTGTTAAATGTTTTACAGGTTCATACCTTGTCTCCAGCATCAGGATTCTTGTCAGGATGATACTCTTTAGCCAATTTCCGATAAGCCTGGAACAAACAAAAAATTCAAAAATAAAAAAAATGTGTGACTTGGCCTTGTTGAACAAGAGACTTAACAGTTTATTTCATTTCAATGAATCAACTGCTCATATTACTAATGTTATCAAATGTCAACTATGCTCTATATGTTCCTACATAGAGTTATGTTGACTGACTGCTGAATTTGCCAGATCATCTCTGACTCATCAATCGGCTCGAGCTTCACCAATAATAGAGTAACACATTTGGATTTGTGGCAGATACATGTTCTTGTGCTTTTCAGGAGCCGTAGTTGGAAAAAATGCTTTGGACATTTATAGACAGCTGATGAAGTGGATTAAATTAGCTATGTCCAGCTTATCAGCTTTCACAACTCTAAGGATTTATTTACTTTCTCCACCAGCCCAAAGAGACATACCATCTTTGTTTTTCTAGGTAATTATTACTGATAAAAATAAAGCTTTTTTTTAGTATCCTAATTTTCTAATTATGTCTTGAGAAGACCTGTAGATAAGATAAAATAAAAACAATGGTGTAATTATAAAACTATTTTAGATAAGAGTTATTATTTGTGAAGAATAATAGTTAACAGTCATACCAAATGTAATATATCAGAATACTTAAAACTAGAGGTAAATTTGACCTTAAAATTGAATAAAAGAATTTACCTACATTTGTGTGTATATATACTGTGGTCCAAAACTCTATTCTTAGAGGCTCAAAGTGCTACTTTGCATTAATAATTAGATCAGCATACCTTAACAATGAGGGGCAAGGGGACAAAACAAAATTCAGCAATTTTTGACACAACAGACAAAAAAAAGCTGATATCTTAATTAACCTGCCAGAGCTGATCGTTTGAAAGCTGGCAGACTTTGAAAACCGGTCACTGTGGAAAAGCGAATTTCAAAGCCCCATGTTAAAATATCTCTATCAGTTATCGAAAGAGGAAAACAGCAGAGGAGCTCTGACTAAAGTTCTTTTTTCTCATCCAAATTTATGTCAATTATAAGCTAGCTATTAGATCGATAACGTGTAAAAGGAAAGTACACAATGTATGTTTTGGTTGCTACAGTTACACGAGGTTTTCTAGAAGGCCGTGGAGTGACCACAGCTACACGCTCATATCCATTTACAGAACCTGCATTTGTCCCAACACAAGTTTTTTCTATAGCATTAACTTAGGTTTAATATCGGTGAAAAAATTTAATCAAATATATTTAATACACAATTGCCAAGATTAGCAAAACAACCATAGCTAGGTTAACTGGTTTAACCGGCAACCTCTATCAGTAGAGTATTCCACTTTTTGTTTAAAATAAAGAATTTACAATCTTAGAATGCAAGTGCGAATGATAACATTATCAATTTTATAGGGTAATTCTTTAGTATCACCGGGGTTCATGCTCAAAAACGTGATGCAGATGAGTATTTCAGCTGGCTAGCATGCTAGAAGCTTCGAGGCTAGCTTCAAATCAGTAAACTAACTAGCTTACTCCCACCCTGGTTTTTGTTCTTTTTAGGCCAAAACAACACTTTTAACTCGTCAACTTCACCTTTCCTCCTGAGTCCGAGTTATTTGTTTTCGTTTTAGAAGAGACGTACCTTTTTTAGTTCGTTTTCAGAGGCAGAAGGTGAAACTCCGAGGATGTCGTATAGCCTAGTGTCCGCAACGTTCGCCATGGTGCTAACCGGCTACCAGAGTGGGAGCTTCTGCGGTGAATCAGACGAGCTACACAAGGTTCACCGGTTGGGGCTGGTCGTCCATTCTAATCCACCTACTATGCTTCTTCGCAGTTATATCCAGGGTCGGAGACCATTTTAACCCATTCATGTATGAATTATGATAAACTTACTCAGAACTTTCAAAGTTTGTTGAATTACATTTAGCATTTTTTTTCTCTCCAAAACGTATACATTTAAAATAGTTCTACGTAGACTGAAATGGAACTGATAATGTACAGGAGTTATACTTTTCTGTCAAAATGCCAGGTTTGTGTGATGTAAGAAGAATACGAACAAGACAAACCATTTAAGAACTATTTGCACTTTTGTTCTGACCTATAACTGCACAAATT
Source organism: Poeciliopsis prolifica (assembly GCF_027474105.1). Classification (NCBI taxonomy): domain Eukaryota; kingdom Metazoa; phylum Chordata; class Actinopteri; order Cyprinodontiformes; family Poeciliidae; genus Poeciliopsis; species Poeciliopsis prolifica. The sequence continues at coordinate 10,409,579 of NW_026562376.1, read as the reverse complement.
TCACACACAAAAAAAATCTCAGCTAAAATAATACTTTTGAGGCTTCCCAAAAGAATGATTTTTAAAGGGTATTTAATTTATTTATTTTTGTATGTTGTACGTTGAAAGCTTTGGCCACAATTAAATGGTTTAGTGCAACATCAACACTGAGGATCAAAAGAGCATCACACTCAACGAAGCATGGTAATGGCAGTGTCATGTTTGGTGCTCTGTTTCTTCAGCAGGAGCAAAGCCTTAGCCAATTGTCTATGAATATATAATTGGATGTGATTTTTTTTTAGGACTAATACATGGACAATAGTTTAGGGTTAGAAAATAGCCAGTGATGCATGTTGTTCTTAACAGATTTCAAACTTTTTTTTTCCTATCATAAACACACTATATACATTTTCTAACAATTATATTTTAACACTTAGTTGTTAATCGATGTTACCTCTATTTTTGTCATAATGTAGAAAAAAATAGTTTACTGCAGTGTGAGCTGCTCTGTATTGTATACTTACACAGACTGGCCAGTCGGTGGCAGGGTATGGAGTAATAAGCGACACTCAAAAGAAAACCGGCCCCCGCCCCGGCCCCGAGGGGCGGGGCGGTGGTGCGCGTGCGCGGCGCCCGGGCGGTTGTGCGCATGCGCGGCGCCGGTTATGCGCATGCGCGGGGTCCGGGCGGTCGTGCGCATGCGCGGGGTCTGGGCAATTGTGCGCATGCGTGGAGCTGGGCCGGTTGTGTGAATGCGCAGGGCACGAGCGGTTGTGCGCATGCACGGGGTCCGGGCGGTTGTGTGCATGTGCGGGGTCCTGGCGGTTGTGCGCATGCGCGGGGGCAGGGTAGTTGTGCGCATGCGCTGGGCCGGGCGCTTGTGCGCATGCGCGGAGCCGGTTGTGTGAATGTGCGGGGCACAAGCGGTTGTGCGCATGGGCGGAGCACGGGATACTGTGTGCATGCGCGGAGCACGGACAGTTGTGCGCATGCGCGGAGCACGGGCAGTTGTGCGCATGCGCGGAGCACGGGCAATTGTGCGCATGCGGGGAGCACGGGCAATTGTGCGCATGCCCGGATCCGGGGCGGTTGTGCGCGGATGTGGGGTTGGACAACATCCGGTGGCTATAGTGTTAGCATTAAAAGGCTACGAAAATGCCTCAAAAATTTCTGAAGTTCTCTCCAAATGTCCGTGTCAACTTGGAGCCAAACTCATCATTCCACCATTTAGTCATCCTGGTCAGTTCAGCAAGGAAGAGACAGAGGAGACTCAGACCATTGCTTGGCTGCAGGTCATTGTAGAGCGAGCAATCGCTAGAGCAAAGTGCAACCACATCTGGGATTCCCCGGTGCCTCTCACTTTAATAGGAACTGTCAATCAAATCTGGCACAACTGTTGTGTTTTGGCAAATTATCAAGGCCCATTCTGTGTTGCAGACAAAATTATTTCTGTATATTAATTGTTGTAATGCTATGTAAAAAAATTAAATTTCTAGAATTTTGCAAAAAATATTCAATTAAAACACACTTTGGCAGCATACTTGACTTTCTTTTTGTATTAAGTTGAATTGCAAGGAAAACAAATCAAGTACAATTTACAATATCTAGTATAAACAAAAAAAAACATAACTATTTCATATGAAATAGTTATAAATATGACTGAGCCATTTTCCTAGCCTTTTAATGCTAACGCTATAGCCACCGGAAGTTGTCCAACCCCACATCCGCTTTATAAAACCCGGATGCGTGAAAAAGGTCTAGTATTCAACAAATGGCAGAAGGTAACAGCGATGGTGGTTCTAAATTACTTATCAAGATAAACTGGATAGTCTGTCAAAGGTTGTGTGGTTAAAAATATCCTTTGCAACTAAACTAGTCATAGAATATTGCCCAAATGATCTAACTTTACGTTTGGCAAAGTAATGATGCAACAGTTCATTTCTCTCATTTAATATATCTACACGACTCAAAATAAAGTTGTAGCAAGTTATTGATTGAAATTTGCAGTTGAAGTAACACTCTTTACATTTTTATGTGTAAACAAAAACTTAAAATGAACCAGATGAGGCTGAAGACAGTGAACACTGAGGAAGGTCAGGTGAATTGTAACCTGAAGTAAAAATATAAGCCCAGTCCTTTAATGGAAATGTAGGTTCTCATTGTGAAAAACGTTACAATCTAAAAAAACACACAACTTTGGGTAGATTTTGGATTATTGTACATGAAGATCAGATTTCAGGGATTTTTAAAAATTGCAAATAGCCTAAGTAGCGAAATAAATACAATTCATGTTTGCCCTGATACAAAATGATCAGCTTATTTCTTTTCAGTGTTAATATCAAAAGCACTGGAGATGGTGGGAAATGGTAACTGAGATCCAGTGGAATGACTGCTAAAGAAAGTGCAGATATGCTTAAGCTTGTTGTTTCATGTTAAATCAAAGAAAGCATAAAAACTCAGGTGTGACTAAGAGTGCAAAAACATGGTCTTCAAAATCTTCATGAGGTTTATTTGCAGCAAAGAGGGCTTTAGGACTTATAAAAGTGTTGAGCAAGTGCATCATTGTAAAATAATTGTCTACGTTATCGTTGCACCACCAGTGCACCAATTTATTTATTTTTTCTTTACTGGTTTCTGATAAAAAAAAAAAGAAAGTCGTATAACTACTTACTAAAATATTTGTTTTGTTCTGCATTGCTGCTTAAAAAAGAAAGGGGGCGTCCTCCGTTGCATTAGCTACTAGCAACACCTCTGGAGAAATATATACATATATAATAAAAATAACAATAATAAAATACACTTATGTTTGATTTACAGCCAACCATTTGATGACATCTTAGTCAGTCGCCATTTTTAAATTTCAAGCAGCTTTTCTGCTTCGTGTGTCAACACATCCTCTCGGCCGCCGTGTAACGGAGTGTAAATGACATTGCAGCCAGGAAAGGGGTAGTAGGATGTCAGGCTAGCAACGCATTTTATAGGCTGCTACGGGCCTCACAGTGACCTGACAGCCGAAGTCGCCAATTCCTGCCGTTCGGCCTGCATATAACGAGGGGTGAAGAGATGACACAGAGGTAAGAACCGGCTGCGTTTCGGAAGAAACGGCGTCCACGATAATAAAGACTTCTCGAGCTGCCGAGCGAGCTGCGTTAACTTGGCGTTAAGCTAAGTCTGAACTAGGAGGACGTTGTCTCACAACACACTGCAGCCCGCAGCTGTGATAAATAACAGCTCTATCTTAGCTGAGGATCTAAATGCACCTCGTCTCCACCGAATTAAATCAGTTTGTAGCGTCGGCAGAGCGAATGAGGCTGTGCTAGCGGGCTGCTTTATTACGTGCACGAAAGGTAAGCGTGAAAAGACGCCGTGGCTAAACGATGGGTCACACTGAAAAAGATAAGTTGTATGATTAGCTGAGGGACATGTTCCCTGCTGTTGCTGGTGCTCTGATTTGGTTCAATATTTTAGGGAATAATTAACAGTTTCCAGCTGCACTCAGTGTGCTTGAAAGGCCTCCGAAAGCTGAGCATGTTCGGGCTTTTTCTCGTCTTAGCTTCATATAAAAATGCCTCTCTTTTTTTTGCACCTTTGGGAAAAGCTCAATTTCATATCGGATCACAGAAACTGCTCGTTAAAACTACCAAGCTGACCTTTAAGTAAAATCAACCAGACCGTGTTTTCGCATCAACGTGGAATGGCCAATTTTACTATTTGTTTAGGCTTTTAGTTGGAAGTTGTTGGCTAAAAATTACACTCACAAAACAACAATGACATCACATTAAGCAACTAATCAGGAGTTCTTGGGAGTGCATCTGTTTGTGGCAGATTAACTGTTTATTCTAACGCCAATCCTTAAATACAGTGTTCTAGTCAAAGATAAAAATTTATATAGAAGCAAAACTGTGTTATTTTAAACTGTCTTCTATTTAAGTTTGCATTGCTTTGCAAAAAGCATGTGACAGTCTATTGTGTTTGTGGTAATTTTGAGGAGGTATATGCTCTGATGACTAAATCAGTCTTTTGCTCAACAAGCTCCTGTGCTGTGCATTAGTACATCTTTCAGCAATAACACATATTGCCCTGAACTTGGACATCAACTTTCTCTCTGACATGACCTTTGTTGCTAAATCCACATTGTTATCTAACTCTTAAGTCTACAGTGCATTGCACCACAGACTCATAAAACATGTTGCATGACCATGATCAACTGCTACTTCAACAAAAAAGATCAACTGGCAGACAGATGTAGAAACAAAATCTGAGTAGTTTATATGAAAGTGTGTGTACCTGCTTCCTATATGACCACTGTTGCAGTCAACATCAGCTGGATACAGAGAGAAAAAATAAATTCAGTTGCTCTTCAGCCTGAAAGAGAGAAGTTGTTTGGGTAAGTTAAAGCATAATGACATCAGATTGGATTCTGTGCTGCAGTCGGAGTTGGATAGTAATAAATTACATTTACAGCAGGATTACTTGAAGTTGTTTTGCTTGTTCTTATGCTTGAATAATAATATTTTTGAAGTAACCCTACCACTTGAGCACAATTTTTGTCTGCTATATCAGTTTCTCATTGCTGTGCTTTAAAATTAGGACTATTTAAGGCAAGGTATGGCCCTTACTAATTTTACAACTGGAATATGCACAGAAACCATTTAGATGGGAAATTCAAATATAAATAGGAGCGTTTTTGTCTGGGTTCAAAAGTTGATGATTGTCATTGTCAGCTTTTTATTTCAGTTCTTTTATCCACATCGCCAGAGCTTTGGCTCAAATGCAATATGATAAAATCTTGTGTTTGAATCGGTTAGCTATCTGCAACTTAACTATTTGAGAGTATATGTTTGATTTTATATATATATAAATATATAAAAAAGCTCACTTCTTCCATGCTGCTTGCTACATAACAGAATTAGTTTTATATTTGATATTCCTGATATCCAGTAGTACAATTCTGTACACCATTTTCTATGTAGCTATGTTTTTATTGTTGCCTAAAAGCAAATACAGCCCTGAATGATTGTTTTAAGCCTCAGTTTGTGTGTAGTACATATCTCTTTTAGAAGATAATTGCATTTAGAGGCTTTAGCTATTTGTGGTTGTGAAATACTTGTTGTATGCACCAAGTTCTTGTCAGTTTTCTTAAGATCAATCCCACAAGGTGAATAAGTGAGTCTTCTCCCTTAATCTGATTTTTATCTGAGCTCTCTTGTTTTATTCCAAGAGTTCTCATTATCAGTCTCGAAGCCTGTTAGCATTTGCTGATGGGTCTCAGAGAAACCTCAAAGTAAACCGTGTGATATCAATATACAAATAGGCACTGATAATTCAGTTACAAAATCAATGCTTCCTGCTTCTCCCTCAGAAGAATGCTGACACAGCCTTGTTTCAGCTTAAAGACAGAGAGAATATCTTACTGACTTTATTTCCTGTCTTCTAAATTCCCTTTCCTCACCAGGTCAAAGGCAGTTTCCTCGGCTTGTGTTTGCTGTTGTTGAGTGACTTGAATATGTGAATCTGCAGATGTCGATTGATGTCCGGGCTCTGATCATAAGGCAGATGGCTGTTTAACGAGAGCTCTTCCTTGTTCATCTGTAAGACAATTTATAGTATTTGTTTGTTTATAAAATGTATTCAAGTGTGGGACTATGTGCTTGCCAATAATCTATGTTCCTAAGCCTCATACCTCATCCCTCTCTGTTCGGCAGCCAAGTTTTAGATCTGCTGACGCCAACAATGTTTTGGAAGTTTGACTTGCACACATCCTCTCATCTGGAGGCTTTGCTAGACAAGGAGGATGTCACTCTCAATGAGCTCATGGACGAGGAAGACGTGCTGCAGGAGTGCAAGGCCCAAAACAGGAGGTATATTTATTGATTCCCTATATGCTTTAGCACTCTAAAGCGACTTTTAAGCTGACATTCTCTGCCTCTGCTGTCTTGAGCGTTTTGCTTTGTGATGGATTCACAGACTCCTCCAGTTCTTCTGCCAGGACCAATGCATGCAAGAGCTAGTGCGTTTGATTACAACAGAACCCCCTGCTGGCGCAGAAGAGACCAAGCGCTTCAAGTGAGTGTTTTTATGTGAAGCAGGGAAAAGCAAAGTTTTTCTGACTGTACACAGTAATGTATTTGCTTACCTTCCTCTTTATCCTCAAGTTTATTTGGGTTGAATAAAAAGATATCGCACCACTAAACTTTTCACATGCATTTAAAAAGGCAAAACAGTTCAAATTAATCAAAGTCATATTTATTTAAGCATACATTTTGCACTAAAGTGCTCAATGTGCTAATTGATGTTACTAAAATTTTTTTTCAGATATCCAAACATAGCATGTGAGCTGCTGACATGTGATGTAGGCGTGATCAATGATAAGCTTGGCAATGAGGAACCTCTGCTAGAAAATCTGTATGCTTTCCTGGAGCAGCCATCTCCGCTTAACCCCCTGCTGGCCTCCTTCTTCAGCAAGACAATTGGGAATCTAATAGCACGGAAGACTGAGCAGGTAATACACACACTCCTACAAAAAACAATAATGCAGATAATCATAGACAGAGATGGCTACATTCTGAGTCCCTGTGATTGAATTTCATTTAAATGAAAATGCTCACAGGGAGATTAACCGTCACCTGGAATGGCTTTAAAGTTTTGCCGTTGTTGAAATGTGAACATCCAGATGGGCCAGCCTTCAAATTATGTTTCATTTTGAAAGCCCAGGTCTGCTTGGTAAATTATCCAGCAGTTCCAAAATATAAAACATTGCTAAAGAAACTTGAAAAAAATGTTGTATTTCACATGGAAATTTGTGTTTACATGAAAACATTTACTTTAGAAATCACTGTTTACTGCATTGGCCCTAAAACTTTTTCATATTTTGGCACATTACAACTAAACACTTCCTTATATCTTATTAAGAATTTATGAGATGGACCAAGTCACACATAACTTCAATGTTGCAGTAAAGAGTACATGGTTTACAAGTAAAAATGCCTTCCATTTGTATTCAACTCCCTTGGAGCAATACCTGGCTGAAACAATGTTTTGCTGCAGTGGTGCAGCAAAACATTGTGAATATGTTGCTTGCAACTTTGCACATCTAAACTAAGTTTGTTTGGAAAAATAGTTGGAAGGTGAAACTCCTCCACACTCTCCCATCTTTTTTGTCAACCTCTGACAAGTTTTTGTTTAGGTGGTGCTAAATACAAATGCTTAGTATAGTTTGGGGGGGGGGGAGTGAAATAAAAAAAATATGTAGGTTTTTCCTGCCATCTTGCAATCATGCAAAAATTTTTCTTGTCTATTAGGTTCTCAAGTAACATTTTTTCAAAGGCTTTTACAACTGACCATTGGGTGTCTCTTGAAAATGCTGGGTATAATCCAGCTTTAAGGACCAATGGAGCATGTTAATTTTTTATGTGTGTAGAACAACTCTGCACATCATCAAAATGCTGTCACATCAGTTTGTTTGATGTCTGTGCTGTGCAGGTCATCAGTTTCCTGCGAAAAAAGGAAGGATTCCTTTCATTGGTCCTGAAGCATATAGATACATCTGCCATGATGGATGTGCTGCTACGCCTTATCAGCTGTGTGGAGCCACCTCCACTTCGGCTTGAGACCCTCACTGTAAGCAAAGCTTCCTGTTATCAAACAATGTTTTTAATCCAAATATTTTCTGCTGTGTCATTTACTGTAATATTTGCTCTTGTTAGTGGTTGAATGAACAGAAACTGGCCCAGAGACTCATAGAGCTCATTCACCCTGAGAGAGATGAAGAGGTAGATGAGAAAAGTTTTTATTTATTTACTTTTTGTTTGTTTTGTTTTTTTTGAGTAAAAGTTAAAATTATTTTTTTAGGAAAGAAAAATAATAAAAGGTTAATATCTTTGCTTCATTTTTTGTTCTTTTTTTCTACACAGAGGCAGACAAATGCTTCTCAGACACTGTGTGACATCATTCGTCTCAGCAGAGATCAGGCCAGTCAGCTGCAAGAGATTTCCCAGCCCGACCCGCTGCTCACTGTGCTGGAATCGTAAGTCACAAACTTTTACTCTCACCGACCTGATTGTGGAGATCATGGCATGCTCCGGTGTGTTTTTACAGGCAGGAGTGTGTCGAGCAGCTACTTCAGAATATGTTTTCAGGAGAAAGGGCTGAAAGCTGCATTGTCAGTGGGATTCAAGTTCTTCTGACCCTGTTGGAGATCCGTAGGCCAGTGTAAGAGACTCTTGATTTCATTTTAAGCATTTTCAGATATTTTCAAATTATTACTTAAACTTTAATCTATTTTTACTGATTGTTTCATCTGTGTTTTATGTATTCTTTTTTTTTTTGTTATTTTCTTTTAATTTATAAATCTGTTTAAACTTCCATTTTGTGACAGGGTGGATGGTGTCATGGATGCTCAGGGGTTTGAGAGAAGTTACACCGTTAATAGCAGCATTTTGTTGGCTATTCAACCACACCTGACACACTTTCACCAGCTACTTCTGGAACCACCTAAGGTACAGAAACACAGAAAAGATCATTCATAGGTCTTTCAAGTAACCAAAAACATTCACGCTATGTATAGGATCTGAAAGTCTCTGCCGTTTATGCATTTTATAGCGAGATCCCATGCTGACTACTCTGGGTGTGCTGGAAGAACCGCTGGGGAACACACGCCTGCATGTGGCCAGACTCGTGGCCTCTCTGCTTTACACCAGCTCTGCCAGCCATGCAGTCGTAGCTCAGGAGCTCTGCAGGCTCAATGCTATGGATCTCCTTCTGGTGAGAAACATTGTAGTTGCACAGTATTTTCAAATTTTGGAGATTAAGCATGAGCTGCTGGGAGAGTCTCACAGTTTGATGACCTCCAGTAAAAGCCTGAGGCTTTTAACAGCTTCATGACTTATACACAAACATTTTTAATAAAAGTACCTGATCTGGTTGCTTCTGTTTAAAACAGAAAACCTACAATTATCCCTGATCCTTCTAAATTACATTATTATCACATTTAGATGAATGTTATTTATACAACACCTATTTGTTGTTGTTTGACCTAGATATACAGACCCAAACAAAAACTATGGAATAAACAATTCATGAATTTAGAAGTAGTTTTCAGGTGCTTATTGGACAGAATGTTATGATTTCAGTATCATGGTTCAAATGTGCAACAGTTGAACAAATACTTTGTATCGATGAATTAATTTGTGTCTGTCACAATTTAAATAGAAATGAAAAGGGTTCATTCAGCTAATAAAAAAATACCTAGAATCATTTCATTGTTTTAATATATTAAAAAGTATAATTAAACTGGTCACATTTTGTTCAAATACTGTGCAATATAAGCCAAGTGTATTTGTGTTGCATATTTCAGCAACAAGGTCATTCAAAGTGATTTAAAAACAGCACAATAAACAAAGGCAGATGTAAAATGTCTGCCCTTTTCAGGACCTGTTCTTTAAGTACAACTGGAACAACTTCCTGCACCTTCAAGTGGAGCTTTGTGTTGCTGCCATCGTCCGGCCATGTGCCCATGAAATGAGACTGCAGCCTGACTTCAGTTCCCAGGATAAACCCAAGCTCTCTCCAGATGCACCTCAAGAGCAAAATACAAGTGAGGCCCCAACCTCTGAACCTTCAGTCACCTCTGAACCTTCAGTCACCTCTGAAAACTCTGCCTACAACTTAATGGTGACTCATGTAGGTCTCTTTGTTTCCAGATATCTTTTAGTCAACCTAAATGACATGACTTTTTTTGAGTTTTATTTTATCTAAATGTTTCTTTCTCTTGAAAGTTGTTCCAACATTGCCACCTTATCCAGAGGATTCTGGAGGCTTGGGAGGAGAATGATAAAATCCAGTAAAGACCTTTGGCATCATAATCAAATTTTGCATCACAAGCATAAAACCAGATTTTAAAAGTATTATGTGTTCGGTCAGGTCAGAAGGTGGCATGAGAAGAGGATACATGGGACATTTGACGAGGATTGCCAACACTGTGGTGCACAACCTGGAAAAAGGCCCAGTTCACACTCAAATCAGTGACCTTATTGCAGGTATGATTGATAGTATTGCAAACAAAGCTTTAATTGTAAACATTCACGCAAAAATGTTAAAAGTATTTGTCCTCTTGGATGCAGAGCTGCCAGAGGACTACAGAGGGCGCTGGGAAACCTTTGTGGAACACACACTGTCAGAAACCAATAGAAAAAACACCATAGACCTGGTAAGTTTTATTACCAGGTAATAGAACAGCTACAGTATATAGTAGCTGTTTTTACTCAAATACAGAAAGTTAAATTATCCATGCTGCTGCGTTTAGATTGGTACTGGAAACCCTCGATCTTCTTCAGAGGATGACATGGAGAGCCCCTTCCCTAAAGAGCTGACAATGCAGCAGGTATATATGAATGAGCTGACTAAATATTCTGCTTTTGTTTCACAATCCATTGTGCTCTGATTATTGCGGTTTTGTCTTTAAGGCCTTTTCAGACTATCAGATCCAGCAGATGACGGCTAACTTTGTAGATCAGTTTGGCTTTAATGACGATGAGTTCACGGATCATGACGACAACATTGGGTAAATGAACTGACCCTGTTCTCTTTGCTCCAATCAGCTCAGTATTTTGTGTGCTGACTGGGTGATGCTTCATCGTTTCAGTGCAACATTTGACCGGATTGCTGAGATCAATATCAACATTGATGCAGGCCATGACACCGTGAGTGTATTAATATCGTTCATTCCTTTTGATCTTTCTTGCGTTTTTTTTTTTTTTTTTTCAAACTTCTTGGGATCAAAGAGAATACTTACTCCTGATACCATATTGAAAATGCAGCCTTGCTTTTTGCAGACCAACTCAGCTATGTTTGAGGCCTGTTCTAAGGAAAGGATTCAGCCCTTTGATGATGAAGAAGAAGACATATGGGAGGAAAAAGAAATCAACTATGCAACACAAACAAAGTCAAGAAACAGGTTGACAGAATCCTCTATTAACTTCTGTACAATTCTTGATATTTGTGTTCCCTTAGCCACAAACATCATAGTGTTTTATAACAGTTAAATAAGATATGTTTAAATTTGGAGTGGAAGAAAAAAAGTTATGTGAAACTCTGTGGTAGAAAACTGATTCTGCACTTTATCTTAAACACATCAGCTCCTCTAGTTCATCGTTCTATAGAGATGCTTTTCTTCTGCTAGTCCACGTTGAGGAGAAGACGGATGGAGATGCTAGATGTAAAGATGCTGGAAGAAAATCGTGTTTTGTCAATTTTATATTTGCAAACAAAGATTAAAAACTTGCATATTTTTTTTACTCCAGTTATTTCTATTTTGTGGTGATGAATCGCATAAAATTCACTCGAAATACATTGAAACTTACAAAGTAGGAAAGCCTTCAAATACTTTATTCTAAATACAAAATTTCTGTATTAGCTTGCGTAGACATATTGAAGTATATAGTTTTGTTTTTGATAAGGTTCGGTGGCTCCCCTTCTTCCCAAAGCCAAGCAGCCAGTCAAATGTGTGAGAGGACAGCAGCTTCCAGCACCGATGCTCCTGACAGACCTGCAGACTCTGATTCTGAGGAGGAAGACAATAAAGACGACTTTGATCCGTTTTCAAGCCAGGGCCAGACAGGTGCACCTCCAAGTAAGATATATGTGTATGTTGCAACATTTGTACGGTATAACATTGCATCAGAGTTGGTGTCTTATACTCTTTTTTTTTTCTTTGTTTTTCATCAGGTTCTGACTGGGTTGCAGACTTTGGAGAAGTGAACTCCACAGCTCCTGCGGCTGGAGCAGCGGTTTCCCCCTGGGACGCTCCGGTCTCCCAGCCAGCTGCAACAGAGACGGAAGATAAAGGGTGGGCCAAATTCACAGATTTTCAGCCTTTCTGTTGGTGAGTTTTCTTAGTTTGAAATATAGTGAAGTAATTTTTTTTAGAAATGCCTTCATTTTGCTTCTCACCTGAACTGAATTACAAATTTTACATTAGCTTTTAAATATGAAAAAATATTGTATGTCATTAATTTTGGTAAGTTAAAATAGGATCTTTTTGCAATATTACAAACTGACACCAGTAATATTAGTTCCCTCACATTTGTGATAACTGATTTGTCTTTTCATCTATTGGTATTCAGAAATTTTGCTGTTAAAAAATGTACTTTCCTTTAGAAATATATGCACTGTGACAAGGTTATGAAGGACACAAATTGACTCTAAATTAAAAATTTTGTCTGAGTTATCATTCATGTAAATTATCCTTTTATGTTTGTATCATTAAATGTTCAGCAGCTCTGAAACGGGCCCCAGATGCAGTTCTCCTGTGGACTCGGACCTCAGTGGTTCAGACAGCACCAAACCAAACCCCAACCGTGAGTTGATGCAGAATGGCTGTTAAAATGATCAATTGAATCATATAATCCCTGACAGGTTCTTTGTGCAACTATGCATGTGGTTATGCACTTTCTGGCTTCAGTATTACAGCATCTTAAGAACAATTAGCACAGCCACATAGCATCATGCATACACAAATGCATCATGCATACTCAAATGCATGATGCTAAGAAACTTTATCACCCTCTTTACTGATTGCTACATGCTCCAAAAACCTGCTCTTACTTTGAAGCATGTTTTTTACTTCCATGAAAGAAAGATCAAAACATCCTTCAGGAGCGATAAACCACAGTCTTTTTACAACATGATGAAGCACCAGGTCAGAAGGGAAAAGTAAAAACTAAGTGACTGTTTAGAGAAACATGATGTAAGTTTCAGCAAAAGCTTTTGGAACTTATTAAATCTTTATTACTTAATTCCAGTTACTGTAGAAACATCTGAAAAGTGTAGTCTAAAAACACTGAAGCTATAAAGTTGATGAAAAACAAAATGTTCCTGTCTCAAAACTGTTACTCTCACTTGTGGTAGCTGGTGTTTAGTTTCAACAGCCCAGCTCTGTACATAGTAAATCAAATGCTTCCTGTCACTCTCTGCTTGTGGATCAGAAATATTTATTTACAGAGCTGTCATTTTTATTTTTCTAGCACATTTTAGTCATTAGTTTGACAAAGTGTTTGTTCAAAGTTTTACACCATAAAAACATTAAACATTAACCGATTTTGGAACAAGCAACCAACTTTATATTTTGCCATTCTGTTATCAAAAACATCAAGAATAAAAACCATAAAATAGATATCAAACGTTGTATTGATCAATGTTCCAGTTAATCAGTCAAGTGGATTTTTACTCTTGATTTAAATGAAGTCATTGTTTCAGAAGTTATCAGAAATTTTGCTTAGATTAGTGGTAGATTATTAGTAAGCCAAAAGTCACTGTGGCCCAGTGATTTATTATTATTTTATTTCAAATATGACAGAAGTATGAAATCACACACGTAAAAAAAGAATGCAAAAGACACATAGTTTTGTACCACAATAATTTTAACGCGCTCGAAAAGGAGTAGGAAAAAGTCAGAAACTTAGAAACTTCTGCCAGCTAAAAGTCTTTTAGCTGAGAAAAGATTGAAATAAAGTGTCATTGGTCATTTGGTTGATGCCATGTAGTTTTATCTAACTTATGTTGACTATGCTGTTTTGGTTTGTTTTAAATGAAAATCTCAGGTTAAGACAGACTTTTTTTTTTTTGTCTTCGCAGCATGTGTGTGGAGTGCTTGTGTTGCAAGAAAAGCTCCTCTTGTGGCATCGGACAGCTCCTCCTCCAGCAGCTCAGACAGCGATGAAGAGGAAGGAAAGACAGAGTCCACTTCCAGTGAGACTGTTACCACTGAGACCATCACCACAGGTGCAGGGAAGGAGACTATCCGGCTGACTGTGGATGCCAAAAATGGGAGGGCAGTCTTCACAAGGTATTCATTCCCATGCACAGAGAAGAAGCAGCTGCTCTGTCTGGTGTTTCCACCTTGTCTTGCCGTTTTCCACCCGGAGACTTTTTTTGCCCTCTATTCTAAAATTTCTTTTCTTCACAATTTTTACCTCTTCATTGTCCCTGTTATCATTCTCCTACCTTCTGTCCCCTCCTTTCTCGTGTCCCCTTCCTTCCAGAGTTTTCCGACCTGCATTCAAGCGGTATGTTGTAGGTGCCTGTGCAACGTATGGAATGTCGTCCTGATGGATTTAAAATGCTCTTATTTGCTCGTTGCATTTCCCAGGATGTGGAGTAATATTTAAATTTTGCCATTGTTGTTAATTCTAACTCACAAAGAACATGTACTAACCTCCGACCTTTTATCCAAAACACTTCTTATTTAAGGTTTTCTCCAGAACATGTGGCTTATTGCTGGAAGAGATTGAGATTGTATTCGACTTATGAACTTTGTGTTTTTGTGTAGAGCTGCACACAACTAACAGTCTGTCAGATAGCATGCTGTCAGCAAAGTGCCACCATTTCAGTTGATTGACATTCTAACAGATTGGTTCATTAGGAGATGACTAACAGTGCACCAAAGAGCATGCTATAATTCATTAGATGCTACTTTAAATTAAAGAACATGAACACAAACTTTCCCCTAGCAGACTTACTGATTATGTTGAGCTGTGTGTGTTGCACAATGAGCGCATTAGAAACGAAGGCCCAGTAAAGATGATAAATGCATTGATAACCCATAAACTTTTCCACATTTTTTGAGATTCCAATCGCACACCTTAATGTATTGTATGTGATAGACTAACAAAGTAGTGCATTATTGTGAATCAAAAGAATTTTTTTTTCTTTTTTTATTTTAAAAATCTCAATGAAAGCAGTGTAGCAAACCTTCAAAGATGCATGCATCCATCTAAACAGGCCGTGTTGTTGTCCTTCATGATGTGTAACTATGGTAAGAAAAAAAATCAGATAGTCTTTCTGGTATAACTGCTCCAAAAGATGCTTTTGCAAAAATCTAGTTTTGGATATATTGAATCAAAGCACAGCATACTTTGTTTTTTAATATTATAAAAATTCAGAGAACTGTGTATCATTTTCTTTCCACGTCACAATTGCACACTGCTTTTGTTAAGGTCTGTCACATTAAATCCCAATAAAGCACCTGGAGGTCTTACAGTTTTTAAATGGGAAAATATGAAAAAGATCAGGAGATATTAATACTTTCTAATGTCACTGCAAGCTTAGGGGAAAAAAGTTTTTAAAAATCTGTACAAGAGACTTTCTTAACAGTGTTTTGATCTTTTTTATTTCACCTACACACTGTTTTGTTTGTTTTTCAGTGAAGGAGATATGGTGCCTATAGATGGACTGTCAATCAAGGAAAAAGACAAAGAAGATGAAAAAGAAAAGAAACATGGAAATGGATCTAGCACAGTTACAACCGCCAGTCCAACTGACCAGTCGGCCGCTGTCACACAGTGAGTGTTTGCTCTTTGCTTGGGTGTTCAGTACACACAGTGAGATCAGCAAACACAAGGTTGCATTCTGTTAAATGCATAAGGAGTAGAGCTGCTGTCTGTCATGCCAGACAGTTTTATCTCGATGTGGAGGTATGTCAGCCTGACTCATCCTTGTCTCTTCTTGATAGGCTATTAAAAACATTAATACAGTAAAAATTAAAACACAATCAGTGGTAATATTAATCCGTTTATAGTTTTGAGTCCTGATCTGGATTTGAGGCATAAATATGGAATAAATATGAACAATATGTTCTATGAATCCTTATATGTAATGAAAGCTTTTAGCATTTTATCAGGAACTACACTTAAGTCTGTGGTCACGGTTGCAGCCGTCCTCTCTATTTGAAACCAGCTTCTATCATGTTGTGCTGCTCAGTGAAACTCAGCAATGCGCCGATCCGTGGGAACACAGTCCTTCAGAAACAGGAGTGGTGCATAGTTCTATAATTGGTAATTGTTTGTCTTAATGGATGAATTATTGTGTGTAATTGAATCACTTTGGTCTGGCCAAATTTCTTGGCTGCATTTTGTTTACCAAAAGGAGAAATTACTGTACTTATAACATGGCCTTTGCAAAAGTAACAGTTAACTTAGCATGTTCTCTTAATATTTGAAATATTTAAAAATCACATTTCCTACAATGATTTGTAAGTTACTTGTCAGTTTGACCTCCTGACCCATATTGTCATGAAAAGGCAAGCATTGGGTATTATTTGTTTGCACACAAAGGTTGATCCAAAACCTGATCTGCTTGTTTTTCCTATCGTAAAGACAAAGTGAACATGTTGCTTTAATTAATTAGATTTTTAATTTATTATGTTACTATAACAAAATAGCAGTGGTTCCGTCTGTGTTAAAAAAATTTGAAAAAAATTTTTTTGAAATAAGAAACATGCCTTTTTTTGGACCTGATCCGACCAAAGTAAATTATTGGAATGTGTGTGCCTCCTGATTTTAGTAGGAATAATAACCAGTAATGACACATTAGTTAAGCAAGCCATTACTTTGCTCGGCCTCCCTGTCTTAATTTATTGATTAATTAAAAAAACTGGCCTCTTTGCCAAGCAGTTTTATTCCACAACATAAAGGAAAACCACTACAAATAAAACAAAATAATCCATCATTCGTTTTTCCTCTTCTTGTTGGTGCAAAGTTTCAGCAGTTTAAATGTTTCTCTTTAGGAACTTGCATGTTGTAAGCCAGCAGCACATTAGAAAAAATATTTTCAAATTCATGTTCTCTCTACTTTTTGCGTTACAGAGAGATGCAGTCCCCTGCTAATGGACCGGCCTAGCAGCGCAGCACAGGCCCACCTTTCCCACCTTTCTGTTCAACGCGCAGCCATGCCCCCTTTTTTGCTTCCAGTTAGCAGAACCCCAAAGCCCTTTTGTTGTCTGAAGACATGTAAGTGAATAAAGATCGTCTGTTCTGGGGTCAAACAGCATTTATGCTGGAAAGTAGGCATCCACCCATGGGTAGTATTGATGTCTTATATGCGCCTTCATGACATTATTACAACTAAAGAGCTTCGAGGATACTGTAGAGCATTTCATCGTGCCACGCAGCTAAATTCAACTTCTTCTAACTCAGAATCTTAGATTATTTGGGTCTATTTTTTGCTCTTGAAATCAAGCCACACAGATTTGTTTTTCTAGCACAGGATTTGACTGTTTACACTTTAGAAACGAGAGCTACATTGTAAAAATCAGCCAAGATGCTTGACAAGTTGCCAGTTTCACCACCTCTGACTTTAGAAAATTAAACACGGACATTTTATTATAAGAAATGTAATTTTTTGTTTTTTGCTGCTTCAATTGTTCCATGTCTGTTTTCATTAGCTGTAATCACTTAAGAAAGAAATGGTCTTTGCATTTAGAGGATTGGATTTTGAGAGAATCACAATTCACTTCTGAAAAACCCATAATTTAGAAGTGTGTGTGTGTATGTGCGTGCTTTGCATACATGTGTTTGTAGCCATGTGTTTGTGTGTGTGTCGAGCTCTGTCTGTTACAGAGCGTAATCTCAGGTTTAAGGAGAGGTATGCAGATACAAAGAAAGCACACCTGTGTAACACACACTTACACACCGTTCCATACACACATGTATCAACAACCATATCCACGAACACATGCAAAGAAAAATAAAAAAACGCAAAATAAAAAAGAGCACATGGTGATGATGTGCACATACCCGTTCATACCACCCTCCAGAGGTGTTTCAATGTAATATTGTGAATTTTGAACCTGTATTAGGTTGTGGCTATTCTTGGTATTATGTAAACGTAACATAAATGTAAACATTATATATAAACATTATTATATCTATTTTTGGAATAAATCCAGTGTATGGAAATGAGGTTGTTTTGCAGGTTGCAGTGTGCGCGAGTGTATTTATGTGTGCGTGTTCTGTTGAAAGGCAATAATGATGTCTGTTTTTTGTTGACGGGCCAGCATCAGTTCCTGTTTCTTTGCTACTTGCTTCCTATATAGAAGCATAGGACTGAGCATGATGTGAATGCATGTCGGTAGTCTGCAGGACGTCTTCCGTAAAAATGATTCTAGTTATGTACAACTCAAGTTTTTTTGTTTCTTTTAATTATCATTTCTCAGAGTGAAACATTTGCTTTAGCTTTTAACTTGAAAGATTTATTCAGAGGAGAAAATGAGTCATTCGGAACTCAAACAACCTAAAAAGTATTATTTGAGTTTGAGGTTGTTTTTTTTTTTTGTTTGTTTTTTTTTTTTGCCTATTTTACTAAATTTAAGGTTTTGATCTTTTCTGTCATTTTCCATTTAGGTATTTTGTAATACTGAAATATTGCCTTCTTTAGCAGGACATTTCATTCCCATCGCTGGGTGTCTCAAATCCCTTTTAACAACTCGCAACTTAAATAATGTTCTGTATGTTACATAGTCTACAGCAAGGAAAAAGATTTTATAGTTCAAAACAAATTATATTTTTGGTTTTCTTTCATCATGCATCATAATCAGTAATCATTGGTAGTCAATGAGTAACCAAAAAGAATGCAATGGACTTTAGTAAATTTTCACAAATTGATGAGATTTGAAAATATTTTTCTCACACTTATCTAAATATTTCTTCCAAAAATTTAAAACAAAAGTAAACTTATTTGCCATGGCTAAAATATATTAGTAATTTCTGATACACAGTTGTAGCATAAAAGGACCAAATTACAATGCGTCTGTTCAAAACAGGAATTTGAATTGATAATGGAGCTAAGTGACAGAGTAGAGGTCATAAGTTTAAAAAAACTGATATGTTTTTGAACAGTTGCATACATAAAACGACTCCTTGATTGAAAGAACTGGGGGTGTCTTAGGCTAAATGTTTTATCTCAAAAACAGTAAAAACAGTTCTTTTAAGATGGGCTCCAGTCTAATGCTTGATAAAACTCCATATAAGAAACACAAAAACTTGGTCTAAGTTGTTATAAACCGCATAATTTATTTCTTTTTTGTTTGTTTGTCCTCTTTCTCAGGGTAGGAGTTGACTTTAATTGCATAAATGTCTCCTGAGTGATTGTTATAGTTATTTTGAAAAAGAAATCACTTTTTTAAGGGACATGTCTGATTTGTACTTGAGGTGCGCCATCTTGTTACTCCCTCCTCAAAGAGGCAGGGGGAATTGGACTTGAAAAAAGCAAACCATGTAGATACTGTAGTTTTTTGGGGGTTTTTTTTCATTTTTTTTTCATCAGTGGTCTCTGCCAAAGTGTGGCTTCCCTCCAGTGGCATAGCTGAGATTTATCAAGCGCAGCCTCTTTTTGGTCCCCCGTCTGTGTTCCCCCAAAGTCATACGGTGTAGTTAAGAGCAGAAAAAGCGGATAGACTGAGTCAAAAAGAAAGTATTTGAAGAATAGGTTACAACTTTTCACTTTTATCTGTCCAGGACTTTTGAGCTGTTTGAAGTTCTCAGAAATTGAGGTTTGGGGTTAAAAACAAATAGCTGTGTACAGGGTCGGAATATTTTAAACCTTCTTTAATGAAAGTTAAAAACCACGTCGGACCCACAGTGTTTGTATGTCTTTGGGTATAACGGGTATGTTGCAATGTGGTAGGATATGGTTCAATTTTGAGTGCCATTAAGTTTGCACATTAGCCTCATTTACCTCCTTGGGTATACGTCCAAAGTGGAAAAAACAAATACTTACCCATTATCTAGTATAAACGGTGCCTTGCAAAGTATTCATACTCACTGATCTTTTTCATTAGCACATTTTACAAACATCTGTGTGTTTTCCTGGGATTTTATGACAGCTTAACATAATTTGTTGAATACTTGTAAAGCAGAAAGAAAATTGTGCTTTCTGTTCTTTTAGCAAAGAAAAATCTGAAAATTGTGGAGTGCATTTACATTCGGTGCATCTAAATCTTTACTTTGCAGAACTACTTTTTGCTTCCAACACAGCTGCGTTTTTTGGGGACTGTCTTTGATAGCTTTGCACATCCAGTGGCTGAATTTATTGTCCATTTTTCTCAACAAATTTCAAGTCTAGCCACTGTTTCTTAAAGACGTTTTGCTTTATGTTATGAGTTGTTATCATATTAAAAAATAAACATCCATTTCAAATCTTCAGCTCCCTCCAAAGTGTATTTAGATTCATCTGTCTGTTCCCAACAAAGACTAACATCCACACAGCATGACACTGCCACCACCATAGTTTAAGATGGTGATGTTGTGTTCAGTGATAGTATTCCATCACGTGGTTTTGCATATATTGACCAACGAGTTCAGCTTTTCTCCTCATCTGACCACAGGACTTTGCTCCACATGTTTGCTGTGTGTCCTGTTTGGCATGTAGCAAACAAGAAGCAAGACATTTTAACAGTGGCTTTCTTTAAGGCAGCATTTGTTGAGTTTGCAACTAAGACCTGTACTAATAGTTGACTTCTCATAGTTTACAAGTTGGAAAAGGTAGTAAAGGAGGATGAGTACAAATGCCTATTATGGTTTTCAGATTTTTACACCATGATAAAAGTTCCAAGAAATATGAACACTTTTGCAAGGCATTATAGTTTGAGGCCATTTTAGAGTTTTTCTTGCACTCTAGCTTATTTTTGAATCTGTGTGTGTGTATATGTTGGGAAAAGTGTTGGCAAAGACAGCCGTGTTGTTAAATGCCTTTTTTTGTAAAGTGAACTGATGCTGGTGGGTTTTCTTTCCTTTTCTCCTTTATTTTCCTTTGGGAGTATCGTGTCTGTTACCTGTTGTCTATTTAGCTTGTACATTCAGATATGAACCTAATAAACATGTCAAAAAAAAGGAAGAAACTTGAGCGTCCGTTTGTCTCACTCACCGCTCGGGGCCTGTTGTAAGACTCATTCACAAAGCAAACAAAGCCATGATATGGAGAACAGGACTCCCACATTCTTGTTTACTTCAGGCTCAGGTGGATTAGGTTGCATCTCATCCACATTTGTGCTACACCCTCATATCCTCTCCATCATAAAGCTGCCTCTCATTTATTTCAAGCTGTGCTCCGGACCCCTTTCCGGTGCTCCTACACGTCTCGTATTAGCTATTTTCATCTTGTAATCTTATCTAGATATCATTCGCGGGTGTGTGTCTCCATTCCGCCACTTGTCATCGCATTCCTACATAACTCTCGCAAATATACCAAACACACATCCAGCTTCTCCAGTTGCTTCTTAACCCTCTCCTTCTCTCCAGCAGGTTTCTAATTTTTTTTTTTTTTGAAAAAAACTTTTGCACCATTAGTTTGTCATCTGTACCTGGCTGTTTCATCTGTGAAGCGTTCACTTATGTGAAGCGTTCACTCATGTGAAGCGAGTGGGTGGGGAGGAAGGCGGAGTTGTTTTGTACTTTTATGGGTTGTAGAGAAACCTGCCTGTCTGCTTCGAACGGAGAGAGAAGGAGGAGCCTGCTGGGTGTGGGGCTCCAGACAAAGGAGACATAAACACACTGACACTGGAGAAGTGGAGCAAAAAAAAAAGAGACAGCTGGAAAGCGTCATTTTGCCTGAACTCCCAACTATAATTTGGGAAACATCTTGAAGAAGGGATTTATTTGGAGTGTGTGTGGGAGCTGTGGGAGCCTGTTTGCAAGCTGCTGAGGTATGTTTGTGTTGGAGCTGGACTTTACGTATGCTGCTGCCCACAGTGTGCAGAAGTTTGTGGGTTAGTGTGTTTGGGATGGAAAAGTGGGGCTGGCTCAGCAAACAGCTCTGCTCTTAGCTTTGCGCCATGGGGGGCTGCCACAGTTACCCCTCGGCTACAAAGGTAGACACCAAGACTCCTCAGCCGTCTGACATCCACAATGAGAAACTGTAAGTTGCATTTCCTCTTACCTACTTCTTGGTTTACATATAATTGAATATCCTTTCCTGCGCTCTCTCTCTTTCTGCTGTTCTCTTGATCTTTTCTAATGAATCCAAATGTTGAACAAACTGATACTATTATTATTACTCCAAAAACTAAACTACACATGGGTCAGAAGAATGCCCTCCAGACCAAAACTAAATGTATGTGTGTCGCATATTTGTGTGATGCCATCAGTGATTGTGGGTTTCTCTTACACCAGTAACACATGTTGGCCAGAAGATGATTGCTCCTAGTTTCCCAGCCTACTGTCTGTGCTGAAGAACATTAACTTCAGCCTTACGGCTGACGGAAAGGTGACCAGATGGCCAAAAGCAAAGGTGCAGCATTGTCAAGGGTGCTGGGGGGTTCTGTTTACACACAAACATAACATTACGAATGGCCTCCGGGTTCATTGTGCTTGTGTGTGCTGCCAATCGGTAGCCAGGAAGCTGGTAATTAAGTTAACACCGTGAAGCTGCAGAAGAGCAGGATGTTGGTATAAGAAGTTCCTGTGGACATTAGAGGAGTTTGGCTTGGATTTGTGCTACTGTGCCACGCATAGCAAATGTTTACCTTGTTCAATGTCACTATTCACCCCAGTGCCTATACCTTTAGACAAAAAAAACCCTCCTGTTTAAACCATTAAGCAAATTGTCTCTCCCCAGCCACCTTTCTCTCACACATATTTACACCGGACCGGAGGGGGGGAGGAGTGAAACCTCATACAGAGAACAGTGTTTTCCTTATCAGAAAAGGCAAGGTCACCGTGTAAACCTTCAGCTGCTGTGTGTGTGGACATTTGAAAACTGCATGGCAGCTGCATTCTTCCCTGTACTTATATTAAAGAAGTATAGTTTTTTTTTTTTAAGTGAAACTTTTTCCACATTTTGTCACTTTACAACCACAGCCTTCAATATATTTTGAAGGATTTGATAAGAGAAACCAACATAATGTATTATTGTGAAGTGGAGGAAAGGCTAAAACATTTTTTTATTAAAATCTGAAAATCTAGCTTGGATGTATTTAGCCATCATCATTTTGATACCTTTAAATAAATTGATAACAGGAGTCACTTAATCAAATATAATTCAGGACTCCAATATAGTCTAGAAAAGTTACCGGTAGATTATTTCTGTTTCCCTTCTTTTCTATCTTATCTTCTTCCTCCTGTCCTCTGACCTTCCTGCCTATTGTTCTTCATACCCACCTTGTTGACTTTAGTAAGTCTTTACAACATATGTTGTGGTGGGCTTCCTTTCATTCTTTATTTTTTTTCTGTCTCTTTTTCTTTTATCCAACTTCCTATAATTTCCTTTCGTGTGTTCTTCCTGTGTTTCCTTCCTTGTGTGCATCCTCCTTTTATTCCACTCCTTACATCCTTATTTTTGTCACTTGTTTCATTCCTCCCTAACCTTTTGTTCCTTCTCTCCCTGATTTGGTTTCTTTCCTTTTCATATGCCCTTCTATATAAATTACTACCCATTCTTTACTTGCTTTTAGTTGGCAAATACATTTATTTCAATCCTGCCCACTGCAGAAATATCTGACAATTTAGTGGTGGATTTTAATATCTTATATCAATATAAATGTAAAATACCTAAAACCTGGAAAATATGTGAAAGAAAAGTGTGGTTGTCTAGTTATTTAAACTTTGCAAATTGTTGTGTGAAGTTTTTTTTTTTTTTTAGAAAACCTTTTGAATAACAGCATTTTGAGAACCACAAAATGGATTATTATTTGTAAACAAAAATGAAAAGTATAAAAAGGATTTAAAATACTTAAAAAAATTCCCCACTAATGTTTCAGGGAAAAGTGTTGACTCTGAACAGGCCAGTCAAACTTATCCCCCTATTTTAAATAGTCAAATTACGTTGCCATGTTTGGCTTTCCAGAAAATGTGGGCATTTGCATTAAGCATTTCCTGCAGACACTCCAAACATGTCCCAATGTCATTCTCAACACTGGGAAGTGGTGCATGGTGCAAAGCCTCACAGCTTTACTCCATCCACTTATTTTCTCTGCAGCCCTGACCACTGCAGCAGTCGGCCTCATTAACAGTAATTACCGCAGCCCTGATTTGATTGACTTTATTGCATTAACTGCTGAAGTATTGCTGTTTTTGCAGTATTTTTTATGTTTTTCCTGATGTGTGAGCCAGCAACAAAAGGCTCAAGACAGACGAGTGCATTATCTCCAAACTGCAGTAGGACTAACTAATCCTCCAGCCCATTGGTTGTTTTACGGGGCTGTATTTTACCATTCTGCAGTCTTTCTAATTTTGTTCCTTCGCTTCATTAACTTTATGCTGTTTTCTCAAGCGGCATCAACAACAATATCCAGGAGGAGTGTCCGTATCTGCAGCGGCAAAACGCTTGCCAGAGGATCACAGACGCCAACATGTTTGCCCTCATATCATTGCCGCCTGGCATGGACAAAGCAGAGTGGCTGGCCAGCAACAGTGAGTCTCAGCTGATGTTTGTGTTTTACAATAGATGCCAGGAAAAAACATGGCTACTGGTATTCATGTTTGTTGTGTTTCAGCTGTGGCTTTTTTCAAGCACATAAACCTGTTCTCCAGCGCCATGTCAGAGTTCTGCACTCCCAGCACTTGTCCAACTGCCTGCGGACCAGGCAACATGTAAGTTACTGAGCATTACACTGCAGCCATGTGGAGTGGCTAAAGGTGAAAAATGACATGGTACGGCTTATTTAAAGGCTTATTAAAGGCTTTATTAAAGACAAAATAACAAAAGAGTAGAAATAAATCACTATGTAAGAAATAAATCACTATGTAAGAAAATAAATTTTCTTACATGGTCTTAATGTAAATTTTCTTACATAGCTATTTTCAAATTTATCTTAAACTATAACTATACAGATAAAGAGAACATCTGTCCCTTTATAGAACATGTCTGTTTTTGCTTAAAGTGAATGTTTAATTCTTAAAAGAATCAAAAAATCTGAAGCATTGAAATTGAACAGGATTTATTTAAATACCAGAGAGTTAAAGATGTTGGCGTCTAGTGGCTCCAACATCAGCACAGTGATTTATGTTTGTGAATATTCTCTGGAGACATAATAATGAACCATGTGCATATAAAATGACCACAACAAAACAGTTTAATAAAAGGTATCTGGAAGCTCTTATAGGATGAATAAAAAAAAAGAAGAAAAAAAACTTTAATTACAACAAAGCAACCCCAAGTGTTTTAATCATTAAATTGTCTAATTGTCCAAAAATAACTCTTAAAACACATTGTTTACAAATAATCCATTTAAAACGTGATCTAGGGAACAAACCAATAATGCCTGGATTTAGACGTCTTCACCACAGCAGACGTCTGAACTGAATGGAGTATTTAGATACTGTGATTCAATATATTGTATAGCTTAGCACCATTTCAATGGGAAGAAGGAACCATCTGACACAATATGTCACCTCCTCATGAGGGTCTTTGTTCCCATCTCCAGGGTCTACTTTTGGATTGATGACCACGGCAGGAAACTGAAATGCTCTGCTCCACTTTACTTTGACTACGCCATGTCCTACATTCAAGAGCTTCTGACTGATGAAGACGTGTTCCCCACTAAAGCAGGTAGCTCGCACTTATATCTTTATGCTGCTCTGCCACACATCTTCATCCAGGTGGAATTTAATATCCTTGTTTTCTTTTCTTTACTTCAGGTGCAACTTTTCCGACGGGATTCATCTTCCTGGTTCAGAAGGTTTTCCTGCTGCTTTTAAGGACCCTGGCTCACATTTACTGGTCTCACTACAGTGAGGTTCTTGCTCTGGACATGCACCCACACCTCAACACTCTTTTCTCCCACCTGACTCTTTTCTGCCAGCAGCACTCGCTGCTGGAGCCTGAAGACATGAAGCCTCTGCAGGACCTTATTAGCGCTCTGGAGCGGCACAGATGAAACGCTCAAATTTCCCCGCTATTGTTTATTTATTGGTTTCAGTCTGTAATATCAGACTCTTCTTTGCAGAACTCCAATTTATGTCATAGCTTAGATTTTTTTTTTTAAGACAAGTCTGGAAGATGTAAAATGCCAAGATGATATGAGAGTAATGCTTCCAGTTGGGAGCTCAGTTATTCAGTTATTGTCTTTTTTTTTATCATTAAATCTATATTGCATGTTGGTTTTTACCATAGCTGTGCATTATTTTATTGTCGTCATCCATACCTTTTTTCATGTAATATTCAACTTAAATGTTACTTCAAGAATTAATTGTGGCCAGCCAAATGGAAATGTTGCTGTTCTAGGATTCTTCAGGCCCCACAAGAGCAAAGTGTGGCTGTAGTTACTATGAACTTTCATCTCTGCATAGTAAGATTTTGTTCAATCTTTTTAAAAGATTGTGATATGATGAGCGACTGAATGCTTTTTATTAAAAGTATTTTTTTATGTGAAGTTTGGTGTTGGAAAGTGGAGGATACCAGATTTTTTTTTCTGCTCTCCTTTTGTTTCTTTAATTCCAGATTTTGGATTTTAGCATAAAAACAATTCAAAGTGGTGCCATTCATCTTTTATGTAACTGTGCACAAACCACTTTATCCTAGGTTTATTGAGACATTTCAGGATCCAACCCTGATTGATTACCAAGATCCCATGAAAAATAAAATAGAAATTCCTTTATTGCCCCACAATGGGGAAGTTTTTCAAACTTTGATCAACGTTTTCAACATTTTTCTTTCTCTAGTGTTGAAGCGTAGAAAAATGGAAACACAAATGTGTATTTTTCAAATTACACATTTGAAAAATGTGTGATTTAATGCATAATGCTTATTTTTACCCTGTCTGTGCCACTGACAAAAAAAAAGAAGGATTTTGAAAAAATCTGTTTTTGACTCTTACCTTTTGCTTAGTTATCTTGCAAAATAAACGTGGTCAGCATAACTGTAGGTTAAAGACATTTAAGCTGTGTATGTTATCTGTTGTAAAACATTATTCATAGACTGTAACTGTCTATCACAGGTGAGATGTTGATTGATTTGCATGAATTAAGTTTATAAAAAATACTTTAAAAGAATGCAAAATAAAAGAAATGCAACTTCTGGAAAGAAATGATTGTCGTCATATCAAAGAGAGAAAAGCTTAAGTTCACTTTACTATGTTAACGTTCTCATTCACCACATCTTAACCCAGTAGATACAAATTTCACATATTAGCTAATACTTCATTCCAAATGACCCTTTACAATGTAATTGTTACATGTTGTAAGCTGTGCAATACTACCAGGGATCTTATTTTAGTATTTTTAATTAATTTACCACAGTCTTTTTAAAAATGTAATGTAGCAATTTCTAACAGTATAATAATTTTAGTTGTTTAGGTGGTTTTTTTTTTTTTTTTTTTTTTTTTTACATACAGCTCTTGCAGTTGGTCATCTTACCAATAGAAATGCATCAGTTTTCTTTTCTAACTAACAATATGTTTTTAAATCACAACGCTTTCAAACACATGGAAAATTTACAAAAATTATATATTGCAAAAAGGTGAACATGAACATGATTGCTCTTTCAATAATAAATCAAAAGCGTTTGGACATCTTTTAACTGGTCATCTTGTAATTTCTTATATCACCACTAAGGGGCGAGCAAAACCATGCAGCTGTAACCTGCAGGTCGATCAGTCCAGGTACTCATTTAGCGATCTAATTTTATTTCTTTACTTCCTCAATGAGTAATGCATTTCAAAAGAACACTTTAATGTACAAAAACCTATCCAAAAAACATTGCAAAGATGTTTTAAATGGGAAAACTATCATCATACTAATAGTCAAGTATGAGAAAAAAAACCAAATAATAATTATTGCATCTTAAAATAAAACACCACATTTACAAAAATCCAAATCATTCTGCCAGAACTCTTCAGCATGGAACCAGTCCAGGGTTGAGGCTCTCCTTCTGAGAGTTATGAATTGTTCTGGTTTACACTGGAATGACAGACAACAAAAAATAGTGAAATGTTACAACTTCACTGTTGCATACAAACCCGCTCACAAAATTGTCAGATTTTTGAAAAGTTCCTTTTTAGAACTCAAATCATTTAACACATTACATTGATTAATGACATAAAGATAAATGTTTCAACCCTTTATTTATATTAGTCATGATGATTTTAAACACACAACGCAATTACATCAACTGTAAATACAGCATGGTGATTTATGGTTGGTTTATAGAACACAAAAATGATCGCATCAGAGACACTTTAGCAGCACCTGGTGGTCAAAGTTATTCATAGTTTTGCTTATTTATTACTAAAATACTATTTTAAGGGTTTCTGTGGTGGCTCAGGAGTTAAGCACAACTCACATGTGGAGGCTTTGGTCCTCGACTCAGCTGTTGTAGGTTCGATTCCCGGCCTCGCGACCTTTGCTGCACATCTTCCCCCTTCTCTCATTACACACTTTCCCGTCATATGAAGGCCACCAGAGCCAATAAAACCTTTAAAAAATATTGAATTTTCAGAATGAGATTGCAAAAAAAAAAAAAGGGATTCATTTATTTAATTTCTTTTTCATCTTATCTTTACTAGGAGTAAAATGTAGCTGGTATTATAGGCTTGAGAAGGAAATCAGGGGAAAAATAGTGAAAAGGTTAAATTAAAAATGGAGTGAGCAGAGATACCTAAGTACAGTCTCTGATTTCAGTCTGAGTTGTAATGAAAACTGAATCTTTGCATGGTGTTTTATCTGCAAAGGACTCAAAGAGGGAGAAAGGATAAATGTGGGTTGTACGGAGTGTGTGTGACTGCACACACCTGCAGTCACACACACTCCCAGGCTTGTTCTCCAGGCAGGTTGAAGATGTGTTAATGTACATGCTGGACTGAGTCGAGGCTGCAAACTGAGCTTGGACTTTAATACAGCAAACTGCTGAGTCATAGACAGGAGCGCTCTCACCGCACAGTTCTTTAATTAAGATCTGAAGCCACCTCAAAATACAGAAGAGTCCTTTAATTAGACTCAGACTCTGATGTTCTCCTCTGTGTCCTCCTTCGCAGAAAAGAAAAGTTCTTTCATGGTAAAAATAAAGAGAGAAGAATTTAATCGCAGGTTGCTTCAGAGCTGAACTCTTTGTTCATCACAATCAGTTCATGCAAAGCTAAAACCTTCTTTGCTGTTCTAGTGTGTAAGAGTATTTTTTCCTTAGTTGCACGTGAGTCTGCAGGTTAGGTGCATGTGAGTTACAAACAGATCATCTGAAAGCATCATCAGCTGAGAGCTGGTCTTACCAAACTAAATCCCAGCGCTGCTGGACTCAACAGGAGAACGTTACAAAGCAGTAAACGAAATTGAAAATGTTTTAACAAAGAGGTTTCAGAAATGAATTTGCTTGAAATCACTTCATTCAATTTTATTTGCTGAAACACGCCGAGGACAGCAGTTAAATGTCAACTTTTGCTGCTGACCTTATAAATGTCAAAATGTCTGTCCTCTTCGGAAAAAACATTGTAAAAAGGCTTGAAGGGGTACAAACATCTGACTCTTTTTACACTTTTGGTACGTTATTTTTTCAGAGAATTCATTCCAGATGTGTATTCATAACAGTTAAGAGGCCATTTAAGAAATAAAAGTTTACCAAATTATATCTAAATTATAAATAATTTATGTAAAGGCACTTTTCATCAAACCTCAGAAGATTTTAAGCCTTTCTTTCAACAAATAGACTTTCATTTTTAACTCTGTCCTCCTGCAGCACTTAAGTTACATTTTCCATATTTTTAATTTTATTTTGACTTTTGTTTGATTTTGTAAAAGGTCTTGCATGGGTTTAATTGTCAGAATATGCTTATTAATGAAGGATATCTAAGTATTAAGTATGACAAATTTCTCTATTACACAATTATCTTCCAGTTGCATTATAACGCCAAAAGAATTGACATAAAATCAAACTTTAGATTCTCTAAATAATCTTCAGGGGTCCTATTACTCAGGCTTACACATTTACACAATGCAACACACGGTTTTCTGCTCCAACTACTATCACATGAGAAGACTGGAGCTTTAAGGGGAGTTTAATTAGATTATTGGAGGTTTTGGTTGTTGAGGAGGAAAGAGAATAAGCCTCCCTCCTCCCTCCTCCTCCTGCTTCTCCAGAGTGGATTTATAAATGAGAAACCCTCCTGTTGTTCCCAAAGAGCACTCCAATCAAGTACTGACTTCTCACGTCAGATAACAGGTCAGTGCTCAGAGGACGCAGCAGACTCACCTGATGATGCTGACTTTCGTTAAAGCCAATCCGGAACTCTTTACCTGTTAGGTAGGACTTATAATCTACAGTTTTGCTTTGACTGTTTTCTTTGTTGTTTAAAAAAAAAAAACTCTCATTTTAGATCCTACCTGGCTCTACTGAGATCTACCTCCTACAGGAAGGGTTGCCCCTCTCTGCTGCCATGACCGGCTTCCCTCTGCTGTGGCTGTGCTTGCTGCTCAGCCTCCTGCCTCTGGAGATCCAGTCCCGGGGTCTGAGAGCTCGCAGACACAGGTAACCCTCTGCTTTCTTGAATCAGAAGCTCTTAAAGCAATTCAGATTACTGTTTGCACTCACACAAAAACAGCAAATACACATAAATCATGTTTTTTATTTGCTAAAGTCTTGTTTTGTTTTCAACACAAAGCTAATTGTAATGGAATTGGACTTTGGAAAAGAACAGCTCTTATGTAACAAGATTATTGTGAACTTTTAACATCAGCAGAAGTAGCAACATAGGATGATAAGTGTTGCTTAATAATAATGATAATAATAATAATAATAATGTATTTAAATATTCACTTGTTTTTGTTTTGTTGCTATTTTGTAGACTTAGGTTCATTCAATTGAATTCAGTGATTTTCTAAACCTTGTCAAGAACTTCAACACTTAACCTGCAAGCAAAGCCCTGTGGAGTCTGTCTGAAATTTTATAATTAGAGTTAAAAGGGAGATATTATGTCAAATAGTATTTTTTGAGCTTTATATCATGCTTTAATATTATTCCTTCATCAAAAACATCCCCAGAGTGTCGCTTTGATTTTTTTTCATGCATGAGGAATGCTTCAATCTCCCTTGGCAGCCATTAAGGGGGTGCTAAAATGCTTGCTAAACGCTGCCTATTTGTACTAAGCAGTCTCTCCCTCTGCCTCGTCAGACTGAGGTAGATGAGTCTGCAGCAATTAGCAAACAGCTGGTGGAGCGGAGGAAATGCTGAGCTCATCATGCAAACTTCTCAGTCCAGCGTTCCTAAGAGCAATTGTTAATGACATAATGAGAAGCATGGTTGTCATGACATGCTCAAAGCAGAATGTTGGAAAAAGTAGAAGCTTCTTAAAAAGACAGAGACCCAATTTCAAGACATCAAATTTCTGGTCATGTTTCTAAAAAAACTTTTAAGAAATTTACGTGACAAAGTTACTTAATTTCTGCTTAAAAATGACACTATGTACCTGGAAAATACATAAAATTGCCCCTTAAAAAGGTGAAGCACTCATGATTGTAGTTCAGAGCAGCAGCTGGTGAAAAATGAAGTACATTAGTGCTTTTTGGCATTCATTTATGTGGGAAAAGGGTCCACCACTAGAACGAGGTTATTTGTCTCTGCAGCAGGAGGTAGAGATGGAGGTGAGGGTGATTTAGTGGGATTTGGGGCAGGAATACATTCACATACCGAGGGGCCAAGTTTCACCCTGGCAGTCGCAATGAGGGAATCTACAACAATATAAACACAAAGAGCAAGACAATGTGGAAGTCAGGCAGGACAATTCAAGGTAAACTAGTTTAACCTTAATAACAAACCCCTGGATGTGGAGGAGAGAAAAAAAAACATCTGACAGTTATTCAACTCAGGCTGATATTGCATCACACTGCCACTTATCCAAAATGCCAAAAGAGAACAAGAAGCTGGTAAAGAGCAAGAGAAAAGGAGGACCTCATTGTGAAACAGCGGGAATCGGATGGAGACTCAAAGTTTTGTCTGTGCAAAAAGAGTTTCGAGGAGTAGAGGAAGGGAAGTGTGTGAGCATGCTGATGTGTGCTCATTTTGTAGACAATCTCTTGCTGTGTTGGACCATGGGAGAAATTTTGGTGAAGCTCATTTTGATCTCTGTCTCCTCATTGGTTCACATTATTTGTTCCAAAATTCACACAGGAAGAGAGGAAGTAAGATTATTTTTGACAATTCGAACTGGTGGATGTTTTTATTTTTAACAAGGAAGAGGATATGTCTTTACAACAAGCTAGACGTATTCAGTGATTTTCTAAACCTTGTCAAGAACTTCAACTTACATGTCATTGAACCTGAAATTTCAAGCAAAGCCCTGTGGAGTCTCAAATATATCTCATCTGTTTCACTTGGGTTCTATTACTACATGTAGGGTGTGTCATGAAAGTCAAAGTGCTAAACTTCCAGAAATGATTTTTTTCCCACTACAATATCTTCATCTAATGTTTTGAATTTATAAAGTGAAGATATGTTCAGTGATCAGTCATTAGTAAGGATGAGGAAGTCAGGAAAAGTGTTTGGTGACGCAAACGAGGGACATGAAAGTCTTATGTTCTAAATCCAGTCCCCCACAGGAGTGAATGGTTGTTATTGTGACAATAACTGTAATTCAAAACCTGAATAATTCTGGCAACATTCACACTGACTTTCTTCTGTGGTTCTAACCAGCAATGTTACACTGCAGATCTAGGTGAGATACCTGATGCTCACTTCCTTCCTTTTTTTTTAAGAGAGATGCGTCCACAAATATTTTCCCCTGTGAAACATTGCTTTTGAAATTACTTTTTCACTTCTAAAAAGAGAAATGCAGAAAGCATTTCTGTTTCATATTTTCAGTATTCATAGGTTTTATGGTTAGAAAATATATTTTCCCTTTTAAGTGACAAGTTCTTAAATGGACATTTAAAATCATGAACACTTGCATTACTACACCCATCCGGTATTTTGTGTGTGGCTTGTTTTGTCTTTTTTCAACAGCTTCAGATTTCCTAAACATCCCAGTTCTGCATCGTTTTGCACTTTAAAAGAGTTTCTTACACATGAACAGCTCAGTTTATTTTGTGCCTCAAACAAAAAAATAATGTTTCTAGACAAAAAGAATAAACAGAACTTATGATGTGCGTAGACGGATCAAAGGATCAAGAAGATGTGTTCATTAAAAATAATGAGGTCAAACCCATGACGTTAATAGTGTTTCACTTATCCAGGAGAACATAATGTTTCCCACAAGAAATGTTGTGAACATTCAGAAACAAATTTTTCTTTCATTACCTTTCATTTCTTTTGGCTAACTTTTTTTTCTTTTACAACTGACGCATAACTCTGTACGCATAATAAATTTGAACCAGCTTTATTTAATTTTAACTTACATAACTCCAAAAAACAAATGGGACTCCCATGATCCACAGACACATTTGGTCAACTACAAGTGGCTGCTTAGCCACATAATTGCTCTGGAGTGCTTTAGATGGGTAGAAAGATAATATACATATTTTTGATACGTTTAAATAATACAATAGTTTGTGTAAAGTGTGGGTATTTTTACATTTATGTGCAATTTAACAATATAATCAATTATCAAGAAATGGAATTGGGTACATGTTATCCATTTAGGACACATTGAAACCATTTAAAACTGCTTTTACCAGTGAAACACACAGTGAGAGATTACATTTGTGTTGGCAGTGTGGAGGCCCGGTGTCCAGCCAGAGGAGTGATCAGAAAACCAGCTGGAATTAGTTGCTGGATAACTAACTGTTTTCTTGCCCACTTTTTACAAGCAACAACCAAACAGAAAAATCTTTAGCAATCATTCTTAAATTTTGTTTAAAGTGAAATTAATTGTGTGCATACTTTAGCAAAGCAATATACATGAATTCCACTATTGTGGTTCAAATACATAACTTTTGTGACGATAATCAACTTTTCTATGTCGTTACAATTTTTCCTCAAGTGTTCTGGATATTGCATAATCTCTAAAAGGTCATGTGACTTATGCATTTGAACTCTTGAACGTCTAAAGAAAAAGAAAACCGTATCTTGTGATGACTGAAGACAAAAACTTTGCAAGTCAGCACGGAGGTGGGAAAATGAGTGCTTTAAAGACACACATGGGAAACAGTGTTGGAGCCTCTGCAACATCTATAATGTGTATTCATGGCTGTAACTTCCTTGTTCTTTCCCTCTTTGCTCCTCTGAAATGCATCAGCTGCATGCTGTCGTTGATTAACTCGACATAATAATTTCTTTAAGCTGTGCTGATGACAGAGCAAACAGTAGCGTCAGCTGCTTCTCAGGTCTGTCGGTTTGAACCACTCCAGTCTGGTTGGGTGCAGCAAGAAGAGCAAACTTCAGGGGTTGCTGGCCCATATTTGAGCCTCAGGGAAATGTCAACTATTTACTAAGAAATTACAAAGGAAATAAATAATCATTTGTTTCCTTTGAAACAAAAGTGTAGGCAAAAGTGCCTACACTAAAAACTATTCTCAATTGTGAATTATTTTTGTTGGTACTGTCTCTATTGATAGTTTTGGTAGAACTAGAAACAATGAAATAGTAACATAGGTCTTTTTTTTTAAATAAAGAATAGCAATAAATTAATTTCCCATTTGTAAAAAACAAAAAAACAAACAATATATTTAAAATGTCTTCTGTATTATTTCCTCTTTTTTCAGGTTAGGTGAATCCAGAATCTATAAAGCGTCTTACCCCAACTCTCCACCAGGTGTGTCTGATCTTTCTGCTGCCATCAGTAATCAAATTCCACAGGAAAACACACAACACACTGTGAGGGCCCCACTGCACAGAGACCCATCATCAAAGTTGTCTGACATGCTTCTTCGTAGAAACAATAAGACGCTGCCGGTGGAACCGGTGCGATCGCGAGGGTCACGGGGTCGTCGTCATGCCAACAGTGGAAGTTCAAGGGGCCACGGTCATCTGATGAGGGTGAGGTGCGTTCTTGGCACCTGTCAGGTGCAGAACCTCAGCCACCGACTCTACCAGCTAATTGGACAGAACGGCAGAGAGGACTTGTCCCCCATTAACCCCCGCAGCCCCTACAGCTTCGGCTAGCACCACACCTCCAATCAGAGACGTACTGGAACAGCTTTTCCAAATCACTCATTTCCATTGGACCACAGATGGAAAACTTAACACTCATGTTTACCCTCTCCATTTAGAGTTTTGTTCATTGTTATAGCAGTAATTTTCAGTGACTTTTTGATAGCACTGTTCTCACTGAGGAATTTCTTTAGATCTGTGAATGTTACAGAATTTATGAAGAAAAAAAAATGCTGTGAGAGAGTTAGATGTCAAACAAACAAAGGGTAAATATGGCCTAAGAACTAAATCTGTAAATTGCTCAAATGTTCCTGAGAGAAAAAGAGCCAACTGGTGGTGTGTCACATATGCTTTGTGATTTTTCTTTGTCAATGATGAGGGGAAGTGGCAGGAAACCCCAGCTTCCTATAATTAACATATAATTAACATTAACATCTAAAGAAAGGATAAATTGGAGAGGAAATGCCTGATCAAGCCAGAAGTGTCCAGTCTTGATTCAAAGACCAGGGGCACTCACAGTTTATTGTTTCTTTTATAATAAATTGTGTTTTTCATGACAAGTTGAGGCAAATTTATGGTTTCTAAATCAGCCGTGGTATGTGATGGCCAGTTAAGATTCGTCCATGCAGATATCCCAATCAGAACTTTTTGTGATACCAATCAGCCATTTTGGATTAAGCATTTGCAATATTACAGAGATTTTATTCAAATTGAACACTTCTTCTTTCAGAGC
The DNA here is from genome assembly GCF_027474105.1 of Poeciliopsis prolifica. NCBI lineage: Eukaryota > Metazoa > Chordata > Actinopteri > Cyprinodontiformes > Poeciliidae > Poeciliopsis > Poeciliopsis prolifica. The sequence continues at coordinate 10,374,091 of NW_026562376.1, read as the reverse complement.
AGAGCTCCTACCACTGTCTCCACAAAAAAATGTAAAATGATGGAAAGGCTATTCTCCAAAACCAAAGATCTGCAGATGTCAACTTTTCTCCAAACGAAATCTGTTGAGCACATTTGAACAATGAGTTAAGAGTCTTACCTTTTAATTCAGCATAACGTTCAAAGTATGGTTTCAATTTTAGTGATGCATGAAATATAAAGCAGCAATAATCATTCATTATTTTATGAATTCATAGACTTAGTTTCTGTTTTGAAGCTTGAGGTAATCCAGTGACATTTATGCTAGTTGAACTGTGATAAATACAGATTTACCAGAAATCATCAGATATTCACAATTATTAACTGTATTTGGAACAGAAAACACCAGGATCATACATTATAATCAATTAGATGACAAAACGTGCCTTATCTTAATGTCCTTTTAGAGTAAATACTACAAATAAGTACATATAAATTCTACAATCGTGTGGTTTTTTCACCAAGTTTAACACATATTTTGTCAGCAGACTATTTTCTCAAACTTAGCTGTCTGACTAACATCAGCTTTCAGCATCAATATTGTTCCTGCTGTCTGAACTTGAGTGAGCTCAGCGCTAATCTCCAAAAAGCACTTTAATCTCCATGTGCAAACAAGCAGCTTTAGCAGCGGGGACAACCTCTGGCCACAATGACCTCTCACTCCAAACGCTCACAACTCAATCAACTAAAACGAATGCTGCTAATCTTTCTGCAGATTTCTCAGCAGAAACTGAAGGTTGTCTTAACTTTCAGAACTAACAGAGGACAGTGGATGTATCAAAGTACTGACTAGAAACTGTAACAGAGTGGGATGCAGTCTTTTTTGTAGTAGTTATTTCCAGGCTTTTAAAAGAAGCCTAATTGGGATTACTGCAATTGAGGTCTGTTTTTGTCCCTTCTGTTTCTGTGTAGGAGTTCAGTCACTTTAGTCTTGACTCAGTTTTGCTCTAAACTGTAACAGAACAACACAAAAGCACTTTGTAAGCATTAATTTTAAAAGCAGGTCTTTATTTCTATGTCAATAAACTACTGAACAAATTCCTCAAGTGTCCTTTTTTGAGAGCCACTTTTGCTCGGTTTTAGATTTCGCAGAGCTGTTCAATCGGTCATTTTAAAATAGAAAGAGAATGGCAGAACTTCAAACCTACCTATTGCTGTTCACCTCCTAAAGTGGGGAGCCATTTCAGGTGAGCTTCAATCAGCAAAGCAATCAAGAGTGGTCTGGTAACTTTGGTGGAGCTGCACAGGGGAATTAATACACATGAGCTTCTGGTCTTTATGGAAGAATTATGTGTTTTATTATTTAAAGAATTAATTAATAACTTTCATATGCAGTTTGCCTCAATCTAGGTACCAAGAGCAGAACTTTTTGACCTACACATGAAATGGTATGTGAGACAAAAAGCTAACACTGCACGTCATCCTGGACCCAACATTGCCCAGGAAACACAGAGATGAAAGCATGATGCTGTGGGGATACTTTTCAGAGACCAACCCTTAGTTCAGCTGGTAAGGGTTGGAAATTAACTTCTGTGACCAACAGAGAAGTTGGTCACTGTTGATGGCCAACAGAGCAATCCCAGAAGAAAGCCTGATAGAGGTTACAAAAGACCCTTCAGGATAGCAAAAAATCTTAACACACAATCAAAGCATAAATGGAAATTGTTGAATAAATTATTGATCATTTGCAAGACAATAAAGTGAAAAATTCTGTCACCTCACAGAAACTTTGCAGGACCATCTGTCTGCATGCATAAGTTCTTTTCTGGGGGTCCAGTGCATGAATGGGTGAGTGTGTCTGCGTGAACTTGTGTTGGAGTCGTGCGCTGTCCTCAGTGCACCTTATCTGCAGGGACAGGCTGCAGCTCACTACGACCCCACAAACAGAACATGTTTATCTGGAGCAGGTAAAACACAAAATTCAAGCCAACGTCAAATATTTGCTGTATGTACATCTGATCTGACTCCGAACAAAGGAACAGACACCAATTGACCATGACAACGTTCCTCACAGCTGTTTAAACATATTTTTAGTGCTGGAAACTGTTGGTGACCAATATGGACTGCTGCCAAAAAGGACGTTTGCTGTCCTTGACTGTAAGGAGCAGACAACAAACTACAAATTCAGTGGGTCATTGACTCCTGTTTGAACTATTTAGTCCATGTTATCTATGTGCATATTGCATTTAAAACAGCTGACCAAGATAATGAGAACCTCTGATACAGAGAAATGTCGTCAGGACTCTCTCTGTGCGTAACTGAGTCAATACCCAGAAATTAAACTCTGGAGAAAAGAAGAGGCCCTCTGTCATCTCAGTCAATTTTCTTTTATTATTTGACTGCAGATTGAGCAGATTCTGATAAGCAGACTCTACTGCACTGATTAAAATGAAGAATCAAAACAATTATTTTGATGCCAATAATATGTACATCCAAAACTTGCTGATTCATTCCACGTGTCCAAACATGTACTCTGCTGATTCCTCTAAAAAGGAAAAACTTCCTGTGGTGGACGCTGTGTTGAACACACAAACAAGGCCAACGTTCAACACACAAGGTACCCCGTGAGGTAAGGGTTGGTTAAATTGTGACTGGACATGGGTGTACACTTCATGCGGGTTTTATAAAGAAATTGATAGGTCAGACACTTTGCAGTCGGAACCAGGAGGATATATATGAGCAAGCAGCCAAGTCTCCAGAGGACCAGCACCAGCACACCTGAACACATCTGCTGTGATTACATCCATCAGTCATGAGGGTGGTCAACATTGTAAGGATTTTTTTTTTTTTATCTATGTATGTATCGATGTAGCCCACAACTTCTGGGAAGTTATGGGCTAAATAACATCTATTTGTGATTTTACATGCAGGGACCGGATCCATCGCTGGCATATCGGCCAAACTTAGAAGACTCCAAGGAGAAAGAAGAATACAGAAACTTTGTGGTGAGTTTGAGGTTTCCTTTAGCTTATAACGACTATTTATCCATCAATTGGTTTATAATTGTAAGGTCACAGGGACAGCTGTTTAACAACACATTCATTAAAAAAATATTACATTTTTTGTTTTGTAATAATACTTGGATCATTGGCCGTGCATAGAAAGTAAATACATTAGTAAGTTAAGTTCTTTAAAACACAGAATTATGTTGAACTACATCTAGTTAACAATGCTGTAATACAAATTTTTGTTCAAAACCAAAATTCCAACTTGCATTTTTAAGAGGAAATGAGAAAATATGTTGTTGTGGTATTAAAGACCCTTTTAAAGATTATCATTAAATTTAATCTAAGATATGGAAAGTATTATAAAAATAAGAAAGCACCGATGCAGCTTTTTATATTTCAAAAACAAGCTTGGAGTGATAATCATGCTCTGAACTACAAATAATATTTTTGTTATTGCCAAAGCATTCAAATTTATTGAAACTGAAAATCTCCAACAGACGTTCAGCGAAAGAGTTACGAAAAGTGCAGATTAAGAGTTTGTTTTTTGTAGATGTCCAGAGAGAACCAATGAGAAAATTATATATGTTTAAATTATGGGATCTAAATTAAGGAATGGTTTAGAATTTAGTTTAATAAAATAGGAAAAACAGATTAAAGATTTTATGAATATGGTTTGAAACTATCAGCTACAGGTACAGACTGTAAGATTCATACATCACTGTGAAAGTGGTTAATTTTCTTAAACCTCCTGTTGAACATTATATTGTTGTAAAGTACAAACATAAAAATGTCAATTTGTTCAAGAAATTTACCCAAGTATTTAAAAAAATCTAAGAAATTACCTTTCTCATAAAACATATATGTATGTGTATTTTTATACATTTCTGATTTCTGACAAAATGAGATTTTCTATTGATGAGGAGACTCAGTTTACTTGTTGATGTAAATGTTGAAACAGTAATATTACATTACTTAATAAAATTGCCCAGTGTGTCAAAGAGGAACTTCTCTTTTCTCCAGAATCTTCAATCCCTTATATTTCAAATGGATGATGGTGCATCGGTGTTGTGAACTATACTGAGGAACTGTTTCCTGTCTTTTCAGGATGGAAGTCTCTTCAACAGAGTCTTTAAAACATACAGTATGATGCACACCAACCAGACTGTGGACTTCGTCCAGCAAAAGGTGAAATAAACAGGGGCCAACAGCAACAACTAATTATTCAGTTGTTTTCTACTTCAAACTTATTTTGTTTCAGCAGCATTTCCAGCAAGTTACAAACCTAGATGTAGATATATATATATATATATATATAAAAGCCTTACCGGTAGTCATACTGCACCCTCTGCAGCACGCTGAATGGACCCACTGCAACCACTCTCAGATGGGAATGATGGACGCCATCATGTCTCTGGACCAGCTGGTGGACGAGTCGGATCCAGACGTCGACTTTCCCAACTCCTTCCATGCCTTCCAGACTGCTGAGGGCATCCGCAAAGAACATCCAGACAAAGGTACCTTCTAAAGTGGAAAACAATGACAGCATATAGACCAGGGCAAAGCTTACAGATTACCCTGTATCACCTCAGACTGGTTCCAGCTAGTGGGGCTGATCCATGATGTTGGGAAAATCTTGGCCCTGTGGGATGAGCCGCAGGTATGACAGTCTTTTGACTAGATTGCTTTAAGATATCTGCACTATATTGTGACTTGTATATTGACTTCAGTCAAACTTGCTGTCTAGGTAAATTGGAGTTTATTTGAATTTATATAAGTTAATAAAAAAAGAGTTCTCCACATTTTGTGATGGATGAGTATAAAGTGTAAAGAAACAAACATTGGAGAGAGTAACAAAACTTATTTTCAAAGTTTTATTGCAAGTAATAAAAAAGTGTCATACCAATTTTGAGCTCCCTTTAACTAAATATCACGTAATAAAATCCAATTCAATTGCTTTCAAAACTCAACTAGTCAGGGAAAGGAGCCCCTCATGTTAATGACAGTATAAATACAGCTGTTAGTGAAGACCTCAGAGGTTTATTTAGAACACACCAGTGAACAAACAGCAAAATGAAGACCAAGAAACACAGCACACAGCTTTGGGATAATGTTGTGAAGAAGACCAAGGTAGAGTTAGCGTGAGCAAGTCTTTGACATTTCACAAAACACTTTTCAGTCCAACATCATAAAATGAAAAGACAATGACAACAAAAGACCTACCAAGACAGGCCAGGGAACGAGACGCTGCCAAAAAGCCAACTGTGGAAATCTTTCTTTCCACAATTATGCACTACTGTCATATAGAATGTCAACCAACACACAAAAAGTTTGGGCCTTAAATTTAAAAAAAGAAATAAAAGAAAAATGTCAGCACTGTACAGCAAAGTTAATATTCTTTCTTATTGAGCTACACATTGAATAAATCATTTTGTGGCGGGTGACTGTGTGTGTGTGTGTGTGTGTGTGTGTGTGTGTGTGTGTGTGTGTGTGTGTGTGTGTGTGTGTGTGTGTGTGTGTTTTAGTGGGCTGTAGTAGGAGACACATTCCCTGTGGGCTGCAAATTTCAAAACTCCATAGTGTTCAGAGACAGAACCTTCCAGGACAACCCAGATGAGAAAAACCCAAAATACAAGTAAGTTTTCTCAGATTAAATTCTTACTGCTTAAATAGAAATTAAATGTCAATATTTTTCACAGATTAAATATCAACGGTACAATCGTATGACATGCTCAATGGTATTTTCCAGTACAACTATGTTCAACTTTTTTCATTGTGATTGTCGACTGGGTCATTGTTAGAACAATAATTATCATATCCAGAGGCGGTTCTTGCATTGTCAAAGTTGTGAGTGAAACAGAAACAAAATGGAATGTGTATACTGTGGACAATACAGGATGTGCATTGAATACACTTCACACACTCGTCATCACAGGATCAACTGTGACATCCTCCTAGAAACACAAAGCAGCACTAAGACAGAGGGAGAGTGGAGGAAATAGGATCCAGCATCAGTTTCTTCTTTTTTCTTTAGGACTGAATATGGGATCTATGAACCCAACTGTGGCCTTGACAAAGTGATGATGTCCTGGGGCCATGATGGTAAGAAACTTTACTGAATCTGATTTAAATGATGTACTGCAATATCTTAAATGCTATAAAAAATATTGCAGATAACTGCCTAGACTGTTCTCTAAGACGGAGCAGTCTGCTTAGAGATTGTTATGCTAGTAGAAACTGTTTTTACTCTTGTAATATATAGCATAAACAACAACTGCTGTAATGCAGTTGTTGTTTATGCTAGTAATATATGGTGATGTTTGCCAAAACAGCAGCAGTAGCCAGGAGTAAGTTTTTTTTTTTTTATAAACTACATTGCTGGGAAGGAAATATTAAAAGTCCTCATCCTCACTGTATCTGGACATAGCTTACTGTCTGGGGTCAAACTTTAGAAATGCAAAGTGTGAAGTGAAATACAAGTCATGTTTCTACGTTGACATTGTTCTTTGTTCCTTCAGAGTATCTCTACAGAGTCATAAAGTTCAACAACTGCTCCATCCCAGAGGAGGTGCGTGAATCATTAAATGAAGTGATCGCCTCAGCGGTTGGCAGTCAGGTTGGGGTTTGTATCAATTCCAAGGTCTTTATTGATTGAATGCTTCATTTGTGTTTGTCCACAGGGGCTGTACATGATTCGATTCCATTCCTTTTACCCCTGGCACTCTCACGGAGATTACACCCACCTGTGCAACGACAAAGACCTGCAGATGCTGCCCTGGGTCAAAGAGTTCAAGTGGGTATATTCCTCTTTCAGAAACACCCTCTCATTTCACTAATGGAGGATTTGACTAGTGAGACCTGACTCTGAATTCTGTGTCTCTGCAGCAAATTCGATCTGTACACCAAAACCACAGATTTACCCAATGTTGACGACCTGAGGCCTTATTACCAGTCTCTGATCGATAAATACTGTCCTGAAGTGCTTCAGTGGTGAAACAGCAGCATCGACATCAGAAATCTGCTACATGACTATAACATGTAAATATTAATAATTCAACATTTTATCAACACTTAAGCTGGACTTAGTGCTTTTTTGATTATCACCTTTTGCTTCTGGAAACTTCTATCTCTGCAACATGAATCCTCAAGTCTCACATAATGAGACTAGATGCATTATGTGAAATTATAGATGCATGTACAAACTTTTTTTTTGTTTTATTGTATTTTGACAAGTTAAAAAAAATCTAAATAAAAACTATTGCTATGTCTCCTGTGGCATTTCATTTCTAATAATACCTAAGTATTTGCGAAAAGCAGAAGGTGCTAGACATGATTCAGTACACAGAGAAAGACAAAGTAACAGGTGCAAAAACACAGAAAACAGCAGTGATATACATTTACTCCCTTGAAAAAACAAACCTGAGCTCAATACTTTGAATTCCATTTTCTGCTTTCAGCAACCAGGAATATTTTCTTTCTTCCTCAGCATTAGAAATATAGCTGCAGTAAAGTGGAGGCAGATAAGGAAGCAGAAATGTCCTCTGGCTTTTTTTTTTTCTAAGGCAGGTGGTGATCAAAAGTCTGAAATTTCTCGAAAAACTTTTGTCATGGCTCTCATCTTTCTTCAACTTCCTCATCATCATCCTCATCCTCATGCTCGCTGACTGCCTTTTGTTCATTTTCCTCCTCTTCATCTTCAGTGTTCTTTTCACTCTCATCCTGCTCTGCCTGTTTTTCCTCTGAATGATCTGACAAGCTTTCATCTCCACCCTCGTGGAGATCGTCCACCTTATTGGTGACTGCAGTCTGCTCTGCATGCCTGGTCTTGCCGCGCAAACCCTGGAGCAGACAGAAGGTGCTGCTGCAGGCAATGAGAGTCCAGATGAGTGTGAGGGCGGGAACGCCTCTGACCTGAGCACGCACCCACCTCACCGCTTGGGCAACAGCGGTGTTGGAAACCTGACGTGAAGCTGATTTGTCCTGCAGATAACAGGAAAAAAAATTTATAAAAATTTGCCTCACCTTCAAAGGCTTTTGTGTCTCTCACTGAAAGAAGTGGGGAAGCCATTATAGTTTGTCTTTCTTCAGTGATCGTAACCATTTATGGACAGGAGTACCTTTAATCCAAACTGAGTGAGCATGCCCTCCAAGAAGGTGTTGCCTAAGTGCACTCTGGGATAGAATTCCTCATCATAGACCCTCCTCCACCAGCGCTCTGGAAAAGATCTGCATGGATCCAAACATGGATCAAGCTTCATTATTCTGATTAATACACATGGGGCAAAGATTTACGTTTGATTTCCTAATGTTTTTCACACAAAAGACTTCTCAAAACAAGTCTTGATTTACAATTTAAGCGTTTGCACTTTCAGACATGACATTTATGCAAAATGTCTGAGGAAAATAAGAGTTTTCTTTTTTAGATTTTTACAACTGTGCAATCAAAAAACTGAAAAGAAATGAATTGCAAAAGGCTTATAAAATTACAAACACAAATGTCAATGTATTTTATGAGAAAAAACCAACAACTCATGAATAAAGGGGCTGAATTCAAATTTGGACAAAGCATTACAATTGTTCAAGTCAAAAATGTCCTACCTTTCTAACATCAACTTCCCAGTCATTAACCGTAAGTCCATTGCATTAAAAAAAAAACAGTTATTTCTGCTGCAGGTAGGGTTTACATAAGGATCCAGAAACTATGAAATGGGAATATGGCATAAGGAAAGAACAAAGAAACAATAAGGAATAAAGTCTAGAAGAAAGTAAGATCTGGAAACTACTGAAAAATTCCTTAGGAATCCCAGACTTGTGAAAAACTCATTTTTATTTCATTTCCCACTGATGTGGAACTTTATGTTTGTCTATCACATAAAATCCAGATTAAAAGTCCATGTTATGGTGACAGACTTAAAAAAAAAGCCTAAAAAACGTTTGTCACCATAACTTAAGAAATGGAAAAAGGTTCAAGGAGTTGAATTAGTGTTGTAAGAAACACTAATCACTAATCACCAGCACTGAAACATTACAGCCACATCAAAATGTGGCTGTAATGTTTCAGTGCTGGTGGAAAAATGGTGAGCACTGACCCATCGGCCTTTGGTTCAGTAAACCAGTATCTGTAGCGGTGAGCTCTCAGGTAGGTAGGTGGCTCCTCGTGAAATGGATACTTGGATACATCTGTCTGGATCAGTTCAATCACTACAGGAGCAAAATGAAAACTGTAAGAGAACCGTTTGTTCCTTGTTAAATTCCTCTGATCTAATCCTGATTTTATAGGGATTTCAACACAATTTCAGAAAGAAAACAGCTTCATCTTTCTATGGATTCATGCTTTCATTCCCTGATTTCTTTCAGAGAATGAAAACTACTAAGCAGATGCAGATCTGACCCAGTTTCAAACAACAAAAAAACAGTTGCATTTGTTTCAGTTTTCATTTGTGAAAAACTCAAAAGGGTTTTGCACCTTCTCTTTTGCCTTGCAGGAGTCGGTACATCAGACTAGTGAACCACGGACTCTGGGTTTGAGGCCCCAAAGCTGCAAACCACATCTGCCAGTCCAAGCGAGGCTGATGTGGCGTCACCACAGGGGGAGACGCACTGACGTTCCCTGGCTTGTACATGAACTCAATTTCCTGCAAGGATAAATCAGAATCATGTAAACCACTCGCATATTGTGAACGAATCCCATTTAAACCATCACCTCACCGTCCATGTGTTCCCATCGATGCTCCCTTCAATGACCACCTCTGGCCTCCCGCCCACTCCCGTCATCCTTCTGAACAAGCCGTAGGAGTTGACTAGCTGGTAGCGATCCACCAGTCCATACGCCTGACGCACCCCTGGCCACAACCTGGAGTGAGACTCATACTCTATGAAGCTAAAAGGCACCTGAAAATAAGGGAGAGAAAACCACAGTGAGATTCTGCTGGATATTGTAAACCATCAATATCTGCAACCTGCAACTCTGATTTTCCAGCACCCACCAGACTGACTGCAAACATCGACACAGCAGCAGCGCCAAACATCGTCCACTGGATCATCCCCCAGAACCGCTTCAGAGAGCTAGAGATGCACGCACACCTGCACATGAATTCACATTAAAGTAGGATGAACAACTTGAATGACAAAGATCCAAAAACAGAGAAACGTTACATACCTGAACATGGATGCGACCAACTCCCAGGTGAGTGAGAGGACTCCGATCCAGATGCAGGGGATGGTGACAGTCTTCAGAAACTGGTTAAACTGGTGGTATGTGAATGCTGCAAAAGTCAGATGAATAGCAAAACAGTGAAGTGCAAATCTTTCCAAACGTTTCTTGGAAACTGAAGCAGAGCTACCGACCTGTGCGCGATGAAACAGTGTTTTTGTCTGAATCCACCTGCAGGTCGAAGCAGATAATTGTTCCAAAGATCATGAGAGTCCAAACTAGCAGCTCCACTAAGCGAGAAAGCCACAGCAACAGCTTGGAGTCTATGGAGAGAAAAATAAACAAATAAGTAGAATGTAGAATTTCTGATCATCTTGGAAGAAAAATAAAAAAAGGTTGTCAGAGTTTGATTTAATACTAATTAAGTCTTATCTGTAGGTTTGACAAATCTTTCAGTAAAACAATTTACAAATTTTGGAGTTTGATAGAGAATAATATGTCCTGCTTATTGGAATCTGGAACAAAATAAATACAATTGTTGGACAGGAGTATTCTACACCAGGGTTTCCTACCATGTACTTTTGCCCCACCAGGTTTAGCATTGTTTATGTATTATCTTTTTCTGATTATTGCCTTTTTAAGACTTTATAACTGGTGTTTAGGTATTAATCTTCCAGTCTTCCAGTAATGCATAACTGATATTCACAAATTTTCTGTCAACTTTCCTAATTTTTGTAACTTAAAATCATGGCAGGTGCCTAGATGACTGCCCTAGTGCCCCAACCACCGGGCATAGCAAGTTTTCTGGGGGAAAACCCAGAAAACTTGCTATGTAAACTAAATATAGATTTTTTTTAAAATCAAGAACTGACAGAAACCCTGTGTAGTTTACTGCAAGTTAAAATGTCAAACACCAAAATATGATGTGTAAAATGCCACAATTAAGTTTTTTTGAATCAAATATATATACATTAATGTTAAGTCCCCTACATTTATTAGCCATTATTAGACTTTTGATCTTTAGGACACAGAAAAAAAAGTGTAGAAAGCCAATGCTAAATTTTTCCATCCTAAAATATGTTTGTTCTCAATTAATTCATCTATTTTTAAAGCTAGAAAGGTTATTTCAAATTCCATGTACTGTTATAAACAGTACTTTCTCCCTACTTTTCAGTCATGATCACTGATCTTCCTAAACATGAATACATGTTTGTAGAGACATATTTATGCATGTGTACTGAACATGGAACAACACCAATAATTTCAACATTTCTCTCTTTTTTTTTTTTTTTTTTTGCATAGTGGTGATAAAAGGTATTCTAATGAAAGCAAAGTTCATACTTTTCCGGACTCACTGTATATTATCCTTCTCTAAAAATTGAAAACTTAATTATAGATTTTCAAGTCTGATAGATAATCCGCCTACAAAAAATGCTTTCTTTCAAAATGTTCCACATCCTCTCAAAGTGTAAAAAATAAAAAATGCTTTGCAGGTTAGCCACGGGAGAAAACACAAGAGAATTGCCAGCATATACCGTTGCTCTCATCTCCAGACTTGTCTGCTTTGCGGAGCCAAAAGTTGACGTGGCGGTCATCCAGAAGGGACAGGCAGAGGGTCACCGTCAGCAGATTGAAAAAGTTGTAATTACCGGACAAAATGATGAGCACCTGAAGAAGCAACTACACAAAGAACAAAAACAGTCCAATTTACAAACAAAACATAGTTTTTAATAGAAACGCATTGAGAAATCTGCTTGTGATCAGAACTGGACAATTTTCATCAAAAAAGAAAAATCTAATATTTGCCTTGTTAGTACATGAACAACTAATAAGCCACTGACAACAACACCCTCCGGTGTGGAAGTTTTGACGGAGTGAAGAAGTCCCAATGTTGGCCATTTGCTGTGTAACTGAGCTAAAAAAGAAAATGCAAATGCTAAACCTTGCCTTAAAGGAAATCAAAGTTTCTATGGAGGAATATCAGATGTTCATTCAGGCTGGAACAACTAGACTTTAGCAGCAGCAAATATTCTCTAGACTGTTCTCTAGCTTAGAGAACAGTCAATCAATGAATATCTGGACTCTCAGTAGGAATTCAAGAATGCCATTTCAAACTTCTCTACTCACCTGCATATAAAAGGCGGCAAGTCGCAGCCGTCGTAAAGGACTGAAGAAGAGAAACGGTACAGGGATTTCAATAACGAATGTTGCCACTACGCTGAGCTTCTGCCACCAGACTGGTAACTGGTGGGCAAACCAGGCCAGTGGAGTAGGGATGCACTGAGTTTCATAATGATATGTCAGAGCTGTTCAACACAGACACAAGAAGCAAAACCCATCAAACAGATTTTCCAATGAAATTCGTTAACACCTGCAGCGTTTCGTGCAACGAAAACTCGTACCTGTGAGGCCCCACCACGTGGGACAACGTGAGGTGAGCTTCACCACTCCTGAGGCAAACATCAGCCTGAAGAGCAGCCAGCGAATCAGCCAGAAGGTCACAGAATCGTGCTCTCTGACCGCTCGAGATCCCCTTATTAATGTCAGGGGAGCCACAAGGATACAGAGGAACCCGGTTTCAAGCAGCAAGTTGTCCCTGCAGAGCGGAAAAAATAACATAAAAAGGAAGCAGGAAATGTTGCAGAGAGAGAGGGGACTAGCAGATCTCATCACGAGTGAGTTATCTGTTGTTCTGTTGCACAGCAGCAAAGCCAAACATCACTGTGATGACAAAGCAGCGTCCGGCTGTTTTTTGTAGAGACTGTGTGAAAATTGAAACTGCATTTTCCTGCACATCTTAAAGTAAGGTAATGCTTGTGCATTACAATCACAAGCTTCAACATATTAGGAATATAAAAAGTGTGGCATGCAGCATGTTTATTTGGGATGCTGAATTACAAGCCACTGCAACCAAGTAACTAAACAGCATACTTTTTTGCATACATATAAAACGTTCGGTGTGGAGAAGTACCAACACAGATCAGAACTTTTTTTTTTAACTCCAAACAAAGACAAAGACAGAAAAGCAAGTCAGAGTTAAAGGGAGGAAAGCTGGAACTTAATGCAGGTCAATACAGGAAGAAAACCTGTAAGAGGCTGAAAGACACTTGGGCGTGGAGCAGAGGTTCATCAAACATCAGGATAGACCCAGAGAAAGCTGGAAAGCATATTGGATAAGAGCACGTGTTTGTCAGATTGGCTTAGTCAAAGTCCAGATTTATATTTATTTGAGAATTTATGGGAAGACTTGAAAAGGAGTGATCAGATAATTCCACATCCGATCTGACTGAGTTTGAAAAAACATTAAATCCTTTTCCTTCATCATCCGTCTCTGATTTGTGCTGAGTTTGTGAGTCAAAAACACTTACCACTGGAAGTAAAGGAACACCTGGCCTACCTGTAATAGAAAAACACTTTTAGGCAAATTAAAAACAATATTATGCCAGAGAAAAGAGAAAAGGAGGCTAAGGCCAACGCAAACTCACTTGGTACATAGACAAGTACAAGGCCCAGAGGCAGAAGAAGACCAGGCTGTCCCTCAGAGGCTCCAGCAGCGTGGCTGCCAGGCTCAGCGCGGCTCCAGTGAGGCACAGCAGCTCCATGGCTGTCTGGGTGTCCAGGCCCAGGCGGGGTCCCAGCCACAGCAGGGTGGGAGAGGTCAGCAGCTGCTCCAGGAGAGGTTTCCCTGTGTACCGCAGCTGCCAGCGGGCGGGGAGCAGCCCATCATTCCCATACAGACCTGGATGCAAGGAATGTTGATTAGTCTGGGACTAACTTTTCTGTTGTCAATTTGTGCATTTGAATTTGATATTTCAAACTCGACACGTGCAACTGAAGCATGCAGGTCTGCAATGGAGCTGAAACTGTATTGTGGAATATAAATCTGGAGTCATGAAGGAACTTTCTGGAACTTCATCTCCATGCTGCAATCGTATTTTGTTTAGTAAAAGTTGTGCTATGGACGTGCTTAAAAACACATCCAGCATGTGGCCATATTGTGTAACAGGTTGGATTTCCCTCTGCAGCTCATCAAGTTAGCTCAGTACGCAGAACAGCTGAAGTTTCCAGGCGCAGCACAGAAAGCCTCAGCTGGAAGTTTTTTTTTCCAGCTAACAATGCTAACGCGGTGTGTGAAGCAGAGGGAGAGGGAAAGATGGCTTCTTGCAGTCTCACCTGGTATCTGAACGTAGAGGGAAACAAAAGCTACCATGTAGATGAGCGCCATGCACCAGAGGAACAGGCGCCGAGGAAGGATAGTTTCCCCCATGTCTGACCGCCGAGGCTCTTTCTTTCACATACGCCGCTCGTCGCTGTGCAGCAGGAAGGAAGCTGCAAGCAGGATTTGACGAGCGGGAGACACGTATTAAACGGGAAAGGTTTCTGAAATCACCTGAGCGGCCACGAGGTGTCGCTGCTGCTCCTTGCGTTTAAGTATCCCCTGTGTAAAATGGGTAAGCAGTGTTCACACCCCGTGTGACCCTTTGGGAGTATTATTTGACGTTAGAATGAGGTTTATTACTTACTTCTCACAACCTTTTCAAAAACAATAGCTTTGGACTTCAGCAGACATCCAGGAGTCTTCATTTAGTACAAATGTAGAACGAGAAAAAACAACAGAACACGTAAAAAGAAAGAAAAACAAAAAAAAACAAAATAGTAATATATTCTAGATGTATGAGGTGTAAAATCCCAAATATTTTTGTGGTTAAAGCAAACACTATTTTATACATTTTTACAATGTCTTTTAGTTCAAATGGGCGGCTTCTTTGTCAGGTCACACTGAAAGTATGAGCTTCATACAGAAAGGTTAATGGCCAACCACCTCCAGCCTCTATTTCCTGTGTAAAAAGCCATCAACTTCTCTGTAAACAACAATGCAAAAGTCCACAGATAGATTTGCACTTGAGCTATTTTGCAAAGAGATAACGTTCACATTGTTTTTAATAAATGACTTTTGGTTGTGTTTGCTAATATTTAACATTTTGGAGATGGAACAGCTTGTCAACAAATAATATTTTTCCCCTTGAGGAGCAATAAAGTCTAATCTGATAATGTGTAATGCAAAGCTAGTAGAAAGATGCATCAAAAAATTTTCAGTTAACTGCAGTGAAAGGTGATTCTCCACAGCATTAAAACTGGGAAGCAGAATACAAATCCATGGTCCACCTTTCAGATTACTATCAGTCTCCCCTTCCTTTCATCACATCCAAATAATGCTTGCAGTTATGTGACAAAATGTGGAAATGATAAATGGTGATAAAAACTATTGTAAAACAACATATCTTAAGGAAAACAGGTATTTGGTTTGACATTAGTTTATTGTGCAACTTACCAGGCGAGCATACAGATTCATGGCAATAAAGAGATGCTGTGCATGCTGCTAGTCCAATAGCAAAAGCATCCATGTATATACATTCAAGTTTTAGCCACAACACAGAAAAATGATCACAAAACTACTGATCACACAGATTGGAGTACCTTTAAATCTCTGACAGAGTGATTAAAATCAGGAATGCCCTGCATAGGCATCACAATTCATTCTTTGATGCTAGAAAAATACAGAAAAACAAATCTGATTGTACACAATATTTACAGAGTTTATTTTTAGGTGGCACCAACTCTAGAAGATGCTTATCCAGATGCCGGACAGATCAGCAGAGAGACTCTTGAAATGACGAGGGCCAAAGCAGCGGCGATGAAGCTTGGCAACGTGAAATTTGACACAGGTGATAGAGAACATGATTTAAGATTTGCAAGCCTCATGCCTTAGTTAGACCTCTGAATTTTTCCTGTGAAAGTAGTCTGGTACATCCCAACTGCCCATTTTTTATTTATTTATTTTAATATAAATCCCAAATATCCCACCCAGAAGGAAATGCAAATCATGCTTTCTTTGCTACCTGATTTTTTACATTTGAAAATAAAAGAGAACTTAAAAATCACAAATTAGCCACTGGAACAGATTTCCCTCAAGAAAATTCTTATTCTACTAAAATATTTGCATATTACACCTTTAATCTAAAAATATTGTTTAATTATTCAAAGTAACTTGCCCCATTCTAAACAAACAAACAAAAACAAAACTGGTTTGTTACACTATTTTTTGACACTTGCTGAAGAAATAAAAATTATAACAATACTGTGACAATTATCTATACCAGTAGAAATTTAGACAACCTTAAAACTGGATAACTTTCCCATGAAAACAAAACATGCTGTGGGTTTCCTCTGCACGTTGGAAGTCTTGGCTCCAAATGCCTATTGCAGGCTGGATTGTATTTCCTTAGAGACAGAACTCTTTAGAAATGGAAACACTTGACTTGCATGAGAAGCTACACAAAACACTGCAAGAATCTAATTGCATATAAATGGTTTGCTTGTAAATGCTTGCATCCCTTTTAGCATGACCTCTGAAATTCAGTCTCTGGTTTGCAGACGGACAAATTAACTATAGCTGCCTGTGTACAAAACACAAGGAGATGGCCGAAACAGTGTTGCTGTGGTCGAATCCCAGTGCGGATGGGTTTAGTAAAGAGAAACGCTTCTTTAGACGCCCCTTTGGTTATGTTCAACCAATAAGAACCACATCAATATCTTTTCAAACATGAAAAGATATTACACTTATGTTTACAGATAATACACTGTTTTCAGCACATGTAATTGTTTTTTATTCTTCTTCTTATTATTGTATTATTATTAATATTATATCTACACACCTTTGGATCTTTGAGAATTTTAAGGCAAATATAAATTCACACAGATTTGGATGGCTAGACTTAAAGAGAGTGTGTTCACTCTGACAGTGTTTCCTGCTGGTGGAATCGGATCAGCTGTCTCAGAGTCATGTCGCTCCATCAGCTGGACAAGTCTGTCCGATATTAGTCATCGAGGTCATGGGCTCCTGGTCCGTCTCCCTGACGCAGATGACCGCGTCCCCGCTCACGTTAATGAGGCACTGAGCCTAAAAAGATGGATCAAACGTAGACTCAGCAATATATGGTTTTGTCTTAGTTGTATTTTATTCTGTAATACAATTTAAATTGTAAAACCTGTTGTCTGTATACACAGAGTGAAATATTTCATGTATCACTTTCTGTTAAGAAATTTTTTATCTTTTTTCCCAATATACAAAAAAAAAAGGGATTGCTAAAATGACCTACTGAAAACATGCTCATGTACTGTTGAGTATATACATGCATTACTTGGTCAGGGCTCTCTATGCACTATGTACTGGATCAATACAGTGCATAGTGCACTGAAGGAGACCAGTCTCTATTAAGGAAGCCCAGTTTTAACCCCAGCAGCTTTCAACCTTCCAGCATTGTTGGGGCTGCGTTGTCTCGTCTTTATCTTGACACTATCCCATAGATTGATTGTGGGGTTTAGTTCAGGTCAGTTAGGTGGTCAATCAAGTGCAGTGACATCACGGTCATTAAAAGCAAGTCTGATTACTTTTAAAGCCCAAGTCCTAAATCTAAAATGAAATCAACGGGTCCATAAGACGCATGCAGTGCTCAAAAATGCTGCTCATTGTTGATGAAACAGTGTGACCGACAGCAGCAGATTGCTTGGCTCCCTATTGCCTCATTTCCACTGTGGGGTTAAGTCCGGCGTATTCAAGAGTTTCCACTGCCAGCTGGACTTTCAGTGGGCAAGTGGGGTTAAAACCAAATGCCTAACATGGCGTCATGCTAACGCAACAAGAAATGTGACTCATTAGTATGTCTCAGTTTGTAGCAAGCAGTGACATTTTTCTGTCCACTAATTAATGGACCTCAGTAGTACACATCTTTTAAATTTCCCCCAAATTTTCTTCACAATCATCTCAAGATTGTGTTTCCAGTTCTAGCAATACATGCTCCTTAACTAAAACTGTTCTAATACGCTACAGCCGGCATGTATAAACTACGGTTTTCAGCATATGAGCATAAAATGTGCATTAGTGTCTTTGTGTGGGTACCTGGTTCTTGTTGGGATTTTCCATTAAAACACAATCTTTCATGCTGTAGGACACCACTGAATTGCCACCGAGAGCTGCTACATGGGCTCGAACCATCGCAAACACCTCTGCGATGAACGAATGGAGGAAACCACTAACTCCACCTTCCTGCAGAAAAACAAGCACGTTTCATGCAACAAAAAGCACACCCAGTGGGCACAGGGCAGCACAATAACCTCCTGTAGCGTCAACCACACCTCTCGTAGGGATGTGGTCTCTCTGATGAAGAACATGTTGATGATTCCAAGGTATTTTATGATTCGGGTCCCCGGGAGGAAAGAGAGTGGCGTCATCTTCACCATGGTCACAGAACTGCCTCCAAAGGAGCGGCTGGAGCGCAGAGAGCGGGGGCGTCCCTCCGTCAGCGGACTGCAGTGCTCCAAAGACGAGACTGAAGGTCCAGAGAGAGAGAGAACAATGCCAAGCAGAAGTGCAGGAGAAGGATGTGAAAAGACCACAGGAGAAGACAGGAGGGCAAAAAAAGAGAACAAGACGGGAACTGAGACACCAGTAACCACTTGACAATGGAAAATATAAAAGCAGAAATGAACTTTGATGCACAAATGAGTGATGTCATGCAAAAATGCAACGGGGTTAGTGTTTGTACAGCAGGGCATGAACACTGATACAAAGGTAGAGCAGAAAATGTTCAAACCCAGGGAAAATTCCTGATTTATATGACCTCACTTTACGTCAAACATTCAGTCTTTCATTCTCAAAATGTCAAAAATATAATAGACATTGTGTTAAAATTAATAAGAGCCAAAATCACAAATTCCATTTTTTAGGAATAAATATTAAGCCTCTCTTAGTCAGCACAGGAACCAAACAATATTTTGCATACAAGTGAAATTGATCCTCTTTTGTAATTATCTCCAGACCCTAATTGTATGAACAATTTTGAGCTCACCTGCATTGTTATTATGTCATGACTTTAAATGCAGCTTTGTACGTGTTCGGTGTACAGCGTCAAGACAATCACTTGGAAAGTGTGCGCTGCCGTGCATGTCATGCAACTGAGGTAAAGACAGACAGAAAATGTCTGCAGACAGACAGACAGACCTGGGCACAGCTGTTTACAGGTGCGAATACAGTGCTTACAGTGAAATATCATGAGAGGATTGTTCTAATTCTTTGGTATTTGTGAACGAGGCTTGAGACATGGAAACGGACAGAGACAGCTATAAGCTGAGCTGAGCACATGTACACAAACCAGAGAGTGAAAGGTGCTTCACTGTGTAGTGCAGAGTTACCTGATGAAGTTTCCATCCGTCAAACCAGGAACCTTCAGAGCCAAACATTACACACACTGTGCACAGGACTGAAAATCAAACTAGCTCTTGTAGAGAAGCACTGCCCCCTGTCCTACCATGATGATTTGTTTAAACGTTTTCACCTCCAGGTGCATCTCAGTAGATTACGCACATCATCAAAATGTAATTTTATTTCAGTTACTCATATTATAGGTTAAATACACAGAGCAATGTATATATTTTTGTTCATTTTGATGATTTGAGCTTGCAGGTCATGAAAACTCAAAATGTAACTCAGTGAATTTGAATATGACAAACCATAAAAATACAAAAATACTACGTTGTGGCTGTTGAATTAGTTGAACAGCAGACAGGGCTCCTTCATAAGAAGTGCAAACACAAAAGGTCATAAACTGAATTTTAAGACCGAAGTATCTAGGTATATTAATGGAAAGTTACATGGAAGGTAAAGGTGTGATGCATAAGCAAGAGGGATTGAAAGGGGAAATCCATTCAAAAGTTTGAGAAGGAAAAAAAAATCTATAGACAACAGCTGGAGTCTGTTCTACAAGAGCTACCACAGACTGACATATCTAGAATAATTTTCTTAACCCTAACACTTGTTTTCTTTCACTGTAGCATTCTGAAAAACCACCTTTACTATCAATTACATTTTCTAAAAGAAATGCAAGGGGAGTGTGTGGACATAACTTTTAGGGGGAAATTGCCAAGTCAGCAATTAACTTTTTACTGGACTTGTAATAAGTATGTCACAGAAACTGAATTTCAGGTTTTTATTAGCAGTAATTTCTAATCATCAAAATTAACAAAAAACTGCCCGATATATAAAACTGTATGTAACGAATTTTTATTATATATTGCTTTCACCTTTTGAACCAAATAACTGAATTAAAGTACCTTTTACATGACATCCTAATTTATTGAGATGCACCTGTTTTTCCAATAAAGCATGTCACATTTTCTCAACTTCAGAAGATTCGCTGATGCAAATGCAGAGTGAAATCAAAGGAAGTTTCCATGCAGATTTTACACAAGTGCAAAAAGGGGGGAAAAGCTGCATAGTGTGTGCAAAAAGATAATTGCCCTTGGAATTATGAAAGGTTCACATGGCTACAGGCATTTTCAAGCTAAGCTGCTGATTGTGATCCCTCTGAGAGGGGCTGGACGTGAGCTTGTAAAACTAATTTGAATAGCCAGTGCTTTGATTTGAAAAATGCTACGTCTCTCCCCACCGGCATGCATGGAGGGGTGATGTTTGTGTGTGTGTGTGAGTGTGAATCGGCATATGCAAAACTGCTCGTGAAACTGTGTTCTGTATTTGTGGGTATGATCACCAGAGTGTGCTAGAGACTGTGTCCTCCTACTTGTCTTAACTGATCCTCGTCTTATGGTGTGCGCTTTCAGCCTAAGCAGCTCTAGCCAGGTGCTGCATCTGTCTGCAAAGGAACCGTAATCAACGGAGGCAGCTGGAGAAAACACACCCGCACACAAAACACACGCGCAAAAAAATACACACGCACGCAACCCACAACCGAAGATACACAACGACAACAACAATAAGAAGAAAAGAGAACAAAAAACATACAAGACACAAAAAACAAACAAACAGAAAAGAACAAAACTGAATGAGGCTTTTGAGAGCGGTTTAAGAAAACTGTCCGAGACAAAAGGATAAAAAGTCAAAACATGACAAGTGTAGTAGTTTCGGTAGCAGGGAGGTGGGGAGAAGGGAAGAAAGGAAACGAGGTGGTGGCTTACCTCGGGATGAGACAATGGTATTTTCTGGGACACCTGTCGTGCGCGCGCACACACACACACACACGCATAAACAAAAATCTGAACTTGGTAGACATCAATCAGTGTTCAGCATTTTTTCTTTTCCTCTTACCAGCAACTCAAGTTCAACAAAATCTACTTCTGCACCTCGATTTTGACACTCGGATCGTTTGGTGTAAATAAAAACCACAAAGTTTCACAGCTTTGACACATTTTCTACCAAACCTCAACGCTGCCATCTAGTTTTACGGAGCAAACAAATCACAGAGGGGTGCTACTGTTTGTTTACCTGTTGAATGAACCACAACCAGCTGACTTTGGCAGAGTTTTGCAGCTGGGGTGAATAAAGAGACTGTCCCTGAAGCATTAATGAAGTAAGGCAGATGAGGAGCTCAGAGAGCAAAACTCCACCCAAACCCCACCCAAT